>NW_026913673.1:1800000-2368177 GCF_034315485.1 Pezoporus occidentalis | reverse complement strand
TCGCGGCGGTGGGCGGGGCGCGGCTGGGGCGGGGCGGTGATTGGTCAGGGGTGGGGTTGGTGGGTGGCTGCGTCATGACTCCGCCAGCTGATCAGAGACGGGAGCCGCCGCCGGCGGGAGGGAGGGAGGCGACGGCACCGGCACCGGGACGGGTTGGACCGGAGCGGAGCGGGCCCAGCGGGGCGCTGGGTCGGGCCGAGCCCCTCAGGTAGGTCCGGTCCGGTGGAGCCGCGCTGGGACAAGCGTTAAGGGCGGCCGAGTGCCCCCCCCGCCCCGGGGGTCCGGGGTCCCGGTATCCCCGCCGCGGTCCTGCCGGGGAAGGTCACCTTTCCCCGGGGTAGGGCGGTGCAGCAGGGCCCGGCCCGGCTCGGTTCGGTCCCAGCGCTTTAAG
This sequence comes from Pezoporus occidentalis, assembly GCF_034315485.1. NCBI lineage: Eukaryota > Metazoa > Chordata > Aves > Psittaciformes > Psittacidae > Pezoporus > Pezoporus occidentalis. The sequence goes on along the minus strand of NW_026913673.1, from coordinate 2,367,786 downwards.
GCTCCGCCTGGGCCGAGCGGCTTCACTGCCGGTAGCGGCGGAGCGAAAGGGGGTGTGGGTAAAGAGTGGGACCGGGGCGCGGTTCTCGGCCCCCGGGGGTCCCGGTGGAGGCGGGCGGGGCCGCGGCCGGGGCCGCCCCGCGCCGGGCGGTGGCCGCCCCGGGGGTGACCTTCACTCCGGGACCGGGCTGGGCAGACTTTGACCCGCGGCCGCTCCCCGCCGTGGGCACGGACCGGAGCATCCCGGGCAGCCGAGGGGGAGGAAGGGTCCGTGGGGTGCCCCATGGGGGGGAGTGGAGGGACCGGGGTTACCGGGGGGGACGGGGGAAAGGGGGGGGGGGAGCTGGCTCCGTTTGCGAGGGGGTGGGAGTTGGTTCTACCGAGAGGAGAGATATTGGGGGGGGGGGTGACCCGGTTACACCGGGAGGGGGGCACTCAGCGGGGGTACAGCGGGCGTTGTTAACGGGGCGAGCTCCCACCGGGGCCCTCCCCGGTGCTGATGGGGTCTGTCGGTACCGAGAAGGGTTGGGGGTGAGCGCTGTTACCGGTAGATTCCCCCCCCCGGCGGTGCTTGCAGAGCCCCCCCCCTCTCCCGGTGCCGGCGGGGCCGGTGTCTGAGCGGCGGGTGCTGATTCACGGCCCGGCGGGGGTGGAGCAGGGCCGGGACCCGCTCGTTGGAATCCGGACCAGATGTACCCGGCACGCCAGGAATGCTCGGCATTCCCGCCAGGCCCCGCCGCCACCGCCGCTGCTGCTTCCCGGCCGCCAGCACCGGGACCCGGCTTTACCCCAGCAAGGCTTGGGGGCCAGCCGGGATGCTGAGTGCCTATGGGGAGGGGGGGGATGCTGTGGGGCTGTGACCGAGACAGGGGTCCCCTCCATCGGGGCTGAACGCTGGGGGTTTCCTGGATCTCAATCCCCAGCATCCAAAGCGTTTTGGGGGAAAAGGGATGTTTTCGCATGCGGCTCGGGAAGCAGCAGGGTCCCGCGCCAGCGCCGGGGGTTGGTGCCTTCGTCCTCCATCAGAACGGCATGGAATAAAGCTGAGCTTCCCGAAATTCCCCCGCCGGGGGCTTGGCAGCGGCGCCCTGCCAAAGTGTGTTCCCTGGCCCCCGGCCAGCTGGGATCGTGCCAGCTCGGATGCCCGAGGTGAGCAGGCAGGGAATGCCATAACCCCTACCTGCGGTCCGTGCCGGAGCAGGTCCTTTTGTCTCCTATTTCCTGGCACAAAGGGCCTTGATTTCCCTGCCCTGATGGAGCTCTCACAGCGGCTGCGTTGGGAGATGGGAAGAGTCAAGGTCGAGGTTGGAGCTGCCTTTGGATCCCCTGTGATGCTCAAGGGGTTGCCCTGTGGGCTCGGCACCGCGGTAGGGATGAGGTGGCTGCTGCGGGGTGATGTCTTTGCTCGGTGCGGTTCAATCCTGGCTCTAACCGTGTGCGTTCCCTCCTCAGGTGCTGTCCCAGCGCCCCGCTCCTGGCTAACCAGCACCAGTTCTTCAGTGGCAAGCTTTATGTCCTTCTCTAGTAGCTAAAGCTGCCAGTTGAAGAACTGTTGAATGTAGCCACACTCATCACCGGGACCTTGGATGCTGGCCGGACCTGCGCCCTCAGCAACCGGGATGAGCAGCGTTTGAAGGCTGAGGATGAGTGTAACCGGGATGAAGGCGTCTCCTTCAGACAGAGCCGTGGTGCTGAGCTGAGGGCTGCCTAGAGAAGACCAAAAGAGGCATTAAACTTTATGTGCTCCTCAACAGCTCGGGTTTTAGGGAGTCTGTCACCTATGGGGTGGCTGGACCTGCTTGGCAGGAGGGTGTTGGGATGGGGGGGACACAGTGCCAGAGCTCGGTCCCCAGCCCATACTGTGGGTCCATAGTTGGTTGTAGAGCTTGTCCAGAGCAGGAGGTGACCCAGGGCTGGGTGTAGCTCATAGGTCTGACCTGCTGCTGAGCTCCAGAGCAGGATGAATCCCTCCATGAGCTGGGCAGTGGGATGGGGCCAGCTCCACACCCACATTGCCCTGTGTGGGCCACTGGGAGCGGGTGACTCAGGGCCGAGTCACACACGGCCTGTTCCAGGAACCATCCTTCTGCAGGGCTGGGCAGCCCCGAGGCAGCTCCAGGATTCTAGGTACTAGGAGAAGGGCTTCTCCATGGGCTTCTCCATGGTCCAGGCTCGGTGTTGCTGGTGACCAGCAGCAGAAAGCTGCCCTGAATGAGATTGGAAGCTGCTCTCCAGCGTTAGAGACTCTGTGGAAGAGGGGAGCTGTGGCCCCATTGCAGCTCAGAGCAGCGTGGTGTGTGCCCCTCCTGGCAGGCTCTGCACCCCGGGAGCTGCTGCTCCCTTGGTGGCTGGGAAGCAGCAGAGATGCTGGGGGCTTCTGTTTGGGGCCAAGAGCAGGCTCCAGCTGCCCAGGGCAAGGCTCGTACCAAATCCTGGCACGTGGGGATGTGCAGGAAGTGGCCGTTAAGGGGTAGCAGTGGAGCAGGTCTGTGGGTTCCTGCCTCCTTGTTCAAAGCTGCTCTGCTTGCTCATGGTTGGGAGCAGCTGAGATTCTTCAGGGTCGTTGCCAGCCGAAGCCCCTCACATGGTGCTCGGAGCAGAAAGGGCCGTGGATGAGCGGCTCCAGGTCGAGGCAGAGCCCGTCCCTTCCACCGCAGCTGCCCTGCTGCAAGTCCATGCAGAGCAATTGGCACTCACTCAGCGCTCAACGAGTCCTGGAGTGCACCGAGGGGGCAAGAAGTCGTGGGCTCTGTGTGCGTGTGTGTGTGGGTGCTCGAGGGCAAGGAGGAGCAGCTCCCATGCTCCAGCCCCCAGCATCCCCACTTCATGTGCCTCGGTGTAACGCTGCTGTCGTGATGGACCGATCTCTGCTGCAAACCAGCTCTTTTCCCTGGTAAGATGTGGTCATCTCGGGGCAGAGCTGCCCTGAGCAGCGGCAGCACGGGACCCCAGGGGTCTGGCAATGTAAATTGCCATAGTTTGGGTCAAATTCATGCATAAAAAAGGAGCAAGCCTGAACACTTGAACACCAAAGCAGCACGGTCTCACCTCCTGAGCACACAGGCTCGGGCCGGCCCGCACTGAATGTCAAAGCAGAGGGGTTTTAGGCTGACAACCTGAGTGTCCCTATGGGAACTTGCCTGGCCCTTGGGGTTTACCCTTCCTCCTGCAGAGCCTCATGTGACCGGTGAGTAAGTGCAGGGTTTCCTGTGGCACGCACATCCTTGCTGCTGTGCAGCTCCTTCCTGCAGCATCAGCTCCGTGCTCCTGCAGCATCTGGCCTCCTCCTGGAAGCATCCGGCGCGCAGGGATGCAGCAGCAGAGGGGATGCTGAGCGCGGCTGGGGTTTCTCTGCCCCGGGGTGGGAAGAGCTCACTGATAAGGACATTGAAGGTGGCTGTAGCAGTGCCAGCAGGTTGCTGGAGGTCAGATGCAGCTCTGGCCTCAGGGGTAGGGTATTTCCTGGGGGTTCCTGCACTCAGGCTATATCAGTTCCCATTGGGGGAGCTGCTTCCCTCTGTCACAGCTCCCCTGGCTCTGAATGTCAGCTTCTGCAAAGCTGAAGGGCAGCGTGTGTCCAATGGGCTGGATGGGAGCCCCATGGCAGCACCAAGAGGAGCAGGGTGGGCTGGTGGGTATGGGAATGCATGGCTGCTTCCGTCTGCTCACACCCTCAGCTGAGCACCAGGATGTGGGCATCCTCCTCTTAACCCAGCCCAGAAGGGAGCATCAGGCACTGCTTTGCTTTGCCCCAGCACACAAGTGAGCAGCCGAGGGCTGGGTCCAGCTTTGCTCTGTTCCTCTATGGCTTTATTGCTATTGGCTCTATGGCTCTATTGCTCTATGGCTTTATTCCTCTTGTGCCAGGACAGGGGCGTGTGGAGCTGTTAACACTTGGTTGACTCCATGCCCTTCACAGCAAGGCATGGACTGAGCTTAGGTTTCTGCCAGTTGGGGTATGCTATTGATGTCGCAGGCCCTGCAAAGGAGAGGTGCATTGAGGGTTGCAGTAACTCATTTTGGCCCCGTGTCTCCCAGTGGGCTCTGCAGGCAGGGGGATGCCTGCAGCTCGCCCAGGCTCTCCCTTACTCTGCTTCCTCTTTAGAGATTTGCTTCCCTGCGTACAAAGCCTCCGCGAGCAGAGCCACCATGGGGTCACAGCCCAGGCTGGCTGCTGCAGTCACGGCACCGTCCCTGAAAGAGAGAGCAGAAGGACGTGGATGTCTCCGGTGCTCGTAGCCCAGCAGCATCCCAGTGGCACCCCGTGCTTTGGAGGCTCCGGGCAGGGTGATGCTGCTGCAGGGGGACTCACGGCACACAGCCTGGTGCTGCTGGGAGCAGAGGGAGAGGTGTGTGCCAGGCTCCCTGCCCGGCTGGTGCCTCCATTGAACTCATCCTCTTCTCCTTCCCTGCCTTGGTTTGCTCTCACACCATCTCGCTGCCGCTTTAGTGGCTGCGGTGTGTGGGCATTGGAGGTGATGCGGAGCCCCTGCTGTGAGGAAGGGGCCTAAGGCACAGACTGGCCATGGGTTCACTCACCTGATGTAGAAGATGAGGAACTTCTGGTGCTCCAGGCTGCCCTTCACAACAGTGTCCGTGTATTCCCTCCCGCAGCCTGCAAGGGAGAGCATCGCAGCCTGGCATCACAGGGCCAGAGGGGACAGTGAGTGGGGTCTGGGCTGGGGAGCAGGCATGAAGACCCTGCACAAGCAGAACTGACCCAGGGCCTCTCCTTGCCTTGGAAGCAGGGACTGCAAAGGGCTGCTTGAAGGGAGCTCCGAGTGTCTCTGAGCCCCAGCTCCTGGATGAGCAGATGGGCTGGGGAGCAGCTTTGCTGTTCTCATCTCTCTACCCCCTACCTGCGTAGCGGATGCTCTTCCCGAGCATCGTGGTCCAGAAGAAGGGAATGGTGTGCAGCTGCTTCTCTTTCTTCAGCATGTTTAGGGCAGCAGTGTGACCTGTGATGAATCAGCAGACATCCCCTGCCTCTTGTTATCCTGCTGTTCCTTCTGCCCCGTGCCCATCCCTAGGGATGGGAGCTGGGGGGGTGAGGTGGGTGCTCTGCCTTACCGTGTGCCTCAGCCACTTGTTGGTGATGGATGCTGCACCGCTCCCCATTGAGCAGTGCTACGGGGAAGGAGACCACATCCCCGGCAGCAAAGACGTTCGGGATGTTGGTCTGCATGTGCTAAAGGGGCAGAAAGCAGTCGGTGCGGTGGTGAGAGGGGAGGGAGGAGGTGTGGACCGGGAATACACAGCTGGCACTCACCAGATCCACCAGGATGGCACCGCTGGCGTCTCTGGCAATGGAGGTGCCCTTCAGGAATGCTGAATTGGGGAATGTCCCTGCAGGGAGAGGAGCAAGGATGAGAGCAGCAAAGGCAGGGAGGAACCTTGGCCTCAGCACGTGCTTGGAGCAGAGCAGTGCCCTATGGAGCTCAGCGAGCATCCAGAGCCGCTGCTGTCCTTCCTGCCGCTGTTTGCTCATGGGCTGCTGCTGCCTTTCCCCGTGTGTTTGGGACCAAGAGGAAGGGCTGGATGATAACAGGGGGAAAGAGACCGCAGGCAACGAGCTGGGCTCACCGCCTGTTACCCCCCCACCCCATTCCCAAAGCTGCCTCCCTCTCCCACCTGGGGTCTCTCACCTATTCCCACCACTACCACGTCCGCAGGTAGCTTCTCTCCGGAGGCAAGAACAGCCTCTGCGACCTAGGGAGGGAGCAGGAGCCATTACCAAAGGGTTAAAAGCTCTGTCCTAATTCTCCCAGCCTCCCCGCTGCCTCGTTCTCTGCTGCCTCTTGTTCTCGCCCAGCTTCACCTTGTCCACCCGATGTGTGCTAAGAGAACACCCAACACCATTGCCACAAGCACAAACCACTGCTCTCTGAGCCCGGAATTGCTCTCGGTGGAGAGAAACGTGAAGGTGTTGATGTGGGAGGGGAAACCCAGGTGCAGGCACCGAGTTCATCCTCAGTTTGGGGTTTTTCCACCTAAAAGCAGCGGTTCCGGGATGGCAGGGGCAGCATTGACCTTTCCATCCTCCCCGTGCAGCTCGCGGAGCTCCGCTTTCATGTAGAACTTCACCCCTTTGGTTTGCAGCATCTGAAAAGGATGGGGCGAGCGTTCACTAGGGAATTCCAGGCTGGAATGCTGTAAGTACGGCTCGGAGAGGTTTAATGCGTGTCCCTGGCTCTGCACGGTGCCTGGAAGCTTGGCTTTGCTCTGTTGGCTCTGGGATGAAGAAGGGCTTGAGGATGAAGAGGGATGTGATGCGTGTGAGGGAGGCTGGGCCCAGCCTGTGTGCATTGCTCCTTTGGTGTGAGCAGCACCGGGGCTGCTCGGGTAACGTGGGTTCCCCATCCTAGGAATGGGCACCAGCTTTCCCTCACCTTCATGGTGACGCCTCCGACCCGAGGACCCAGCACCCTCTGGAAAGGGAACTCCTGTTTCTCCACCACTGCGATGGCAGCAGCCTTGTCCGACAGGAAGGCGGCTGCCTCCATCCCTGCAAGGCAAAGGCAATGCCCGACGTGAGCAAGCACAGACCTGCTCCTTGGAAGCCTTCCCTCCTTCCAGGTGAGGAGAACGCATCTGATGCTTTGCCAGTGCTTAACTGCTCCTCTGTGTGTTTCTGGGCTGAGGCATTGAGCTCTTCCCCTGCTCTGTGTTCTCATGTGCTATGGACCTGGGTGGCAGCGCAAAGAACAGCTCTTGGTTGTGTGCAAGACAGTGCCCATCTCTTGGTTTTCCTTCTGCTTGTGAATCGGCTCCTCTGGAGCACAGGGACCTTTCCCTAAGGCACATTTCCCTCTGTCCATGAGCAGGAGCTGTTCCCAGCTCTCAAAGCTTCTGGCTATCGGAGGAAAGCATCAGTGTGTGCTGTGCAACGCATACCCCCACCAGCCATAGGGCTCTGCGAGGAGCCCAGCCAGGCAGCGAATGAGCATCCCTGCCCCAAAGGCTTCCAGTTGATGCCCTCATGCAACGCAAGTGGGGTTCAGGGCATCACTGATGATTTGATGCCCTCTCCAGCCTGGTACCTATGAATGAAGCTCCAACGATGACCAGGTTCTTCCCGGTTGCCAGCTCTAAGATCTTGCTGGCATCCTCTGGGGTTTGGAGCACGCACACGTTCTGCAGGTCTGCTCCTGGGACTTGGAGGAGGCTGGAGCTGGAAGAGAGGATCCGGGTACATCCCATCCCGGGAAACGGAGCAGCGAGGGGAGAGCACAGACCTGTGCAACCTCTTGGCTGCGTCATCCTTGCATGTCCTTGCATCGCCTACCGCCTCTTCCCTACGCATCCTCTCGGAGCAATTCACACCCCAGGGCTGACCCATTTTGTCCTGCCTACAATGGTAACTGCTGCGTGCACTCACTGGCAGCCTGTAGCGATGAGCAGCTGGTTGTACTGGTGGGAGGACCCATCCACGAAGTGCACCTTCTGCTTCTGGAAATCCACCGACACTGCCTGTGGGGGAAAGGAGGCAAAGACCTCCCGGCTAACTCTGGTCCAGTGATGTCCCACTGCATCAATCCATCCTGTGTGCCCTGTCTCTGGACACTTGGGTGAGAGGAGGGATGCTGGGGTCCTCTCCCTCGCTTCCTCCAGGTCTTGGGCTTTGGGAGCGCTATGACAGCACCAAAGCCAGGCTCCCCGTGGCAGGAACACAACCACCCATTGAGGTCTGAGCTCAGCTGCCCGTGTACCTCTTTCTCTGTCCAGAGCTCTACGCCGTGCGCGTGGAGGAATTCGGGTGTCCTCATGTAGATGTCCTCGGCTTTCAAGTTCATTTCCTGGAGACAAAGCAGAAGTAGAGGCAGCAAAACGCTTGCAGGGTTTACTGGGGAGTGAGCTCGCACAGGAGGTGCGCTTTGCAGGAGGAAATCACAGCTCCTCACACTGCCCCATCCGCCTCTTGTCCCCCCTCATCCGTGAACACAAGCTCTAGTGGGGAGAGCTCAGTGAAAAGGGGGTAAAGCCATCAGCTGATGGGGGATTCTGATCCCGGGGGGGGGGGGGGAGATGGAAATGGTACCCCTTTAGCTTGGGGGTGCCCCAGCGCCCCATTGCCAGAAGGGCTCCCTTCATCACTCAGCCCGGTGTCCTTAGTTCTGATGCGGTACCCTCATGCCCTTCACGCACAAACCTTGGTCAGTTTGGACTTGTCGTATGGGACGTGTTTCTCTTTGGTGGCCATGATGATCCTGCCGGTGAAGCCCTCCTGGCGCAGGGTCTCGGCACACACCAGAGCCGCAACGCCTGCAAGGGATGCTCACCGCTTACACCGTGATGGGGATGAGGAGAGCGGCAGCTCACAGCGCACGTGGGGACCGCTCCACTGACCTCCCCCCAGCAGCAGCACCGTGGCCCGGCTCAGGGGGCATCGCTTGCTCGTGTCCTTCACCCTCAGGCTGCTTGCAAGGTCCTGGAAGCAAACAGGGAGTGCTGGAATCGCCCCTACCCCAAGGTGCTGCCTGGGCTTGGTGCCTGCAGGTAAGGCCCGTACCTTCTTTTTTGCTGTGACAAACACCTTTCCATCTTCCACCGTCACCTGAAGCGGGGAAAGGAGAGCACGTTTCAGTGCATGCGGTCATGAGGATGTGGTAGGAGCTTCCCTGGCAGGTTCTGGTGCAACGGAGAGCTCTGATACACCCAGAGTGACTTGTTGGGATCATGGGAGTCAAATGATGCCGAGGAGCTCATGAGCTTCCCTCCTCCTTCCAAAAGCCCTCAGGAAGAGGTGGAATTCCTCCTCTCTTTGCCGAAGAGCTGTGAGGGATACCGGGATGCGCGGCATCACCTTGGCTTGAAAGAAGCTCTAGGACCGGGACTTACATGATCCCAAGAAGCCATCCCATGCATCGTAGCTCTGTGCGACCTGGACCACATCGCTGTGGCCAGGGCTTTCAGCTGGCGTGAGGGACATGGAGCTTGTGAGAGCCAACAGTACGGAGGACATCAGTGACATGGGTTAGTGGTGGAGCTGCCAGTCCTGCCTTAAAGGTTGGACTCGACGCTCACAGAGGTCTTTTCCAACCTGGTTGATGCTACGGGAGGAGGAAGAGGCAAGAATTCACCTTGAAGCGGTGCAGACAGTCCAGGGACGGGTACTCCTCAATGTCTCCAGTTCTGATGTTGAAGCAGGCCCCATGCCAAGGGCAGCGCAGCCTCTCCCCTCTGAAGACCCCTGCAATAGAGGTGGGGAGAGCTCCGTGCCCGGCTCCCTACCACGGCCTCTTCCCTTTGTGAGAGCCAGAGCTCTACCTTTGCTGAGCGGGGCACCATAGTGGGGGCACTTGCTGCTGAGGGCACTGAACTCCTTCTTGTTCCTCACCAGCAGCACCGGGTACCCGGCCACCATCACCTCCCAGAGCCTGCGGGAGCACAGGAGAGGTGGGAGCCGAAGAGCTTGGCCCCTTCCAGCCCTGGACCCACAGCCTGGGGTCCGCTCGCGGAGGTACTCACTCTCCATCGCCAACATCAGCCTCCTTGCAGACCTCGGTGGTGACGGTGTCGTTGCCATCCCTGCTGCTGCCTGGCAGGGGGGGGAAGCAGAGGGAAGGGTTGGCTGTCACGGATGCTGTTGCCTCTCGGTGGATGATGCTTCCCCCATCACCGCACGCTCCCAGCCCACAATGCAGGGCCACCGCTGCCCCAGATGCGAGCAGGTCAGTGGTGTGCTCAAGGGGTCCCAGCCTCCTGGTACAGCAGGAAAACCCCTTAAGCTGGTGGAGAACCCTCTTTGTGGGCAAACCTAAAGCCTTGCTCTCCTCCAGTTTCTTGTTTTCAGCCCCGTGTCCCATTGAACTCCACTGCAGCGAGTGAGCAGAAGTGATTAATGACTGTTGTACATAAACACAGACATCTATGGGGAGGTGCTGCTGCTATAAACCAAATTGGGGTTTGAAGAGCTGCTTCAGCCTCTCTGAAACCTCTCCAGTGTCAGCACAGAGCTGTTACCACGCTGATTGCCATGAAAGCAGTAATCCCTGCCCAAAATGCCCTCTGTGGAAGGAAAGAGCCAAAACCCTCAGGCCTTAGCACTGTCCCTGCCTTAGCAATCAGCTGAGGGGCTGGTTAGAAACCCTCCCTCTGTGCTTCGAAGGAGGAAGGCAAGAAATGGAGCAAAAGGAAGTGCTTGGAGGCAGGTTTTGGTGCAGGGCTCCTGCAAATTCCCACCGTGCCGCTGCCCATTCCCAGGTCCCATAGGAGAAGCATTGGTTTGTACTCACCCAGTCCCGCCATGGGGGGCTCAGGCACCCACTTCCAGTGTCCGAAAGCCACCAGTGCTGCTGTCTGGGAGCGTTTCCTCCACCAAAGTGCCACCCTTGTGCCTTGCAAGCACAACAACGCCGGCCCACGGCCGGGTGATGCGCTCCTTCCATTGCACAACGTCCCTTATCCATCAGGAGACACATCCCCTGGAAGAGGCTGCTTGTCAAGCAGGGAGCCTTGCCTGGTTTCTGTAAGTGCTCTGTACCTAATAAGGTGTCTCTTGTTTGGGTATAGGATTGCAAAAGGATTGAGGGCATGGAGGAATGATGCAAAGACCGGGTGCGTCATGTGCAATGGGAACAGAAGCTTGAGGGGATGCAGTGGTACCCCACTGTGGCTCCTATCACCCCTTTCCTTGGTGCAAAGTGCTCTAGCTCAGTGTTTCGCAGCGCTCTGGGGTGATAGCACTACTTTTTCTATATCATCTTTACAACGGTTTCATTTGTTCTTTGCATTCAGATCCCCCTCCGCTGGTTTTAAGGAGCACGAAGCGTTCGGCGCCCCTGTCCGTGCTTTACATCCCAGCTCCTGGTTCGGTCCACGGATGTCCAGGCCTCGTCACCTGGTCCTTGAAGGATGACACAGAGCAGCGTGCTCCTGGCAGGGCTATTTTTGCATCGGAGTGGGAGTTGCAAGAGGCTGGGAGTAATTCCTACGCTGTTTGTGTCTGCTCCGGCTCTTATCCCTGCTTCACGGTCGATGTGTTTCACAACCTTAAAACACTCTGGGGGGGGGAGTTATTCCCAGTGTGATTCCATCATTTCCATTGCAGAACCAGGGCTTTTTTACCCCTTGAGCATAGGGGGTGACAAAGACCCTTTGGTGGGCACGGTCCAGGGAAGAGGGATGCACAGGGATGCTCTGGAAGGGTAAGCGGGTTGATTTACGTGGTGTTGGACCCACCAAGCTGTGCGCTGTCATTGCTGGGGTGCTGCTGTGGAAGGGGTGAGCTCAGCCCAAAGGCAACGCACACCCACGATGGGTGCAGGTGCGAGGCATTTTCTCACAGCCGCTTTTGGGCTCTGCCTTCCTGGCCGGGCGCCTGGATGTGAAGCAATTTGGCTGCCGAGCATCCCTGTTTCAAGTGCCTGTAATTATCCCCCAGGAGCACGTTCCCACATGGAGGCATTCTCTGACTCAGCAGAAAGGGCTGGAAAACGCCGTTTGCTTAAGGAGGAAAAGCTGCAGCGCCCTGGAAAAGCGGCAGGTGGGAAGGTGGTGCAGCTGGGGGAGGCTTTGGGATGAGCAGTGACATTCACACCAGCTCAGCCGCCAAGCACCTTTGGTAAATGCAAAGGGATAAAGGCAAAGCAAAATGCCCATCTCTGATGGGGACAAAGAGGCTGGGGGAAGGATTAAACGCTGCAAAGGGCATTGGATGGAAGAGGGAGGGTTTGGGTTAGCTGCAGGGATGTGCTACTACTGCGTATGGCACACAATCTGTCCTCGAGGGGTTCAGCAGTGGGATGGTCCTGGAGGCAGGTATTTGGGAGGATGCTCTGTGAGCATCTTTTAGAGGTAGGTACTCGGGGTGGTCCTGACCTTTGCTTGTAACACACAGCAGGATTAACCGTAGGGAGGAAGAGAGACAAAGGAAGCAATGCCCTCAAACACAAAGCCCAGGTAAGCATCAGAAAGCTCTGACCAGCCCTGCTGCCTGCATCGGGGTGGATACACATGAGCAGCTTGTGCTTTATGAGATCCCTTCCCTTCTGTGCGTGTCCAGGGTTGTCAGCACTCCGCAGAACGCAAGCTCAGAGGCACAGATCCAAGGGGAATTGCTCTTTTCCCTTCAAGGCCCTGCTACCATAGCAGGGTTCCTGCTGTAACCCAGCCATGGTGGTGCGGACGCATCCTTGTCCCACCTTTGCTTGTCCCATCTTTCTCAGGTCTGGGTCTTTCCCTGCTGATTTTAACCGAGCATCACCCATTGAGTCAGATGCTGTTGAGGGCTGCTCAGGCACAGGAAGAGGAAGCGAGGTGAAGACGGCAGCAGAGCTAAAATGATTAATGGGACACCGCTCTTGGAGCAGCTTGGTTTGTGATATTAATAACAGGAGAATTCAGGGGGGAGCCTAACCTGTTCCAAGGGGAGGAGCTGACAGCAGCAGGAGATGCGGTGGGGAAGCTCCGGTGCTTGCGTTCGTAACGCAGGAGGGACCGAGTGGGTTCAACAACGTGCGATGCTCACGCAGCGGGTGCAGGGGCTGAGATGCACTTCCACCTTGCAGGACTCATTCTGAAACTGTCTGAATTGCAAAAGAAAGCGTGCAGGCATAAATACATCATGGTGCAGCCAGGAAGCACATGGATAGCCTGGAGAGGGGCTTTGGACAAAGGCCTGTAGGGACACAGGACAAGGGGAATGGCTTTAACCTGCCAGAGGGGAGATTGAGATGAGCTCTTAGGCAGAAGCTCTTGCCTGTGAGGGTGCTGAGGCGCTGGCACAGGGTGCCCAGAGAAGCTGTGGAGGGGTTTTCCTGATCAATGTCTGTCAATGGAAGGTTTTATCCCATGGCGTATCAGCAGCTGGAATGAGGAGGAGAGAGCGCATCCTTTGCATCACGGCAGCTGGTCCAGCGCAAGCCCTTGAGCTGGCAGCATCCGTAGGGGCACTGTTGTCAGAGGTCTGTGTTGTCGGCCTTTCTCCCGGGGCTGCAGTGAGTACACCCCCAGTTCCACCTGGAGAACATCCAGCTCCCACACCAGGAAGGCGTTTCTGGCTGGGAAAGGTGAATGCTGGAGCTTGCACTGGTTTGAGCTCCCTTCCCAGCTCCCTCTGCAGTGCCTGGGCGTGCTTTGCCATACACAGCGTGTGCTCTGCATGGTGGATCCTTTCATAAGTGGGGAGCTAGAGGCTTTCTGAATGAAGAGGTGGCTCTATAAAGCATTCCTGTGCCATCTGCCTGCGAGGCAGTGACATTCCTGTGTCATCCACTTCAGAGCGGGATGCACACGGCCGCTATTCCAAGTTGGGAAGCCAGGAGGCTTGGTTTGTTTGGAGACTGCTCACGTTATCTGAGGTGTGAGCCAGGTCTGGCATGAGAGGAGCAGATGGGTTTTATGGCTCCTTGGCTGGAGAGAGGAAGATGAAAGGAGCAAGGCTTTTGCCAGAAGGACGGTGCTGGGTCAGGAGCTCCCCCATCTCTTGGCTATGGGAAGTGTTTGGGAGCAGAGTGGGCACCCAAACCTCTGTCTGGGAGTAGTGGGGAATTCCTATGGGGGATTATCAATAAACTGCCAGCTCTTGAGTGTGGAAATGGGTTTTCTCTCTCCAATGTGCCAAAGAGGAGCTCCAATCTGTGAAAGGGATGGGTTATCCAGCTACGGGAGGAACCGCTGTACCCTGGATTTACATCCCCGCTATGGGATGAGCTGTGCTCCCCAAGGCGTTACGGGATGGAGCTCGGGCTGGTATATGGAAGGGATCCCCTTCCGTGCAGGGGATGTTTGGGAACGGCTGGGAAACCACTGGAAACCTGCGTGGAAAAGGCAACATCTCCAAATAAGGGGCGAAGAAAGAGCCCCATCCGCTCTGCCCGGAGCGCCAGCGAGCGCGCAGGGACCTCTTGTGGCGGCGGAACCCGAGAGCATCCTTGTCCCTGCTCTCCCAAACGGCTTCCTTAGGGACAAGCCCGGCCTCCGAGCCTGGGGCCCGTGGGTCAGGGTTTGTTGGCTCCCATTCGGCTTGAGCTGGTGTCAAGGGACCTGTTTGTAACAGGGCTTGGAAGCCTCCTGCTCCAAAACGGCCCCCAGTTCACACCGTTGGTGCAGAGGAAGACAAGGAGAAAAGGCAGGAAACAGGGGTTGTAGCACGCCACTGGTAAAATTAAGTTAAATCTGGGCTAAAATGATCCAAAAGGCAGTATTTGTGGAGCTGTTCCTACTGCTTTAGCAGTGGGATCAAAGCCCCTGAACCAGAGGCTCAGTTAATCATGGCTGAGATTCCTCTGATATGGAAGTGGCAGGAAGAACCCTCCAGCATCCAGAAGCATTTTAACTCTTCCTGCCCCTTGGCCACATAATAGAAGGATAACACCCCAAATGGAAGAGGCCCTGGGATAAATGGGGCTGAGCCTGCAGGCATTCCATGGTCCGGGATGTCACTGGCAGCAGGGCTGTCAGCATGGAAAGGGGCAGTCAGGATTCTGAGGTTAAAGCATCACTGATGACTTCCCATTAGGAAATCAGCTCTCTGCAGCTTTATACTGCAATTAATCACGGAATGACTCCTCAGGACTGTCTCCAAGGCAATGTCTCCATCTCCTCAGCGTATCCTCTGCTAAGCACAAATGTCTTTGCATTTGGCCTTCTCACTGACAGCTTAGCCTGTGTGATCCTTCAAGTCCTAACACACGAGCTTACTTATAATGCCCCCGAGCAATCAGCTCTGCCGATCCCTTCGGGAAGCATCTCCCGGCCACTTAACGGTGATGAAATTACTTTGGCCTGCCCATCTTTTAAGCAAATCTCTGCAGCATGAACAGTTGGGACTCTCCTCCCTCTCCTTCAGGCCTGATTTAATTGCTCTCCTCCTTAGCATCCCTTAAGCAATGGATTACTTGGTGTTTTCCTGCCCATCACCCCGGCTAGGGCAGGGACTGGGGGCTCAGCTCCACTCCTTCTGTTTTAGCAAAGGGAAAGGGGAAGGTTTCATCCGTGATGAACAGCTCAAAGGAGAGGCAGTTTGACACTGATCCGTGTGTACACGGTGACTCAGGCGTCTGCAGCACAGGAGGGAGGTCTGTGCGGCAGCCACGCTGCTGGTGGAGGCATCAGAAAGCAAGGAGGGAGCAATGGAATTCCAGGAAGCTGGAAAAGCAGCGTCGTTGTGGGATGGAGCTAAAGGGACTGTGGGTAAAGGATCCTGTATTGCCACCAACCCCACACAGCAAAGCTGGGGTATCCCAGACAGCAGGGAGCTCCTCCTGGGACTAGCTATAGGACAGGGAGTGAAGGGCAGCAGTGCTGTGGACACAGCCCTTTGCTTGAGAGGGAAGTCAGGTCTTTCTGCTTGTTGATGTGCAGTCAGACCCCACAGTGTATGCCTGTGGGGTGTTCTAAGTCAGGGCATCACCTGCTGGGGATGCTCTGGGGTGAAGACCCATGGGCTACAGCGCCTCATGGGTGAGGTGTTCACACCACGATGGAGGAGGAACCTCAAGGGAACAAGCTCCAGCACAGTGATGGGTCCCTAGGCCCCCATTCCATGCCATGCTTGTCAACTTTTGGGACACGAAGATAGGCTGAGAAAGTTGGGGCTGTTCGGCCTGGAGAAGAGAAGGCTGCATGGAGACCTCAGAGCAGCTTCCAGTATCTGAAGGGGGCCTATAGGGATGCTGGGGAGGGACTCTTCATTAGGGACTGTAGTGACAGGACAAGGGGTAACGGGTTCAAACTTAAACAGGGGAAGTTTAGATTGGATATAAGGAGGAAATTCTTTCCTGTGAGGGTGGTGAGGCACTGGAATGGGTTGCCCAGGGAGGTTGTGAATGCTCCATCCCTGGCAGTGTTCAAGGCCAGGTTGGACGAAGCCTTGGGTGAGATGGTTTAGTGTGAGGTGTCCCTGCCCATGGCAGGGGGTGGGAACTGGATGATCTTAAGGTCCTTTCCAACCCTCACTATTCCATGATTCTATTTGCTGTGTGGCACCCAGGGGTGGCTGCTGTGCTCCATGGGGTGCTTTCCCTCACCCTCCGAGGGGCAGCACTGCCCCAGCGTGTCCCCATCTCTGACAGGAGGGATGCTGGTACCAGGGCCGGCAGCGAGGATGCTCCCGCATCCCCGCTCCTTCCCGGCGGGGCGGTGCCGGTACCCGGGGCGGGCTCCGGAGCCGGGCGAGGCGGAGCCGATGGGAGCCGTCGGGAGGCAGCGGGGCCGGTGGGTGCCCATGGCCGTGAGCCCGGGGCTGCTGGTGGTGGCCGGGTCCTTCGCCGCTTTCCGCCTGCTGAACCGGGGGCTGGAGCGCTTGGTGCCGCCGCCGCCGTCGGCCCGGCGCAACCGCTGGAAGTGGCGCAACATCTGGACATCGCTGGCGCACAGCGTGCTCAGCGGCGGCGGGGCGCTGGCAGGGTGAGAGGCACCGGGGGGACCCGCAGGGCATTTGTGGACCGGGGGGGACGGTGGGGGGGACGGACCAAGGATGCTGGAGAGGAATGGGGGGCATCGAGGGAACCTAGAACCAGGGATCATGTGGATGCGAGGAATAGGGGCGTTGGGGGAGCCTGAGGATTATTGTGGACGTGGGAAGTGGGGGGCACTGAGCGATGGAGAAGGGATCACGGGACAAGAGCAGCAGGGGATAGGGAGACTCCGCAGGAACCAGGAGGACAGGGATGGCCATAACGGCACAGGAAGGCTCCAGGGGGTTTCAGCAGCACCAGGTGGGTACCGAGGATGCTGGCAGGGAACTGGGGACCCAGAGGCACTTCCCAGCACTCACAGTCCTGCTCCCCACAGGTTCTGCCTCCACCCCGGGCTGTCTGAGGACATGGTGGGCACGCACCCACCCGGGGCACACAGCCTGGTCGCTGTATCTGTAGGTGAGTGGGAAGAGGGCTGCCCCCTCTTCTTTCCCCTCTTGTGCCCCACCAAGGGGTCCCCAAGGGCTCATCGGTGCCTGACACCGGCCCCTCAAGCCACGTCGCAGGCAGAGATGTCTCAGGCACCCCGGACAATCGCCCTATTCTTGGTAAAGGACAGTGGCTCCTTTCTGTCCCACAGCACCCACAGCCAGGAGGTACTGGGCTCCGGGCTGCCCACCACCGTCCTCATAGGGCACACAGGGCTTGGAGCATCCTAGAAGTGCCCATGATACGGGGTTGGTGCAGGTCACCCCTGAACGTGTCATTGGGGGAGCCAGGAGCTCTGAGCCCTCTGGCTGTGTGAATCCTTCCTCCTCCTGTCCCCATGTCACCTCCTTGCAGATGTGTCACCAGCCCCGCGGTCAGGGCTAATGGGCTTCCCAGCACGGCTGCAGCTCAGCAGGGAGGTCTGAGGGTCTAAAGGGTTGGTTTGGTGGCAGCAAACCCTGCAGCTCTTAAGGGCTCCAGTTATGGGACAGGGGGAAGGTCCATGTGCTCCCTTCGCTCTCATCCTGTCTCCAGGAACAGATGCAAGCGATCACATCGCCGTGGCCATCACGGCCCTGGAGGGGCTGCCCAAACAGGCCATTGAGGTGCAGTCTGAGGGTCCCTTAGCACAGCCCTTCCCTTGCTCACGGCCTCTCTGCTCCCAGGTTACTTCCTCGAAGACTTTGTGGACATGTTGTGCCATCAGAAGCTTCGCCAGTCCTGGGAGCTGCTCTTCCATCACTCCGTGGTGAGTCCAGGGGCTGCTTTCCAAGGGGCAGAGCCTGGCACTTGCACCACCAGGGTTCTATGGCTGCGGGTGCTGCAAGGGGGTGGCACAGCCTGGAGACGAGCAGCAGAGATGCCGTGGGGTACAGGGGAGGCACAGGGGTCTGCAGGGGCTGGGCATGAGGGACAGGGGCAGCACTGGGATGTACTGGGATGAGATGGGGAAGGCGATGGTCAGAGCTGCTGCCTCATCGAGCCCTGCAGCAATGCCGGCCACTGCTTGTGAGTCAGAAGGTCACATCCAAACCAGAGCTAATTCAGGCCGAGACAGTGACTTAGGGAGCTGGGAGCAGATAATCTCATTAAAGAGCCAATACAGAGAACAGCATTAATGGTATCAACTGAAGAAAGGACTCAGTGTGCTAAAGTACAGGCTGGCAGAGCCTGTTCCCCCAGCTGGCAGGAATCTGTGCGCCCAACAGCCCCATCCTCTGCTGCAGCATCCCTAGGGTGCTTCATGCCAGGCTTGGGGTATGCCATGGGGCTCTCTGCTGCACCAAACCCGAGCCAGCAGCAACCATAGCCCTGGGCTATGCATCTCCCCATCCCATTCAGTCATTCACTGAGTGTGGCAAAACCTGCCCAGCCACAACGAGCTGCATTCCCAGGCCGCAAGAGCAGGGTTAGGTCTGGCTGCTCTGTCTCCTCTTCCAGCCTGGAGTTTATGGAAGTGTTTCCCTCCCTTCCCACTGGAAAAAGAACCAACCCAACGCTCCTGTTCCATTCAATGCCGGGGAGGTTTTATCTCATGCTGGAGGTTACAATGATAGGGATATGTGTGGGGTGATGCCCAGTGGTTTAGCACTGCTGTGAGAAGTGCACGGAGGGCTCCAGCTTGCAGCAGAGAACAACCAGCCCCCGGGCTCAACCTCTCTCCTTTCCCCTTCCCAGGTCATTGTCTGCTTTGGTACGGCAGTGCTGCTCCATCAGTACATCGGGTTTGCGCTGGTGGCTTTACTGGTGGAGATTAACTCCATCTTCCTCCACGTGCGGCAGATCTTGCTCATGGCCAACCTGGTGCACACCCCCTGCTACCGCCTCAACAGCATCCTCAACCTGGGCACCTACGTGGTGTTCCGCATCGCCACGCTGGCCTGGATGAGCCGGTGGCTCTTCCTCAACCGAGGCACCGTGCCCCTGGCAACGTACTCCATAGGCACAGCGGGAATGGCAATCATGACACCCATGAACCTCATCCTCTTCTACCGCCTGCTGCGCAGTGACTTCTTCAACTCCAGCCGGGATGTGCAGTGGGAGAAGGAGCAATAGCCCCTTTCCCAGGAGGATGGAGGAGGACAGCGAAGCGCAATGGAGACTGAGCGTGGGTGTTTTGGTGCGGAGGGTCCACACTAACAGCATCCAGGCTCTTCTTGTGGCTGCAGATCCCGGGTCACGGCCTAATGGGGTTCTGCTGCCCCAATACCTTTGGGTGATGTGGTTGGATGCCCTGGAGCTGCTCAAGGAAGCTCGATGGCTCTCAGAGCTCCCCGAGGCGCTGCTGAGATGAGAAGGGAGCAGACGAGCGCTGCTTCCCCACTGCTCTTCGGGACATCCAAACACCACAGTGTGGGTCTCACCCCTTTGGTGCTGCAGCTTCCCCTCAGCCAGGGGACGCCGCGCTCAGCCCTGCGCTCTCTGTGCCGTCTCCCATGGGAAAGGCTCCAGGCTTCACCCTGTAAAAGCCAAACCCTGCACTCATGAGTCCTCCCCAAGGAGATTGGCCAATGTGGGTGATGGAGGGGAGGCTGAGACCTGCATGGATGCCCGGGTCAGGAGCAGGGACCGGCAGCGCTGTGCTTGGGGATGGGGAACTGACTTCTTAACAACTGGAGCTTTTTCCATGTTGTTTTGCTCCCAGCTATGTTAAGTGCCCATAAATGAGCGTTCTCACTGGCCAGGATGGTGCTATGCGATGGTCGCTTCCCATGGATGTGTTTTCAGGCATAAGCATCTATTAGGGATGGGAAGTTCTGCTGCTGAGCCCAGTGTAACGCTCTTACTAACACCAGCTTTGAATAAATGGCTGCAAATGAAACAGCTTGAGGGGAAAAGGGCTGAGAGGGAAAAAGGGACCCAGTGCACCAGGGGTGTCACTGCTTAGCACAGTGCTTCTTACCCTATGTCTCCCCATCAGTGTACACTGGCACAGCCTACCTCTCTCTTGGGGTTCCCCCCCCCCCCCTTTTTCCTTTCTATGGAAGCTGCCTAGGACAAGGAATCAGAATTCCTTCAGTTTTTAACTCCACGTTTCCTTTCCCCACCGCTCCCCAGCAGTGCAGCACCGCGTATAGAATCAAAACCCTCCCGCTCAGGGTTACGTGTACCAGGGTTGGAGAAACCCATTGTATTCATCGTGTGTTTCAAACAGCCTTGGACTCAAACCCTCTCACTGGGTTTGAAAAGCCAAGGAACAACTCATTGCAGGGAGTGAAGAAGGGGAGCATCAGGGAGCAGGCGCATCCCTGCTCTGGGCAGGGAAAGACAAGTGATGTGTGCTGGTAGTGGGAGGCTGGAGGCGGCTTGTGGCCAAAGCCGCTTAGGTTTCTATTTGTGGAGAGCACAGGGGATACCCGTCGGTGTTGGGGTTTGTTGCTTCCCAAGGTGAGGCGTGCTCCTATCGGGAGGCAGACAGGGATTTCGCTTTTGGTTTGAGCCATTTGCACCCAGTCTTGCAGGAGCTGCTCCATCATTAGCACAGCCTCTGCCCACGTTTCTCAAGGCCTGGATTCCGCTATGTGGATGTCGTGTACCCCAGGGCTATGGAACCATGAGATGGGTTGGGTTGAAGAGGACCTTAAAGCTCCTCCAGCTCCATCCCCTGCCACGGGCAGGGACACCTTCCACTAGAGCAGCTTGCGCCAAGCCCCTGTGTCCAACCTGGCCTTGAGCACTGCCCAGGGATGGGGCAGCTACAGCTGCTGCCCTATATCCACCCTCCCCAGCCCCATACGGACCCACACACGGCCCCATAGCGGACTCCTCTCCCCCTTGCCGCACAGTGCCCTCTATAGGTAGCACAGGGTGATCAGCGCCAGGCGCTGTCCAATCAGGGCCGGCGCCGCGCACTCTCCTCGCCTCTCTCCACCAATCATAAGCAAGAGGGGGCGGGACCGAACAACGCCTGGCATCCCACCGCAGCTACGCTCCGGAAACAGCTCCCGTTCCTTGTTCCCGCCTCCTTCCCCTCCGCCGCCTTCTGATAGGCTGCGCTTTCAGTCTCGCGAAACCTGATTGGATAGTGCAGCTCCGTGCGCGCTCCCCGCGCACATCCGGGTCTCCGAGGCCCGGTGGAGGCGGCGGCCGCCATAGTGGTGCTGAGGCGCGGGGTTGACGGTGAGGGCGGTCGGGGGGCCTGGGGTGCCCATGGGTGCCCATGGGGTGCCCATGGGTGCCGGTGGGATAGCGGGGGGAGCGGCCCCGTGTGCACACTGAGCCCTTCTCCATCCCTGTCTGCAGGTGCGTCGCCATGGCCGCCGTCTTCCCGTACCGCGGCGGCTGCGCGCCGGTGCCCACGCCGCTGGCGCCGCTGCCCGATTACATGTCTGAGGAGAAGCTGCAGGAGAAAGGTGGGTTGAGGCGGCCCCGGCGCCGCGGTGCTTTGCCCGGCGGGGCACGGGGTTGATGCCGCCCGGTTCTGTGTCCGTACAGCCCGCAAATGGCAGCAGCTGCAGGCCAAGCGCTATGCGGAGAAGAGGAAGTTCGGGTTCGTGGACGCGCAGAAGGAGGACATGCCCCCCGAGCACGTCCGCAAGATCATCCGCGACCACGGCGACATGACCAACAGGAAGTTCCGGCACGACAAGAGGGTTTACCTGGGGTAAGGCAGCCGCTGGCGGGGTGTGAGCTGCTCTGAGGCCTGGCTGAGGATCATTGATCGTCGTTGGAGGGTGTTTACAAAGGGCTTGAAGTGTCTGCTGTGTGTACAGAGCGGCTTGATGAGCAGGGGATAATCCTCATTATATATATGTATAATATATACATATATGATATATATTGCTTGGAGAAGAGAAGGCTGCGTGGAGACCTCAGAGCAGCCTTCCAGTATCTGAAAGAGGCCTATAGGGATGCTGGGGAGGGACTCTTCATTAGGGACTGTAGTGACAGGACAAGGGGTAACAGGTTAAAACTGAAACAGGGGAAGTTTAGATTGGATATGAGGAGGAAATTCTTTCCTGTGAGGGTGGTGAGGCACTGGAATGGGTTGCCCAGGGAGGCTGTGAATGCTCCATCCCTGGCAGTGTTCAAGGCCAGGCTGGATGAAGCCTTGGGTGAGATGGTTTAGTGTGAGGTGTCCCTGCCCATGGCACGGGGTTGGAACTGGATGATCTTAAGGTCCTTTCCAACCCGAGCTATTCTATGATTCTCTATATATAAGGGTATAAAGGTAGCCGTGCAGAAGGGGGGCAGGGTAGGAAGTTGTTGCTTTGAATTTAGAAGAACATTCCTCTGGTTAATGTGTTGTCTTAGAAGAACCTTGGGGGAGAGTGTGAAGTAGCCAGCATATGTTTTTTTGCAGTATTAAAAGGTGTTGTGAGTGTTGTTTGTTATCCTGGTTGAGAGAGTTTATCTCTTGCATGTCGTTTCCATTCCACTAATGCATCATTCATTGCCCATAAAACCTCCAGAAGCTCACTGTTTTCATCTGTAACACCCTTAATGTGTACAATCTGTTGGAAGCCGAGCCAGTGGAACACTTTTTGGTAGTGCAGTGCATGAAGCACAAGGACAGTAGGCACAGTACATGGATTTATCACTGGAGGCCTTTATGAGCAGGTTAGATGAGCAGTTTCCAGCAGTGAAAGGTGTGGAGGTCATTTGGCTTGTGGCAGTGGATGGCTCCGCTCTTGAGAGTGCCTTCCAGCCCTCATTCTTCTTGATTCCTGATTGCAGTGCTCTGAAGTACATGCCTCATGCTGTGCTGAAGCTCCTGGAGAACATGCCCATGCCCTGGGAGCAAATCCGAGATGTTCCAGTCCTGTACCACATCACAGGAGCCATCTCTTTTGTGAATGAGATCCCCTGGGTCATAGAGCCGGTGTACATTGCTCAGTGGGGGTAAGTGCCTTCTTCCTTTGTCCTGCTGGGACCTCAGGAGCAAACATTTGTGCATCCATAATAAAAATGGTATTTAATGGCCTCTTGTGTTCCTACCAGGTCGATGTGGATTATGATGAGGCGAGAGAAGAGGGATAGGCGTCACTTCAAGAGGATGAGGTTCCCCCCGTTTGATGATGAAGAACCCCCTCTGGATTATGCTGATAACATCCTGGATGTGGAACCCCTGGAAGCCATTCAGCTCGAGCTGGATCCAGAGGAAGATGCCCCAGTGCTGGACTGGTTCTATGACCACCAGCCACTAAAAGACAACAGGAAGTATGTGCCTCTGGTACCGCAGTTCATTGAGAGGGGAGAACCAGATGCACTACATAAACTACCTATACATAGCAGTATATAACCTTTGGTTGTGCTATGCTGGGCTGTGTGTGATGTTGGTGGGGGGAGAAAAGGATGAGAGGGGGAACCTGATTGTTGTAAAGCTATACCTCTTCTTGTCTGCAGCTTCCAGCAATGGGAAACAAGTCTTCTCTGCCCAGGAGGGCTGCTGCCCATTTAACTGCTAACACTGATGTTTCTTACCGTGCCATAAAGATGACAACCTGTCTTGTCTAGTTGCAGTTTGAATTGATGCTTGCTGAGAGTGCATGTATGTTGTGTATCAGTTTGGATATGGAGGAGGAGAGAAACTGGAGCAGTCAGTATTTTCTGGGCAGATGAAGTCTGTAATGGTCTTCAGCAGTCCTGCAGCCTCTCTTTCTGTCTGGAGGGGGCCCGTGTGCTAGCTGTCCTTGTTGTTTTCTGTGAATGATGGGTCATGAAAGGTGTTTGATTATTTCTGGTCCTTTGCTAAAGGCCCAGTTGTCTTCTGGCAGTGAACTGAGTGTCTGTGCTTGGTTCTTTCCCAGGTATGTGAATGGTTCAACGTACCAGCGCTGGCAGTTCACTCTCCCCATGATGTCCACACTGTACCGTTTGGCCAACCAGCTGCTCACTGACCTTGTGGATGACAACTACTTCTATTTGTTTGACCTGAAAGCTTTCTTTACCTCCAAGGCACTGAACATGGCTATTCCTGGAGGTCCCAAGTTTGAGCCTCTTGTTAGAGACATCAATCTTCAGTAAGTGTTGGTTTAGGAGGAAAAAGATAAGTGGTTATCTTGGAAAGGGCTCGAGGGTAAATCTCTCGTCTGGTGTCTTTCCTTGAGTGAGCTCTTTCTGGATCTTCACTCTCTTTAGCATTAAGTCTGTGATGTGCTTGCTGCTCTGGACACTAAATGGTTGTTAGTGTGAAGAGAAGCCTAAAGGAAGAGCATTGATATCGTGTCTTCAATCAAAAATGTTTGCCTTTCTGTCCCCTGACTGCTCATGTAATCATTTCTTGTCTCTTTCAAGGGATGAAGACTGGAACGAATTTAATGACATCAACAAAATTATCATCAGGCAGCCAATCAGGACAGAGTACAAAATTGCTTTCCCATACCTGTACAATAACCTGCCACACCATGTTCACCTGACCTGGTGAGTGCAGCACCCTCGAGAACAGGGAGAGGAGGGGGGAGCTGTCAGGATGCTCAGATGCGTGTTTTGTGTTGCAGGTATCATACTCCAAACGTTGTTTTCATTAAGACAGAAGATCCTGATCTCCCAGCTTTTTACTTTGATCCACTGATCAACCCCATTTCACACAGACATTCTGTCAAGGTGAGTTGCTGTTCAGGAGAGCCAGTGGTAAACCCGACTGCATGGAAGTGATGGGGCTTTAGCATCTTGCTTGCAACCTTGCTTCTGATAGCAGCACACAGGAGCGAGCATGAGCCCTTTCATAGAAAACTCCATGGTTGTCATTTTAGTCATTTCCTACTTCTGGGGCTGCACAAAGCTGTCTCCTGTGATCTCTGTAGGATAAAGTCCAATGGCAAAGTACTGTTTTGGAGCGTTCTGATAGGTTATGTATCCTTCTAGTTCCTCTTGGTGTATTCATGGAGCTGAACTTAAGCTTTGAGTCACCTCCATAACACCTAGCTCAGGGTCTAGTAGCCAGAGTTTGCCTTGTAGAGTGCTTTTTGCTTCTCTTATGCTCAGCACTGTCCCGCTTCTTCCATGGGAGCAAAGAAGTGTTCTTATTTAACGTGGAAAACTGAGCTGGAGGAAGCAGGAAACAGCATGGTGCTTCTGCATTTCAGAGTCAGGAACCACTGCCTGATGATGATGAAGAGTTTGAGTTGCCAGAGTTCGTGGAACCTTTCCTGAAGGATACCCCACTGTACACGGATAACACAGCCAATGGCATTGCCCTGCTGTGGGCACCACGGCCCTTCAACTTGAGGTCTGGGAGGACCCGCAGGGCTCTTGATATCCCACTGGTCAAGAACTGGTGAGTTATTTCCTAGGGGAAGGGCTGGTATTGTTATCTTGAGTGAAAATTGTCATCTTACAATGAAGATAAAGACTTTCTGTGGTGCTTGGTTTCTAGAGGTTTTAGGAGTGTTTCTGCAGGTGACTTGTGCTCTAAAGAATGTGGGTTACCTGAATAAATGAGGTTTGCTTTGTCCCTAGGTACCGTGAGCACTGCCCAGCAGGCCAGCCAGTGAAAGTGCGAGTCTCCTATCAGAAGCTACTGAAATACTATGTTCTGAATGCTCTCAAGCACAGACCTCCCAAGGCCCAGAAGAAGAGGTAAGTGGAGGTCTGTTCAGTGGGGAGCTGCTGATCTGTGATGTGGATTCAGCTGACTTATCATCTCTGCTCTCTCCAGGTACCTGTTCCGCTCCTTCAAGGCTACAAAGTTTTTCCAGTCCACAAAGCTGGACTGGGTGGAGGTTGGCCTGCAAGTGTGTCGCCAGGGCTACAACATGCTGAACTTGCTGATCCACAGAAAGAACCTGAACTACCTTCACTTGGATTACAACTTCAACCTGAAGCCCGTGAAGACCCTCACCACTAAGGTATCGATCCCTATGCTGTTGAGTAAAGTTTACCTCAAGATTAAATAGTTAGTATGGTGAAACATCTGCATGCTGTGCAGACTGACCAAACTGAAGCTCTTCCACTCCTATTGTTGCATCAGTTCTGGGCTTTCTCTCTTCCAGGAAAGGAAGAAGTCTCGTTTCGGTAACGCTTTCCACCTGTGCAGAGAGGTTCTGCGCCTCACTAAGCTGGTGGTGGACAGCCATGTCCAGTACAGACTTGGAAATGTGGATGCATTTCAGGTAGGCTCGTTTGTATATTACTTTTATTGTTTTTTTTAAGGTGAAGAGGGGAAATTGAGGGGACTATCTGGGCTGGCTTCTGTAGGATGTCACAGTGTAAGAGAGGTGGGAACAATGAAAACATGCAGCATTGCATGACATTCTTTTACCTGGTTTATAAGAATTGATCCTTGTATGAGTCAGTGGTGGGAGCTTTATATGGCCTAATACCCTCTGCTCCTGGCTGTAAAACAAACCTGAGGCAATGCAGCTAATGTTTATTGTTACCTCTGGCTGTGCTGCCTGTGTTTCAGTTGGCAGATGGTTTGCAGTACATCTTTGCTCATGTGGGTCAACTGACGGGAATGTACCGGTACAAGTACAAGCTGATGAGGCAGATTCGTATGTGCAAGGACCTGAAACATCTCATCTACTACAGGTTTAACACAGTAAGTTCCACCTTTCCACGTGATGATGACCTCATGTCAACTGAGCAGCAGGGAGTGTCAGTAAGTGACCTGCTCTTCCCGTGTCTCTGTTCTTCCAGGGGCCTGTGGGCAAAGGTCCTGGCTGTGGCTTCTGGGCTCCAGGCTGGAGAGTGTGGCTGTTCTTCATGAGGGGCATCACGCCGCTGCTGGAACGCTGGCTGGGGAATCTGCTGGCCAGGCAGTTTGAAGGTCAGCACACTGTGTAAAGCTTGGCTGGGGGAGGTAAAGATGAATACTGCTTGCTTCCCAGCTCCAGCTTTCTGTTCCTAGTCGTGGTCTGTATTCATGCTCCATTTCAGTCCCTGTTTTAGGGCTCTTATGAGACTAGTGCCCCCATGACAGGTTACAAATGGAAGTGGGGTTCCCTCCTCCATAGCACTGTGGGGTCTATAGCCTCCTGATCTTCTACTCCAAATTCATCAGTGATGTAGCAGTGTAATTTCTTTAGATACCCTGCACCTCTGCACATTCCTATACTGGGAAGAAAGGGGGGCACTGCCCAGTAATGTCAGAACTGCTGAAGTACTTTACTCTTGCCAGGCCGTCACTCCAAGGGTGTAGCAAAGACTGTCACAAAGCAGCGTGTGGAGTCTCACTTTGACCTGGAGCTGAGGGCGGCTGTTATGCATGACATCCTGGACATGATGCCAGAAGGAATCAAACAGAACAAAGCCAGAACCATCCTGCAACATCTGAGCGAGGCTTGGCGGTGCTGGAAGGCCAATATTCCCTGGAAGGTAATTCTGTTGCTTGGCCTTTTGGTTCAGTCTTAGCGTCTCCCAGTTGGAACCGCTCTTCTGAAGGTTCCCACTGCTGCATCCCTCAAGTTCCTGTCCCTCCCCAGGTGCCAGGGCTGCCAACTCCTATTGAGAACATGATCCTGAGGTACGTGAAGGCAAAAGCTGACTGGTGGACAAACACAGCTCACTACAACAGGGAGCGGATCCGTCGGGGTGCCACTGTAGACAAAACAGTCTGTAAGAAGAATCTGGGCCGACTGACCAGACTCTACCTGAAAGCAGAGCAGGAACGGCAGCACAATTACCTGAAGGTATTTCTCTCCTGCCTGAGGTTGCTGAAATTGGTGCTGGTTTTGTAGGGAAGCTTTCACTCGCTAATGCCGGTGGTTTGGTTGGCAGGATGGGCCTTACATCACTGCGGAAGAGGCTGTTGCTGTCTACACAACCACAGTGCACTGGCTGGAAAGCAGGAGGTTCTCACCCATTCCTTTCCCTCCGCTGTCCTACAAACATGACACCAAGTTGCTCATATTAGCCCTGGAGAGGCTGAAGGAAGCTTACAGGTAAGCAGTGGGAAACGATTGCAGGGACAGACATCTGTACTGGGAAAGGCATCTGAAGCTGTTTTGTTATCTTTTAATCCCGGAATGGGCAACATCAAAACTGTACTTCTAAGCCTGGGGATGTGGACTGTGAAGAGTTACAAATCTTATCTTGATCTGCTTCATTGAACAGTATCTTGCATCAGTTTACTGTGGTGGCTGTTAGTTTGTTCATGTTTAGGTGCCTGACCTGTTCTTTCTCACTTCCAGTGTGAAATCTCGCCTGAACCAGTCACAGAGAGAGGAGTTGGGCTTGATTGAGCAGGCTTATGATAACCCTCATGAAGCTCTGTCCAGAATCAAGCGACACCTTTTAACTCAGAGAGCCTTCAAGGAGGTAGATGTCCTGCTGAAAACCAGACCATACTCAAAGTTACACTGTGTTCAGGATCTAAATGGTGCTAAGACTTTGTTTGCTGTCAGCTGTAAGTCTCAGTTTTGCCTCTTCTTTTCTAGGTGGGTATTGAGTTCATGGATCTCTACAGCCACTTAGTTCCTGTTTATGATGTTGAGCCCTTGGAGAAGATCACAGATGCTTACCTGGATCAGTACTTGTGGTATGAAGCTGATAAGCGAAGACTTTTCCCTCCATGGATCAAACCTGCTGACACTGAACCTCCTCCACTGTTGGTGTACAAGTGGTGCCAAGGTTAGTGGGGTCTTGCGTTCCATCCAAAAATGCGTTTTCTTATGGGAAGCTTGCTTCCTTTAAGTCACCTTGGGAGCTGAGTTTTTGTATTTGCAACTTGCAACCAATAGTCCTTACAATCAGACACTGTATTTTATAGGTTAATACATTTAGGTATAGAGTGGAGGAGGATAAGAACCTCCATAGCACGTGGTTGACTTACATATTTATGTTCTGGATAGACTGGAGGGACCAGAGACTGAAAGATCAGGCATTACAGGAGCTATGTTCTGCACTCTGACATGTCACATAAAATGATGTGCATGTTTGTCTCCCCAGGCATTAATAATCTGCAAGATGTTTGGGAAACAAGTGAAGGTGAATGCAACGTGATGCTGGAGTCTCGATTTGAGAAGATGTATGAGAAGATTGACCTGACGTTGCTCAACAGGCTGCTGCGTCTTATCGTTGATCACAACATTGCTGACTACATGACAGCCAAGAACAACGTGGTGATCAACTACAAGGTGAGGGTTGCTGTCAGGACTATAAAATGGAGAGGTTTTGGAGCCAAGACTTGCCAGAGAAGTGATAAGGGAATAAGAAAACCCTTTCTGGGTCCTGCTAAAGAGCAGCTGCTGAGGTAAAAGGTCTCTGATGTGTTGTGACACTCACAATTCCCTTTTGTTTTCCTCAGGACATGAATCACACAAACTCCTATGGAATTATTCGTGGGCTGCAGTTTGCTTCCTTCATTGTCCAGTATTATGGGCTTGTGATGGACCTGCTGGTGCTGGGTCTGCACCGTGCCAGTGAAATGGCTGGGCCTCCCCAGATGCCAAATGACTTCCTCAGCTTCCAAGACATTGCCACTGAGGTGGCCCATCCCATTCGCCTCTTCTGCAGATACATTGACCGCATTCACATCTTCTTCAGGTGAGCCCCTGCTCTCCTCAGGTGAGCCTGTGTTCTGGCACCTTGCAGCAGATGCTGTGGAAACGGGAATTAGTGTGCTCCTACTCCAGGTTTTTGCTCAGAATGATTAGGAATATTGGAACTTGCAGATTTCCCAGAACAACTGGGTGTCCACATGCCTCCTCTTGCTTTCTCAGTTCACTGTCCTGCAGCATCAGTGGCCCAGTAGAAAAACAACAGTGTCATGTGTTCTGTTCTTGCAGATTTTCCACTGCTAAAATAAGCCTTTCGTGGCTTCCCAGCAAGTGGACATGGAATTTCATGTCTGTTCATGGAAAAACAGCCCAAATAGTCATGGGTTGTTGTAAGCGAATGAAACTGAAACTGCCTTCAGTGGGAGGATACAGAAAACGGGTCATTACCTTCAAACATGCTGTGGGAAACAGCAACCCCTAAGCAAGTCTTTATCTGTCTGTTGTCTTGAGAAGTTGATCGTGCAGATCACACAGCTCTTCTGTGTGTTTCCAGGTTTACAGCAGATGAGGCGAGAGACTTGATTCAGCGCTACCTGACAGAGCATCCGGATCCCAACAACGAGAACATTGTGGGCTACAACAACAAGAAGTGCTGGCCCCGGGATGCTCGGATGCGCCTCATGAAACACGACGTGAACCTGTAAGTGCTGCACCCTGGGAAAAACTACCTGTAATAGGTAACAGGTTGAGACTGATAGGAAGAAAAGTAAGAGTAGGCGAGGGGTCTGTGCTGTGGTTCTGACAGAGAGTGATCGGTGTTAGAGCTGTAGTGTTCCTCTTCACTAACAGCCTGTCACCGTGCGCATCTTGTTTTCCAGAGGTCGTGCTGTGTTCTGGGATATCAAGAACCGTTTGCCTCGCTCAGTCACCACAGTGCAGTGGGAGAACAGTTTCGTGTCCGTTTACAGCAAGGATAACCCCAATTTGCTGTTTAACATGTGTGGGTTTGAGTGCCGCATCCTGCCCAAGTGCCGCACCAGCTACGAGGAGTTCACCCACAAGGACGGTGTCTGGAACCTGCAGAATGAGGTGGGGTGAGGGTTTGACAGGGTGGGAGAGCAATCCCTCTGTGGGCTGTGTCTGGCATCAAAGCAGAGCTTGTAACTGCCTGTGGGAGGGGGATAACTGCTATTTGCCAGCTGCATAACTGGCAGCACAAATGAACTCGGTATGAATTTTCCTTGCTGGGAGGGATGGAAAATCCTTGGCTGGGGATGGTGAGGGCTCCAAAGGTGCAGAGGTGCTGTTCAGGCTCTTCTCCTCCCCGTGTTACACAAATGCCTGATGGCAAGAGCTTAGCTTATTGTCTGTATTGGAGAGAGGGCCCCTAGGAAGGAACTGATGGGGCTGTGCTCTTGCAGGTCACCAAGGAGCGCACAGCTCAGTGCTTCCTGCGTGTGGATGATGAGTCTATGCAGAGATTCCACAACAGAGTGAGGCAGATCCTCATGGCATCTGGCTCCACAACCTTCACTAAGGTAAGGCAGGAGGGAGATGGGTGTCAGAGCTTTCTGCAGATGCTTGGAGAAGAAGCTGAGAACTGATCCTTGCTTTCCTTTCTAGATTGTCAATAAATGGAATACAGCTCTCATTGGCTTGATGACTTATTTCCGAGAAGCTGTTGTAAATACTCAGGAATTGCTTGATTTGCTGGTGAAGTGTGAGAATAAAATCCAGACTCGGATCAAAATTGGCCTGAATTCCAAAATGCCCAGTCGTTTCCCACCAGTGGTGTTTTACACCCCTAAAGAGCTGGGGGGGCTCGGCATGCTCTCCATGGGCCACGTTCTCATCCCGCAGTCTGACCTGAGGTGAGTTGGGCTGCTCTGATGCCTGCATGGGATGAGGGTTCTGTTAGGTGCTCTTTGCCATAAAAATACCTGATTCTGTCATGTTCAAGAGCTATGTTGCCTCTACAGCAGGGAATGTCAGTGTGACCTGTAAAGTCCTGTGATGCCTACTTCACTCTTGTGCCTCTGTGCTCCAGGTGGTCCAAGCAGACAGATGTTGGCATCACTCACTTCCGCTCAGGAATGAGTCATGAGGAGGACCAGCTCATCCCAAATCTGTATCGTTACATCCAGCCATGGGAAAGTGAATTCATTGACTCTCAGAGAGTGTGGGCAGAATATGCCCTGAAGAGACAAGAGGCTATAGCCCAGAACAGGTGGGTTTCAGTGTGCAGGCAGATCCCTGTGTGTGAGGGCAGGCAGGGGTGTGAAAGCTTGCACCGTCTCGGTGTTCTGGAGACCTGTGGTCTGCCTGCAAAGCTTCTGTCTTACCTCTGGAGGAGGTGTGGACTCTGCATGGAGAAAGTGCCTCAGTGCCACAGTTCAAGGGAAATGGTGGTGCCAGAAGCTGACATGAGACCCATGTCTTTTGGCCTTTTGTGACACCAGCATGTTCCTAGCCATGGCTGTGGGCACTTTGCTGAGCCTCTTAGTGCTTGGCATTGTAGAACATCTCCTTCCAGAGCCCCAAGGTCCCTGCTGTTTCTGTCATCTCCTCCCCTGAAACGCTCATTAATGAATTGCTGTAACACTGAGAGGTAATGAAGAGTGGGGATTTTGTTTCTTCCAGGCGCCTGACACTGGAAGATCTGGAGGACTCATGGGACAGGGGAATTCCTCGTATCAACACCCTCTTCCAGAAGGACCGGCACACCCTAGCTTATGATAAAGGA
Source organism: Pezoporus occidentalis (assembly GCF_034315485.1). Taxonomy (NCBI): domain Eukaryota; kingdom Metazoa; phylum Chordata; class Aves; order Psittaciformes; family Psittacidae; genus Pezoporus; species Pezoporus occidentalis. Next base: position 2,335,814 of record NW_026913673.1, on the reverse strand, counting down.
TGGAGAGTCAGGACTGACTTCAAACAGTATCAGGTATGGACTGGGAGTTTCTCTGGCTGAATGTGAGGATCACGTACCTGTTCCAGACCATGTCCTTTCACTTTGCATGATTGTGAGTGCACTTCCTTGTCTGTCTGCTGCAGGAAGAACTTTTAGAGCCATGTGTTGGGACTGGTAGAGGCTGTTGAAAACCAGATGCTCCAAAATCTGTAGCTAGCTGCTCTTGAAGTGTTTGGATGGGTTACAGTGTCTTGGGGAATACCACTCTTTGTGCAACTGAGTGTTAGAAGAGATCAGTTCTGGAGAGGGGAAAATAGGCCCCAAATGAAACATTCCAAAATCTGAAGTTTTAACAGCAGTGGAAAAATTCATTATTTACAACCTGTAATGATAGCTCTGTAGAAGGTCAGTCCCTGAGAGATCATCATCATCATTCTACCCAGTCTGAATCGCATAGCAGTGCTGACTGCACTGATGTTGTAAGTGAGCTGTGTCCTCCAGGACAGCAGGCATGAGGCTGTTCACCTGGTCTCCGACATTATCATCATCATCATCATCTTGGTTCCTACAATGAGTGCAGGCAGGTTAAATGATCTGAACACAAAGCTGCTCACTAGTCTGCTCTTGTCCCCAGGTCCTGAAACAGAACCCGTTCTGGTGGACCCATCAGCGCCACGATGGCAAGCTCTGGAACCTGAACAACTACCGTACAGACATGATCCAGGCACTTGGTGGAGTGGAAGGGATCCTGGAGCACACTCTCTTCAAGGGCACTTACTTCCCCACATGGGAGGGTCTCTTCTGGTAAGAGGAGCCTTGGTGTTGCCTTGTCTTGCAAATTTGGTGACCAGGAGGAGTCCTTGGCTCAAGATGTACTGATTCTGTTGAGCCTTTTCCCATTTTCAGTCATCACTTGAGCACACTGTGGATACAGCTCCGTTAGGAGAGTACCTGGGGCTGGGCTGTAGCTGAACTCCAGGATGTGAATCCATGTCTTTACATGAAACAGTCTTCCCCATTCCTTCTCTGTGTGTTCCCTGCCTCTATTACTTGTCCCTTATTTCTGCTAACTGCCACGTTCCACATCTTATGCAGCTGATTGTCTGCCCTTTCTAGGGAGAAGGCCAGCGGCTTTGAGGAGTCTATGAAATGGAAGAAGCTGACAAATGCCCAGAGGTCGGGTTTGAACCAAATTCCAAACAGAAGATTCACCCTGTGGTGGTCACCTACCATTAACAGAGCCAATGTAAGTGCCTGGAGTTTGTACCTGTAGGAACTGCCACTGGAATAAGAGCAGTGAATAGATCTAACTCTTCAGAACGTGTCTTAGAGATGAACTGAACCTCTTTAACAGAGCTGTTGTGTATTCTAAACTTCATCAGTGATACTGCTTGTTCTCACAGCTGCTTTTCCTTTGCAGGTGTACGTTGGGTTCCAGGTGCAGCTGGATTTGACAGGCATCTTTATGCACGGCAAGATCCCCACGCTGAAGATCTCTCTCATCCAGATTTTCCGAGCTCACTTGTGGCAGAAGATCCATGAGAGCATCGTGATGGATTTGTGTCAGGTGAGCAGTGTGTTCACTTGGTTTGTTTCTGTGCAGTGCACGTATGCTCCTCATGTACCAACGGCCTCTTGCTAGTAACAGAGATTGTCCCAGGGCTGTAGCAGGCCTAGCCCTTCTTCCCCAGTTGACAGAGAAGGGGAGGAGATGGGATTTTCCTGGGTGCCTGTTTTAGTTCAGTGATGAGGGTTAGATTCTTTAGCAAGGCTGCTTGAGCACAACCCATCTTCGACTGCCTTTTCCCCAGGTGTTTGATCAAGAGCTGGATGCTCTGGAGATTGAGACAGTGCAGAAAGAGACAATCCATCCCAGGAAGTCCTACAAGATGAATTCCTCATGTGCAGATATCCTTCTCTTCGCTTCCTATAAGTGGAATGTGTCGCGTCCATCGTTGCTTGCAGATTCCAAGTGAGTGTTTCCCTTTTCCTTCTCCTTGATCTTGCTGTGGTGCAGAGCTGCTGAACCTGTCATCCTGAACCAAAGCTTCTTTATATCTCTTGGGCACGTAGGGTTGGTTTTCACTGGGGACACATGAGGACATGCTTGGCAAAGTCCCGGGGTGGTTTGGGCAGATGGTTGCAGCACCTTCTAGCACATCATGAAGGCTCTTTGCTCCTGTTTTCTCCTCCAGTTGACCCTTCCTCTGAGCCAGAGCTCAGGAACTCTGAAGTGTTCTTCAGGAAACCCCACAAAGCTGTGGTGTCCTAGGGCCAGAATTTGGAGTGAATCAGACCCAATTCTGTACCCGTGCTGTGTTCAGTTTGACTGAATCCTCAGCAGACAATCCCTAGGGGAGATGACCATCCTGACTATACAGTAGAGGAGTAACTGCTTTGTCTAAACCTACAGCTGAACCCCATTGTCTGAGGGTTTCTCTTAAGTGCTTCTGCATCCAGCTGCTGTGTGAAGGGAGCAGTAGAGTCCCTTTTCAGGATGGCTTCAGAAGGATCTCTCCGTCAAAGACACGTAGCAACTGCAGGGGAGTTTTGTGCAAGATGAAGTTGTTCTGGCTTGCTTTCCCCTTAGGGATGTGATGGACAGCACCACCACTCAGAAGTACTGGATCGATATCCAGCTGCGCTGGGGAGATTACGATTCCCATGATATCGAGCGCTACGCAAGAGCTAAGTTCTTGGACTACACTACAGACAACATGAGTATCTACCCATCCCCTACTGGGGTGCTCATTGCCATCGATCTGGCCTATAACTTGCACAGGTGAGATCTTTAAGTGTAATTGGTAGTTTGTGGCTGTGTTTTAGTGTGTCTCCGGACTGGGTTGTATCCTAGGCAGGAGGCTGGAGGGGAGAAAGCAGAAGCTGGAGGGGTGCAGTCAATGGGATATGACACCTAGTGAGTCCTGTCAGGTTGAGCCATGCCTGCTTCTTCCATAATAATGGTTCTCTTCTCCCAGCTCACTAATCATTTGTTCTCTTAGGAGATTAGACTGTTCTTGTTGCTGAAGGGCAGCCCTTGTATTAAGGCTCCCCATAAGTGGGGACAGTTATTCTTCACTTGTAAGGGGAAGGTTTCAAGTCCCAGCAAGCAGGCTTCTGCTCCAGTATACTTGTTAGAGGAGATGTGGCTTTTCTGGGGCTGCAGCATGTGTGTGCTGTGGCTTCCCACTGAGAGGAGGTGTAGGAAAGAGCAATGGGTAAGCAGCTCCCAGGACGTAGGAAGAGAAAACATAGCGTAGTACTCAGCAGGCAGAAAGGTGCCTGTCTGCTGCATGGGAAGATGTGTGGCTGTTGTCTCTGCATCTCACAGCTGATGGCAACTACTGCATCTTCTGTTTGTTCTCTTCTTCAGTGCTTATGGGAACTGGTTCCCTGGGAGCAAACCTCTGATCCAGCAGGCCATGGCCAAAATCATGAAAGCAAACCCTGCGCTCTACGTGTTGAGAGAACGGATCCGCAAGGGGCTGCAGCTGTACTCATCCGAGCCCACAGAGCCGTACCTCTCCTCCCAGAACTATGGAGAGCTCTTCTCCAACCAGATAATCTGGTTTGTGGATGACACCAATGTGTACAGAGTGACCATCCACAAGGTGAGGCCAGAGGAGGATCGTGGGGGGGAAAGGACAGGGACTGTCAGTGTCCTGTGCTCAGGGTGGTTGTGGAGGTTTTATCTCCCTCTACTTCTGACTTTTGTTTGCTTTCTCAGACTTTTGAAGGGAATTTGACCACAAAACCCATCAATGGAGCCATTTTCATCTTCAATCCCAGAACTGGACAGCTATTCCTGAAGATCATCCATACCTCTGTGTGGGCAGGGCAGAAACGTCTGGGACAGGTAGGGCCTGGCTGCTGCTGTGCTTTGGGCTGGGGGCTGGGGATGGGCTCTGACTGCTTGAGGCACTCACTTGAGCAGAAAGCAGCATGAGAATCTTCACCTTCCTGCCTCTTAACAAGTGTGGAGCTGCAGTGTCTGGTGTCTCACATGTTCTCAGCGAAGCGCTAGCATGGGATATAAAAGTAAAGGAAAGCAGGCATTGATGTTGCAAGGCTTTTGAGGCTCTGAGGTGGAAAGAGCTGACATCTTCAAGCAGGGCTTGAGAAACAGGGCTGTGCTCAGCGTTACAGCAAATCACATTGCACTTGGCTGTACATCCAGTGCAGTGAGAAGACTCTCAGGTGGCAGAGCCAGGGAGGTGGTGTAGGCAGCTGGTTTTTCTGAGCCAGTCAGGGGTAACTGAGCTCCAGGAACAGGAACTCTGAGACCAGTAAGAAGGAAATGCTGGGCCTTGACACTGATCTGGAACAAGCCATACATTCCAGGTGTATTTATAGAATTTGGCTTGAGTCTCTCTAATTCCCATGGAGACACTGCTGTTAGCAGAGAGAGGTCTCTAACCCTGCTGTCTTCCTGTAGCTGGCCAAGTGGAAGACTGCTGAAGAAGTGGCTGCCTTGATTCGATCGCTGCCTGTGGAGGAGCAGCCTAAGCAGATCATAGTGACACGGAAGGGCATGTTGGACCCACTTGAGGTAAGAATGCAGAAGACAGGTGACAAGACAGTCCTGTGAAGGACTTGATCTGGACCAGTGTTCTGTGGTAGTTGTGAGCTAATTCCTCTTCATAAACCCCAGGTGCACTTGCTGGATTTCCCCAACATCGTGATCAAAGGCTCGGAGCTGCAGCTGCCCTTCCAGGCCTGTCTGAAGGTGGAAAAGTTTGGGGATCTCATCCTGAAGGCTACTGAACCCCAGATGGTTCTCTTCAATCTCTATGATGACTGGCTGAAAACCATCTCTTCCTACACGGTGAGCACAGCGTGCCTAGGCTGCATTTTGCTTTGCCTCTGCTGCATGAGGCAGGAGCCAAGGCTTCAGAGATCCCTCACGATTTGCTGCTTGGGAGCCCTTGATCTCTGAGTCTGCCTGGATTTTCCTTCAGATTGAGTCCATTGGCACTTCCCATGCAGTGCCCACATGCCCACAGTGCTGGACAAGGGCCTTGTGTATTTGTTTTCCTTGTTCTAACTGCATCTCTCTTTCTCCTCCAAGGCATTCTCTCGTCTGATTCTGATTCTCCGAGCGCTTCACGTGAATAACGATCGAGCCAAAGTCATTCTGAAACCAGACAAGACAACCATAACGGAGCCTCACCACATCTGGCCAACCCTGACAGATGAGGAGTGGATCAAGGTGGAGGTGCAGCTGAAGGATCTCATCCTTGCTGACTATGGCAAGAAGAACAAGTAAGTTAATGTCCAGCTGCAAGGGTCCTGTCAGCTTTTCCTTCCTGCTCTAAAGGCTGTGAACACGGTGCTGCTTGTGGAGAGTAGAAGACTTACAAGGGCCTTTTGCAGTGAACTGTCAGCTTTGTAGGGAAACTGGTTATCATTACAGAATCATAGAATGGTTTGGGTTGGAAAGGACCTTATGATCGTCCAGTTCCAACCCCCTGCCATGGGCAGGGATGCCTCACACTAGACCATGTCACCCAAGGCTCTGTCCAGCCTGGCCTTGAACACTGCCAGGGATGGAGCATTCACAAGTTCTTTGGGCAACCTGTGCCAGTGCCTCATCACTCACAGTAAAGAACTTCTTCCTTATATCCAGTCTGAACTTCCCCTGGATAGAACCCATCGCCCCTTGTCCTATCACTGCAGTCCCTGATGAAGAGTTACTGTTTATTGCCTTCTACTAAGGCAGATGAAAATGTCTGCACCAAAGCTTTCTGATCCGTGCATCCTGTGATTTCCTCCCTCATGCCTATAAAGCTGTGGTCTCATTTTTCACAGTGCCCCAAGTGGATGTTCTGAGCTTGTGCTCGAGTGCCAGGGGTCCACAGTGTGCTCAGAAACACCTGACTTTTGGGTATTCTTCCTCTTCCAGCGTGAACGTTGCATCCCTGACGCAGTCAGAGATCCGAGACATCATCCTGGGCATGGAGATCTCTGCCCCCTCGCAGCAGAGGCAGCAGATAGCCGAAATTGAGAAGCAAACCAAGGAGCAGTCACAGCTCACAGCCACCCAGACCCGCACGGTGAACAAACACGGGGATGAAATCATCACCTCCACCACCAGCAACTACGAGACCCAGACGTTCTCCTCCAAGACCGAGTGGCGGGTCAGGTAGGCGAGCAGGCAGGGCTGTTGGGTGGTGCTGGGGAAGGGATCTGTGCACCCTTCAATCCTCATCCCTCCTCTTCACAGAGCCATTTCTGCTGCCAACCTCCACCTGCGAACAAACCACATCTATGTTTCATCAGATGACATCAAGGAAACGGGCTACACGTACATCCTGCCCAAGAATGTGTTGAAGAAGTTCATCTGCATCTCCGACCTGCGGGCCCAGGTGGGCGTGCAGGGAGTCTGTGACAGCTGTACCACACTCTCCTGGGGCACACACCAGTCCTGGGCAGTCAGGATGTACTGGGGAGACAGGCACTGGCAATACAGCTGAGCACACAAGTTCTAGATGGGGCTGGATGGTTCCTTGTGGCCCAGACTTGAGGGGAAGCTCAGCATGTAACCAAACTGAGATGCTCTCCTCTAGTGAGAGCCTGTGGGCTGAGAGATCAGCTCCTGAGGAGCTGAGGGCTCTCACATGGTTGCACAGAGGTCTCATCTAGGCTTCTAAGGCAGGTGTCTGTTCCTAGATTGCAGGTTACCTGTATGGAGTGAGCCCTCCTGATAACCCCCAGGTGAAGGAGATCCGGTGCATTGTGATGGTGCCCCAGTGGGGCACACACCAGACTGTGCACCTCCCAGGGCAGCTGCCACAGCATGAGTATCTCAAGGTGAGTTGAGCTGTTGGAGATGAGGGACTTTGAGATGCCAGCCTCATCTGGGGACAGGCAAAGGGAAGCCTTTGCTCCCTGTGTGCTTGTTGGTCTGGTTTTAAATGCCTTTTATTCCTCTCTCAAACTCCTTTTGGTCAGGAAATGGAACCTCTGGGGTGGATTCACACCCAACCAAACGAGTCCCCTCAGCTCTCGCCGCAGGATGTCACCACCCATGCCAAGGTCATGGCTGACAACCCCTCCTGGGATGGGGAGAAGACCATCATCATCACCTGCAGGTGAGAGGCAGGAGGCTTCTTGTGCCCTCTCTGCCAAGCTGCAGTGCTTGGGAGCATGCTGAGGTCTCAGTATGTGGCAGAAAGGCAGTGTTGGCTCATTCCTGGTTTCCCTGTTCTGCCTTGGATCAGTCTGACTTCCCACATCTCTTCTTCCTTCCAGTTTTACACCAGGCTCCTGCACGCTGACAGCCTACAAACTGACCCCGAGTGGCTATGAGTGGGGCAGGCAGAACACGGACAAGGGGAACAACCCCAAGGGCTACCTCCCATCCCATTACGAGCGGGTGCAGATGCTGCTCTCTGATCGCTTCCTTGGCTTCTTCATGGTCCCAGCACAAGGGTCCTGGAACTACAACTTCATGGGTGAGCTGCCCTGCTGGCAGAGGGGCAGGAGGGATCGCTTGGGGCCCCCAAAACAAGAGGAACATGGAGCTGTTGGAGCGAGGCCATGGGGATGCTGCGAGGGCTGGAGATGGAATGGGATGCTAGGCTGAAAGAGCTGGGCTGGGTCAGCCCGGAGAAGAGAAGGCTCCTGAAGGGGAGACCTTAGAGCAGCTCCAGTGCCTGAAGGGGCTGCAGGAAACCTGGAGAGGGGCTTGGGACAAGGGATGTAGGGACAGGCCAAGGGGAATGGCTTTAACCTGCCAGAGGGGAGACTGAGCTGAGCTCTTAGGCAGAAGCTCTTCCCTGGGGCAGGGGGTTGGAACCCAAGCCAGTCTGTGATGCTATGAGAAGGAAATAGCTCTTCGGCAGCGTGTTCTTTACACATCCTTTAAGCACGATCTGCTTTAAAGATTGTCATGTGCGGGTCGAGGGCAGGAGCCCTTCAGGTGGGTGATGTTCTCTGTCTCTCTCTCCCTGCCAGGTGTCCGCCACGACCCCAACATGAAGTACGAGCTGCAGCTCGCCAACCCCAAGGAGTTCTACCACGAGGTCCATCGCCCTTCCCACTTCCTCAACTTCGCTCTGCTGCAGGAAGGGGAGGTCTACTCCGCCGACAGGGAGGACCTCTACGCCTAGTGCTGCCCTCGCCCCGGCTCCTCGTACTGTTGATATTCAACAGCGTGTGTGTTCTGCGTCCCCGTGCCCGCGCAGCCCCTGCCCCTTTCCCCCCTCCTCCTCCTCCTCCTCGTACCCATTCCGTGTCTCAATAAATTTTGTACGAACGGGATCGCTACCGGTGAACCCCGCCTCGGACGGGGCGGGACAAGGGAGGAAGGAGGAGCGAGTGCGGGGCCCAGGCCGGCCATGGCGGAGGCGCTGTGGAGGACCCCGCCGGGCCGCCTGGCCCCGCCGCACGTTTACCGCATGGCCGGGGCGCTGGGGGCCGAGCTGCGCCGTCTCTCCGCCCGCTTCGGACCCGAGGCCGTGGCCGGGCTGGTGCCGCCCGTCGTGAGGCTGCTGGAGCTGCTGGAGGCGTTGGTGGCCCCCGACGGGGAGGCGGTGGGGCCGGCGGGCGGGCGGCAGGAAGCGGAGGTGAGCGGCGGGTACGGGCTCGGTCCCTTCGGGGGTCCCCTCTGCCGTGGGGCAGGAGGCGCCGTGGGGACTTGGCTGTTCTCGTCCCTATGGAATGGCTCTGACCCGGCTGTCCCCGTCCCTATGCAGTGGCTCTGAGCCGGTTGTGCCTGCCCCCTGGGATGGCTCTGACCCAGCTGTCCCTTGTACCCATGGGGGTGGCTCTGACCTGGCTGTCCCTTGGGACAGTTCTTACCTGGCTGTCCTTGTCCCCAGTGGGATGGCTCTGGCCTGGCTGTCCCCATCCCCTATGGGATGGCTCTTACTGCCTGTCCCTATCCCCTATGGGATGGCTCTGACCTGGCTGTCCCTATCCCCTATGGGATGGCTCTCACTGCCTGCCCCCATCCCCAGGACCCGGAGCAGCGGCTGTGGGAGGCCGAGCGCCGGGAGCGTTCCCTGCGTGCGCGCCTGTCCCGCCTGGAGGAGCAGAACCGGCAGCTCGTGGGGCAGCTTGCGGAGAGCCAGTCCCAGGAAGGTGGGTGTCCGGGGTGGGGGTGCGCTGCGGAGGCCGTGGGTACCGGGGCTGCTGAGCCCCGTCCCTGTGTGTCCGTGCCCAGATAACGCGGCACGGAAGGAGCGGGAGGTGATGCTGCGGCTCAAGGAGGTGGTGGACAAGCAGCGGGATGAGCTCCGTGCCCAGGCCCATGAGATCGTCTGCAAGAGCCGAGACACGGAGGCGGTGAGCGGATGGGGTGTGAAGGGTCTGGGCCCCCCCTGCCCCTTTTTGTGTCACCTCTCCATCGGTGCTGGGGTCCCTTGTTGGGGACCCGGAGCTGCTGCCGTCGCCTCACCTCTGTGCTCCCCGGGCCCTCCAGCTGCAGGAGCAACTGCACCGCTTCATGGCCATGAACGAGGAGCTGCGGCACAAGGTGGCCGTGGTGCAGGCGCAGCTCAGGAGCGCGCTGGAGAAGAAGTCGGACCTGGAGGCTGCGGTGCTGCAGAGCCAGAGGGAAGCGAGCAGGAGGAGCAGGAGCGCCTCCGAGATCCAGCAGCCGAAGCCCAGCCTGGTGAGGGCAAGCCTGAGCTGACAGCAGGAAAAGCCAAGCCAAACCTCAAGTCTTAGAGGATGAGGAGGGTTTGCCGTGTGTGGCGGTGGGCAGTGGGCTCCGGCACCTTCATTCCCTAGGCATTCCCATCTCTGCCAGCCATAGGGGGGCACTTTGGGGTCCTTGCCTCCTGCTGACCCGTTTCCCATCCCTCCAGGAGGAAGCTCCATCCGCCACAGAGGAGCCGCAGCACGAGGATGCGGGCAGGAGCCCTGCTCACTGCTGCTTCTCCAAGGAGGAGCTGCAGCAGATCCTGCAGGAGCGGAACGAGCTCAAGACCAATCTGTTCTTGGTGCAGGAGGAGCTGGCTTATTACCAGCGGTGAGTCCGGTTCCCCCTGGTCCCTGCAGCCCGTGGCCCATCAGAGCCTGCTCCCGGTGCACTCAGGGTGCCGAGCTCTCCCTTCACTTGGCTGCCTCTTTCCAGGGAGCTGCTGAACGAGGAGAGGGTTCCCAGCTTCTTCTTGGATGCGATGAAGTCAACCATCAAAAGGCAGAGGAAGAAAATCAGAGCCAAAATGCTGGGAACAACGGAGGAGGCGGAGAGCAGGTGAGTCCAGTCCTGCTCCATCCACCCTGCAAGGGAATTCCCCAGGCACGGAGCTGCCTCCTCCCTGCTTCCACCTGGAACATCAAAGGTTTAACGTCTGCAGCTGATGCCTTGCTCTGGCTTCACCCTGGGAGCGTGGCAGGGGCTGGGCTCCTTGCTGCACCTCTTGTCCCCAGTCACACGTGGTCCATCCAAATGCCTCCCGTCCATGGATATGGCAAAAGGGAGGTGAGGTGGTGGCCATGGGACTGCTGCTCCTGGCACTGATTTGGAGGCTGTTCCATGAGAGCCATTGAGGATGGCAGCAGAGATGTTGCCTCGAGGCTCTGCAGGATGCTATGGGCACCGCTGGCCCCACCAGACTTGTCACGATGGGGAGGGCAGCACCTTGCTGGGCACCAGCCCCAGCTCTGCCTGTGTGCTGGCAATGGGGGGGGTGTGAAGCCTGTGCTAAAGCTGCTGTATGGCACGGGGGGAGCTGGGTCTCACTGCCTTTTGGGGGCTTTAATAAAGGTCTGGAGGGGGCTGAGCTCTTCTGTGCTGCTGAAGCCTGCTGCTTGCTTGTGTCGGGGTCTCTGCTGGCCGCAGGGGTGTTGGGCCTGGTGAAGGTGGCTGCTGCCCTATGGATGCTGCATCTCATGATCCCTGCTTCCCTGCAAGGCCAGGATGTCACCCACCTCAGTCCCATAGTGCTGATGGTTGGGCTCTTCCCCCAGAGAAGCATTTGCCACGTGGGGTTTGGTGCTCAGAGGCTTTAGAGCAGGATGTGGCAACCAGGGACACATCACTGAGCCAGCACTGGGGGTTGAAGCTGGTGTCTGAAGAGCCTTGAGATCACGCAGGCAGGGCTGGGCTTGCCATGGAACACCTATGTGGGACGTGAGCAGCACCGTGGCTCTGCAGCAGGTCCCAGCTCTGCTCCACGTGTCCCTGCCTCTGCTTGGCTTGGGGGTGCCTCCTCCTGTGCCGAGCCTGTAACTCCCTTTGTGCTGCAGCGATGAAGATGAGGGCTCCTGGCTCCCAGCCCGCGGCGCAGACTCTGTGGATGCTCATCCTCATCCTCCCGAATCCAGAATTAGGAGCTTGTAAGTTTGCTGGGAAAGCCGATGGGGAGGTTGGGATCCGATCGCATTCCCTGGGAAGACGTCTCCCCCCACGGCTGTTATCTGCTCTCCCTGCAGCTTCGGGCTCTGGTATCAGGACAGCAGCAAAGATCCCCCCCCGTCCAGCAGCCCCGTAGCCTGGGAAGTCATCGACTCCCTGGACACGCAGCTGGAGCCGGAGAGCGATCCCACAGCCAGCTCCCCCGACAGAGCCACAGCACCCCCCTGATCCCATGGGACCGGCCTCACTGCAGCACTTCCTGGTGGCACAGCAGCACTGCCTGCTTCCCCACGGCATGGGGATGGGGATACTGGGACACTTGGCCGTGGGTTTCCAGCCTGGATCAGCACCTCCGGGCATCGCTGCCCATCGGCCACCCTTCCACTGTGCTCATGGCTTAACCTCTGGGGGTCTCCACTTCTCTGTGCCTGCAGCTCAGCACCACCGGGGTCTGCACCCGCTTCCCATCCACTCCTGCCTCTTTCCATCAAACACCTCTCCCAGATCCTGCCTCGTTTGGATGGGGTTCATCCCTGCAATGTGAAGGTGGAGTTGGGGTATCCGGCATCACCACACTGCACCGGGTGCACGGATGCTCCCGGAGCTGGGAACGGCCGGGATCAGCACCATCAGTGCCACTCTGTACCATTTTATACCAGGACCTCTTCCTGCTGTTGTTGGGAACTGGAAGACAGGAGCAATCCTCATGTTCACAGGGAAGCATCCGTCCCCTCAGGTGCTTTCACTTTAGAACTGGAGTTGGAAATAAATCAGTCCCGTTTCTCCTCCGAGGTACCCCTGCTTGGGATGATGCTGCTGGGATTCTACCCCTGTTCTCCATCACTTCCCATGCACAGGCTGACCCTTTCAGTGGGTCGGCTCCAATGGGAATGCGGCTCCATGGGCGCAGTGCTGGCTATGGAGGAGTTAAGTGTGAGGAGCAGCTTCCAGCCCGGGTTATCCCCCCTGGCTGAGCTGGCCTTGGGTAGGAAAAAGGTGTTTCCTGTGCATCTGCTGACACAAAGCTCCTGGGGACAGGGAGAGGTGGGACAGGGGCCAGCAGCGGTTCAAAAGGAACACCGTGTCCCCATGGGGGACGTGGGGACCCCACTTAGCTCCTACCAGGGGTCAGCAGTGCCATAGGGCAGCTCACAGTGGTGGGGGCAAGGGGATGCAGCAGGGACCTCATGTGGGTTGGGGGGGAGGAGGGTGGGCATTGGCTGAAGCAGCTTTGGGGGTGATGGAGGATGGCCCAAGGGGGAGCAGGACAACCACGGGGGCGATGTTCATGGAGCACCAAGCCCCCGGGCACCCGTTCCTGCTGCCGGGGTGGCACCAAGGGGCAGGAATAGCCCCTGCGGCGGCATTCCCGGCCTCCCGTCCCCTGACGTCGGGATCGCGGCGCCTCCTCCCGCGTTTCCTCAGGAAGAAACCCAAGGCTGGCGGGAGGAAGAGGCCGCAGCACGGGAGGGACGGACGGGACGGGACGGGACAGGCGGACGCCAGCACTGGGAGCTGCAGGGACTTGGGCCCTGGTGCCCTGGTGGGATGGGGAGCGCGCGGCACCTCCTCTGCCTCCATCTGTGGCTGTGGGTGCAGAGCTCCGCGCAGGAGCTCGATCCCGACGGCAGGAACGTCTGCAGGTGGGTGCCATGGGGGTCCCTGCTTGTGCTCCTCTGTCTCATGGGGCCTCTTGGCAGCTCCATGGGGTCGTTGTCCATGCTCCGTGGACAGAGACCTGCTGCTTGGCACCGCGTGGATGCATCGCGGTGATGCTGGGGAGCGCGGCTGTTGGTACCCGCGGATGTTCCTTAACCTCCTCCAGGGGTTATTTCTCGCGCAGGGCACCGGGATGGGGTTTGGGAGCATTGGCAAAACTTCCCCTCAAGTGCCAATGGGAAACATAGGCACAGCAAATCCCAAAGAGCTTTTGGAGCTGATTTCCCCTCCGCTTCGCTGCTGCTTCTCCCTTTGGTCTCGCCACCCATGGCAGCGCCTTCCATCTCCATCACTTTAATGCCTTCCTTCTGTGTTGCTGGTGAAGCTTTGAGCTGCTCCCAGAGCATCAGGGACCCGATACGGGCTCCACAGTGGCAGATCCATGCTGCCTGCCCCATTGCCTGCCCCATTGCCTGCCCCACCGCCCACCCGGGCTGCAGCCTCTTGAATTTCCTTCTATTTTACTGGTTTCCTTCCGGAGCAAAGCCCCTGGGGCTGTGCTGCCTCTGCCTGCCAGACCCAGCCAGGGTGTTCGCTGTGCCTTAAGCGATGCTCTGAACCCACCCTGGTACCCTCATCCCTGCGGATGCTCCACTGTGGCTCTCTCCTCAGGCTCCCCACCGGCCCCGCGTGCTGTCCCGGCTGGAAGCAGGAAGGGCAGGAATGCACGGCCGGTGAGTGATGGAGCCCCACAGCTCTCTTTGAGTGGGGTGTTGTGCTGTGGGGACCCCAAATGCCCGCTGAGTGAGCTTGCTGATGGTGTGGCTTGGATGGAGCGGGAAGCGGGATGATGGATTCCCCATGATGCCCCAGTGCGATGCGGTCCAGCAGTGGGGTGCAAGCACAGGGGACCCCATCCTGCCCTGATGTGATGCTTGCCCTGTCACCAACAGCGCTGTGCGAGGGCGAAGATGCCTGCGGGGCGGATGAGGTGTGTGTGAGACCTGGGCTTTGCCTCTGCAAACCCGGCTTCTTCGGAGCAGACTGCAGCTCCCGTGAGTACATCCCATGGGCTCCCCCATCCACTTCACCCTCCTTTGGGGGGGGGGGGGAGCTGCCAAGCTTCCCTATGGCCCCCATCATCCTCACCACCTCCTTCCCTCCGCAGCCTGCCCCGAGCAGTACTGGGGCCCCGACTGCAAGCGGAGCTGCCCGTGTCACCCCAACGGGCGCTGCGATGCGGCGAGCGGGCGCTGTACCTGCCACCCCAACCACTGGGGTGCCCTGTGCCAGTTCTCCTGCCAATGCGGTCCCCATGGGCACTGCGACCCTCTCACCGGCGCCTGCCGCTGCGAGCCGGGCTGGTGGGCACCCACCTGCAAGAAGCAATGCCAATGCAACCCCTCCAGCTCCCAGTGCGACCCCGTGAGCGGGCACTGCCGCTGCCTGCCCGGCTGGTGGGGCAGGAGGTGCAGCTTCAAGTGCTCCTGCAACCTCTCGCCCTGCGCCCAGGAGACGGGCAAGTGCGAATGCAAGGTTGGGTTCTGGGGGCCCGCCTGCCAGCGGCGCTGCGACTGCATCCACGGCTCCTGCAGCCCCGTCAGCGGGCACTGCAGCTGCAGCCCCGGCTACCAAGGCAGGAGCTGCAGGGAGCCGTGTCCGCCCGGGCAGTACGGGTCTCAGTGCATGCACAGGTGAGATGGGGGCAATGGGAGGGTGTGGGAGGAACCAGGGGGTGCAATAAGACCTTGGAGGGGGGGGGGGGGAATCATCATGGTTGTGTCTGTCTCTTTGGCTGGGGACCATCCTAGGGAGGTTTGAGCATCCCTGGTTGGATGCAGCATCCCTGCTGTCCCAAGAGAAACACAGAGTCGTGGAATGGTTTGGGCTGGAAGGGACCTTAAAGCTCCTCCAGCTCCAACCCCTGCCACAGGCAGGGACACCTTCCACTAGAGCAGCTTGCTCCAAGCCCCTGTGTCCAACCTGGCCTTGAACACTGCCAGGGATGGGGCAGCCACAGCTTCTCTGGGCACCCTGTGCCAGCGCCTCAGCACCCTCACAGGGAAGAGCTTCTGCCTAAGAGCTCATCTCAGTCTCCTCTTGGGCAGGTTAAAGCCATTCCCCTTGGCCTGTCCCTACATCCCTTGTCCAAAGCCCCTCTCCAGGTTTCTTCCATCTTTAAGTACTGGAAGGCTGCTGATGGCAGCAGAAAGCACTGGTGTCACCCTAAAATCTGGTTGTCCTTGTTCCCATTCCTTGGCGTGATAAAGCAGCATCTCTGCTTCCCTCTTGCCACCACAGAGCATTAAGCCCCCATGGCCCCAACTGATGCTCGGTGCTGTTTCGGGGTGACACCTGCGTTTGTGGGGGTTCCGTGGTGCGTGTCCGTGCCTCAGTGCCCCTGTGCCCGTGCAGCTGCGGGCGCTGCGAGCTCGGCCGGCCCTGCTCTGCCGTGGACGGGCTCTGCCCCGCCTGCCAGCCCGGCTGGAACGGGACCCTCTGCCAGCACCGCTGCCCTCCGGGCTCGCACGGACACCGCTGCCTCCTGCGCTGCCCCCGCTGCCGGCAGGGGGATGCCTGCGACCCGGAGACCGGCGCCTGCCCGCGCTGCGAGCCCGGCTGGACCGGACCCAGGTACGGCCGGGACCGAGCCGCCCCAAAGCCTCGGGTCCTGCGCTGCGGGATGCAGGGGGCTGATGCTTCCCTCCTTGTGTTGGCAGCTGCAACATCTCCTGCCCCGCGGGTACCTTCGGCGATGGATGCCGGCTCCTGTGCCCCGAGTGCGTCAGGGGGAGCTGCGATCCGGTGTCCGGAGCTTGTATCTGCCAGGCTGGCTACTGGGGAGCCAGGTACTGCCGGGAGCAAGGCACGGATGGGGCCCCCGTTCTCCCCAGGGGTGTTTTCCTCCTTTCCTTTCTCTTCCAGCTGCAATGACACCTGCATGGAGGGGTATTACGGAGTGAACTGCTCCTCATCCTGCCAGTGTTCCCGGGGGACCTGCGACCCTGTGCGAGGCGACTGTGTGCTGAGTAAGGGCAACCTCAGATTTACCCCTTGGTGCTGTGCGTGGCGCTGGGACCCCACCTTGTGCCTCACGGCCCCACCATGAGCGGTGGGGTGGCTCTTTGGGGTTGGCAGCTTCAGGACGTGCTGGACTCAACCCATCTGCTCCACACAGGTTTAAAGGACCACGGAGCTCTTGCAGCCGCCATCCTCGTCCCCCTCCTGCTGCTGCTGCTCTGCATCGCCTGCTGCTGCTGCGGAGCTGGTCCAGCAGACGCCAGGGACAGGTATTGCTTCCAGTTTGCCAGTCCTCGATGGAAAACCCCATGTCCTGCATCCCTTGATGTCCACATCCCCTGTGCAGGGCAGCCGTGGCGGATGACGGCGTGGTGGCCAGGATGAAGCACCACGTGCGGGGGGTGCTGGCGAACCTCAGCGCGATGATGCCCTGCTTCAACCTGGCTGGCTCTAAGCTCCCCAAAGTCACAGGTGAAAAGAAGCAGAGCTCTCCCCCCACACATCGTCACCATCTGGGGGTGTCTGAGCTCACTTTTAGGGTGTCTTCTCCTCCTCAGTTTCCCACCACGACACAGAGATCCCCTTCAACCCCAGCTTCATCGAGCCGCCATCGGCCGCATGGGTTTCAGACAGCTCCTTCTCCTCCTTTGACACCGACAACGAGGGACCCGAGTACTCTGTCCCTCCCAGAGAAGGTGACCTGCTCCTCCTCTACGGATCAATCCTGCTCCATCGCCACCCTTGGGTGCCCAAGGGATGGGTCCTGGGCATGGGCAGTGGTTGTTTTCATGCCCTTGTTTTCCTGCCTGTAAGGACACCCATGCTTGGCCTCATGTGGTGGGATGTGCCCGGTGTGGGGCAACCACAACCTCTTCCCAGGAAAACATCCCCAGGGACAACCCTGTTGCATCAGCCTCTCTCCTGCTCGTCCCAAGTGTGTCCCTGGGCTCCATCAGCCCTAACTCATCCCCTTCTCCCGCAGGTATCCCGCTGCTGGGGGGGGCTGAGCTGCAGGAGGGGGTATCCCCCATAGGCGAGGTGCTCCCGGATCCATCCGCCTTTGATTCCGAGGATGTCTCGCAGCCCTTCGCCATCCCTCGCACCTCCAGCATCGCCAAGGCCAAGCGCCCCTCCGTATCCTTTGCCGAGGGGACCAAATTTGGGATGATGGAGACCCCCAGCCCTGGGAGGAAGCCCAAGGCCCCATGGGGCCCACCCAAGCTGTCCCAACCCCCTGGGGACAAGGAACCTGAGCCCTGCACTGAGCGACCGGGCAGTGATTGCTACGAGAGCCCTGATCCCATCGGCAAGGGGGACGAAAGCCACCGGCCATCCCCAAGGGCCACCCCAGGAGGACGCCGGCGCGTGGTGTCCAGCACCAGGCACGTGGCACAGAGAGTGGAGGCCCTCGAAGCGGCTGCGAGGTCAGGAAGCTGGGAGGCGAAGGGGAAGGAGCCCAACGTCACCACCATCTACGTGACGGTGGGAACGGGCGGGCAGGACCCCAAGGCAGAGGGAGGTGGCGAGGGCCCGGTCCAGGCGGTGCTGAAGCGGTTGGGCAGCTTGCAGAGGGGCAAATGGGCTGCCAAGGAGGAGCCCAAGGTGAGGAAGAGCTTTGAGGTCATCCAGAAACCACCCCGCCGGGCCCTGGGGCAGCGCAGAGACTCGGTGAATAGCTGCAAGCAGAGGGAGAGCATCCCTGGGGCTGCCGCTGAGGCAAGCAGCAAGCATCAGCCTGGGAAGAGAAAGTCCTTCCTTCTGGCATCTCCCTCACTGAAGAGCATCGGGGACCAGGATGGAGGCTGCGATGCCGCGGCTGCCACGGAGAGGGGTAAAAGCCCTGAGTTAGTCCTCAGCCTCGAAGCAAAGGGATTGGCTGCATCAGAGGAAGAGCCCAAGTACGAGAACGTGATGAGCAGCGGCACTGATTCACCCCCCAGCATCACCGAGGGGCCAGCGGCCACCCCTGCGGCCACCTGAGCCACCACTGCCTGCGCTGGTGGCATCTCTGAGCCCAGTGTGGGAGCTGAGGGCCCCCTCCGAGCTTGAACTGGAGAAGCATTGAGCATTCCCATTGATCCCTTTCCTGTTGCTGGGGTGGACCCTTGAAGGGTGATGTGGTGCGATGATGGGTGATGTGCGATGGGTGATGTGATGCGATGATGGGTGATGTGTGATGGGTGATGTGATGCGATGATGGGTGATGTGTGATGGGTGATGTGATGCAATGATGGGTGATGTATGACGGGTGATATGATGTGATGATGGGTGATGTGTGATGGGTGATGGTGATGCCGAGAGCCACAGCAATGGCAGCCCCATGGGTTGGTGCTTCAGGGCTGTTTCCTGCTCCCCCCTGTCCTGTGTGCTTCACTTTGGACCTGCCACAACACAGCGATGCTCTGGATGCGGCAGTGGCACCTTCTAGTCTCTATCAGCATTGGGTTTGGGGGGCACACATCTTCCTCATGAATGACAGTGGGGCTGCTGGGGGTTGCACACAGGTAAAAACCAGTTTCACCCCACTGGCTTCCACCTTTCCCTCTCCCAGCTCCATAAAGCTGCCTGGAGCCTCTTGCTGTAAAGATGCTTCTCTTGCTGGGAGGGATTATGTTGTGGAGAGGGGCCGGGGGTAGGTGATGGGCTGTGACAAGCAGCTTCAGTGAGAGCTGATTATAGCTGCTTATCTGGAAGGGTGTCTGGGTCTGCAGGGGTTTATGTGGGTCTCTCTGGCTGCCTTTATTCCTACGTACATGCATAGCACATGACAAGGCTCGCAGCGTGGCACGGAGTTTATCAATGGCCTTTTAAACTCCATGCAATACCAGGCTCCAGTTTTGCAAGAGCAGCTGTGGCACCTGGGCCATGGCCATCGACCTGTCCTTGCACATAGCGCTGATAAAGACATGACATGACATGCATGGAAAATTACATCGCCACGGGTGCCGTCTCCTCACCATGGGTGCGTGAGGTGGGATGGAGGGGCTGTAGCATCTCCAGCATGGCCAGAGGAGCTCAGGCAGCACAGAGAGATGGGCACAAGGGGGGTCAAGATGCCAGAGAGGGTTTGCAGCATGAACTGGTTTTAGATGTATCTAAGTCCAGAAGTTTCTTGTCCGTTCTGTTACTCACATGGTGTGGAAGCCTCTAGGTGAAAATTAAACGTTACCAAAGCCCTTAAGGAGTTGGGTTTCCCATCCACCCCTAAGAAATACTGTCTAAAGTGTAGAAACCATCAATAGCCTGAAGCTTTCAGTTTGCTGGGTTTGATAATGTCCTGTTTCTATTGAATTCTGAAGTCTCACCTACGGAGCTGAACCCAGAGCAGTGCTGGAGACCGGAGCATCCAGAGCACCCACCCTGCAGCCTGTATCTCCCATCATGTGCAGAGCTCTGTGTGAGCCCTGCTCTGGCGCTGCTGAGTTGGGGTTTGGGGCGTTTCAGCATCAGTGGGGTTTGCTTTTTCCCCGTTGCTTCTCATGGATGCTTTTCATGGATGCGTCCCCGTGCTCTCGCGGGGATGAGCAGCAGGGTGCAGCACTCATTCCTGCAGTGCCATCACGCACTGCTGTCATTACAGCACCAAATATTGTGGTATAGGAATAAACCCGCTCATCCTGGACCCGCGCACCCTCCTCCCCACAGCCCCGCTCTGTTTTGACGCTATGATACGACAGGGGCAGGGACAGCCCCACATGTTATTTATAAGCAGCCGTTTTTCCTGCCCTGATCCATTGGCTATTTCCAGCCTGGGAGCAGAGTGATGCTGTGCCAGAAGGGAACGTCACACGAGCTGGTTCCCCCCGGGTACAGCATGTGAAGAGCTGACAACGGCCTTCCCTGACATGGAAACAAGCACCCGGCCTTGAGAAAACGCTGCCGTCACGTCCCAGGGGCTCAGTGCTAAGCAGGATGTGGCCCCTGCTTGAAGATGGGGAGAGGTGGATTTGCGGCGTGGGGCTGCCCATGCACACGCCGGCAGCGTGGCTGCGCTGGTGTCTTCTCCCTGGGGATGCTTCCTGATGTGGTTTGAATGCTGGGTGAGGGAAGGCTGCGAGTCAGGGCTGGTGGGTGAGGGAGGAGTTAACATCTTCCCGGGCTGGATCGATGGCTGAATCCCGCTGAAGCCAGCCCCTGGGAAGCTGTTCCTTCTATCCATAAGCAAAGAGGTGTCCGTGCCTTGCGGAGGTAGGAACAGCCTCAAGCCATCCCTAATGGCCACGGGGATCTGTCCCCATCACCGCAGCCTCATCATCTCCTTCCAAACTGCCTGAGCTCTGCTTTAGGAGAGGACCACATGGGAGCCTCCCTGGGTGGCCGGGCAGGAGCCGTCAGCTCCCATCCAGCCTAAACTGATTCCTGGCTGCTTTCTATAAATGTCTCTCTGTGTCAACGCTGTTCTTCAGCTCCACTTTGTTTTTCTTCTCTCCACGGTGTTTACTCAGGCCCCGGGTGTATTTATAGCTGGCAACAGATCATCTGATAGCTCCTTTGCTCCTTCTAGGAGAGGAAAACCAACCCCCCCCCCCCCCCCCCAATATGCTCCCGCTGTACCAAAGGGTTCCCGTGTCCCCAGACAGCCCCTGCGCCCTCCTCGTGCTCCTTCCCATCACCGTCCATGTTTCTTGGATGCAGAGCTGGGTGCTGAGCTCTCCCCGGGGGCTCCCTCCCCGTCTGCTCAACCCCATGCCCAGCTCCAGGCTCCTCGTTTCCTTTGGGCTTTGTTTTTGTTTGTTTCTTTGCTTTGGCTTAAATCCACTTCCCAGCCATTGCGAGGCTCTGACCCTCATCCCACAGCCAAGCCTGAGGAGTTTCCTCTTCCCAGCCGCCCCTGCCTGCCTCTTCCTCAGGGATGCAGCAGCGGGAGCGTGTCCGGTGTCCGTCTGGGAGGTGTTTACCTGCGCCAGGCCCCGTTTCCACCTCCTCTGGCTGAGAAAACATCCCTTCGCATGATTTCCAGGGATATTTGTCCACCTCCTCTGGCCCGGGGCCCGGCTGATGAGTGATGGGTTTACGGCAGGACTGGAAATCCCGCACAGGAATGCTCTGGGAGCTAATTTGGTGTAAGGAGAGGGCAGGGCTCTGAGCTCGGATGCAAAGAGCTCTCGCACTGCAGTGATCTGATTTATTTAATGGAATAGCTGGTGCTGGGGACCGGCAGGCTCCAGGCTCCTTACCCCCAGTCCCGGTCAGCCGGGTGCTGGGTCCCAAAACGGGCTTTTTAGGGTGCCTGTAACCGCTGCGGATGAGACAGCAGCGGGTGCTGCTGCTACCGGAATAGCTCCTTGCGCTCCGTACGAGCAGGAGCCGGTCGAGACCAGCAAGAGCCGGTACGAAAGCCCGCAGGGACCTCCCCGCGGAGCCGGGAGGCGGAGATGGGCGGGCGGTGGGGCTCCAGCCCATCCCGCTCCACCGACACCTCCCGTTTTGACCCGTTTCCCCCGCTTTTAAGCCAAGGGTCCGCTCCCCCCCCCCCCCCCCCGGGGGTGTCTGTCCCGGCGGTGCTCGGGTGTCGGAAACAACGGGTACAACGTTGGGGTGTGTGGATGTGTTAGGAGAGGCCGGGGGCAGCGAGGGAAGGGGATAGCGGGGGGGTTATAGGGCGGTAGCGGGTGACTATAGGGGGATACCGACGGGTACCGGGGGGTTATGGGGAGGATATGGAGGGTTCTAGGGGGGTATCAGAGGGTTCTATGGGGGGGTATGAAGGGCTATAGGGGGGTATCAGAGGGTTATATGGGGGGTATGAAGGGCTATAGGGGGGTACCGAAAGGTTATAGGGGGGATATGGGGGGTTATAGGGGGGTATCAGAGGGTTATATGGGGGGTATGAAGGGCTATAGGGGGTACCAAAAGGTTATAGGGGGGATATGGGGGGTTATAGGGGGGTATCAGAGGGTTATATGGGGGGGTATGAAGGGCTATAGGGGGGTACCGGAACGCTATAGGGGGGATATGGAGGGTTCTAGGGGGGTATCAGGGTTATAGGGGAGGTATGAAGGGCTAAAGGGGCGTACCAGAAGGCTATAGGGCGTATATGGAGGGTTATAGGGGGATATTGGAGGGTTATATGGGGGGTATGAAGGGGCTATAGGGGGGTACTGGAAGGTTATAGGGGGTATATGGAGGGTTATATGGGGGGGTATGAAGGGCTATAGGGGGGTACGGGGAGGCTATGGGGGGATATGGAGGGTTATATGGGGGGGTATATATGGGGGGTATGGGGGGGTGCATATGGGGCAGGCTATGGGGGGATATGGAGGGTTATATGGGGGGGTATGAAGGGCTATGGGGGGGGTACGGGCAGGCTATGGGGGGATATGGAGGGTTATATGGGGGGTATGAAGGGCTATAGGGGGGTACGGGCAGGCTATGGGGGGATATGGAGGGTTATATGGGGGGGTATGAAGGGGCTATAGGGGGTACTGGAAGGTTATATGGGGGATATGGAGGGTTATATGGGGGGGTATGAAGGGGCTATGGGGGGAAGGGTTGTATGGGGGGGTATATAGGGGTTATATGGGGGGGTATATGGGGGAATAGGGGGGTTATGGGGGCTATGGGGGGATATGGGGATCTATGGGGGGCTATGGGGTGAATGGGGGGCTATGGGGGGATATGGGGGTTATATGGGGGGGTATGGGGGGCTATAGGGGGTACTGGAAGGTTATAGGGGGGATATGGAGGGTTATATGGGGGGGTATGAAGGGGCTATAGGGGGGTACGGGCAGGCTATGGGGGGATATGGAGGGTTATATGGGGGGGTATGAAGGGGCTATAGGGGGGTACGGGCAGGCTATGGGGGGATATGGAGGGTTATATGGGGGGGTATGAAGGGGCTATAGGGGGGTACGGGCAGGCTATGGGGGGATATGGAGGGTTATATGGGGGGGTATGAAGGGGCTATAGGGGGTACTGGAAGGTTATAGGGGGGATATGGAGGGTTATATGGGGGGGTATGAAGGGGCTATAGGGGGTACTGGAAGGTTATAGGGGGGATATGGAGGGTTATATGGGGGGTATGAAGGGCTATAGGGGGGTACCGGGGTGCTATAGGGGGTACCGGGGGGCGCGCCACTGGCACGGGCAGCATCGGCGCGCTCACCCATTGGCTGGCCACGGACCAATCAGCGGCGGCGCCTGTTTGCTCCACAGGACGGATAAAAAGCCCGGGGTGGGACCGCGGCGGCGCGGAGCGGAGTCGGGGGGCGGCCGAGGGTGAGCGGCGGCGAGCGGGGAGCAGCGGGGCCCCTATGGGGCAGCCCCGTGGGGCTGCATGGGGGTGCGGGGGTTGATGGGGGGGGGAATGGGGTGTTCCGGGGTGCAGCGGGGGCGTGAGGGTGGGAATGGCGTGAATCGGAGGAGGAGCGGGTGGATGGGGACGGGGCGGGTGCATGGGAGCGATCGGTGGGGTGGGAGCGGGGTGAATTGGGGCTGGGGGCAGGATGCAGCAGGGCTCGTCTGGGAGAGTGGGGGGGGGGGGTATGGGGTGACTGGGAGAGAAGGGGGGGTCTGGGTGCACCGGGGTTGGGATGGGGATGGGGCTATAGGAGCAGAGGTGAGGAAGAGGAGGAAATGAGCCGGGGGGGGGGCTTTATGGCTGGAGAGGGAGCCTGTGTCCTCCCCTACCCAAAGCAACCAGGGCTGGGGCCTCTGTGCTGGGGAAAGCCCTGAGGAGCTGCTTTAGGCTGTGTGGCACCAGTTGGGTTTCCCCTTAGTGCATGCTCTGGGCTGGGAAGAGGCTCAGCTTGTCTAAAATGGCCACTTGCCTCATAGCCCTGGGGCTGCTGCATCTCGAGGCTCTCCAGTGCAGCCCTTGGTCTGGTCCCAAATCATCCTTATGGGCCCTAGGAACTGGGGCTGGGAGCTGGGGACAGTTCATCCCACTGCAGCATCCATAGGGCATGTCAGTGGTGGAGCAGTGTGTGCTGGCTGGGATGGGGCAGGCTGGTGCAGCCTTGGCCCCTGGATGGGTGGTCTGGTAGTTAGCAAGAAGGGCTCCTTGATGAGCCATCTGTGGGTACAGTATATGCATAATCGTATATAAACTGCATTTATAGGACTGATAGTACAGGTTTAGTGGTGGACTTGGCAGCCCTGGGGTAACCATAGAGCCATGGTTTAGGTTGAAGGGACCTTAAAGCTCATCCAGTT
The DNA here is from genome assembly GCF_034315485.1 of Pezoporus occidentalis. Taxonomy (NCBI): domain Eukaryota; kingdom Metazoa; phylum Chordata; class Aves; order Psittaciformes; family Psittacidae; genus Pezoporus; species Pezoporus occidentalis. The sequence continues at coordinate 2,311,672 of NW_026913673.1, read as the reverse complement.
CCAATCCCTGCCACGGGCAGGGACCCCTTCCACTAGAGCAGCTTGCTCCAAGCCCCTGTGTCCAACCTGGCCTTGAGCACTGCCAGGGATGGGGCAGCCACAGTAATGCTGGACTTGATCTTAAAGGTGTTTTCCAACCTGGTTGGTTCTGATCCTATATAAGACCCCATGCTCACCTTCCAGAGCAGCTCTGTGCACCTGCATGGGGCAGAGCAGACCTGGTGGGTCACTAAAGTGCTGTGGGGATCCCAACCTCTCCCTTAAGCAGACATGAGATTGAAGCCCCCTGCTCTGGCATTGATTCATTAATGCCTTACAATGGGCTGCTCACCCCGGGCAGGCGATGGGCAGTGGGCTCCGGGCAGTTGATCCTTGCTCCATTTCCATACCTGGTGTTCAGGAGGTGGAACGGAGTCCTTGAAGGCTCCTCTGTCACCCTGTGTGCACCAGAGGGGCTGCTCCAAGGGCATCGGTGCTCCCGCATCCCTCCAGGTCACTTGGGCAGGCTGGTACCTGCAAGAACAAGTTTGACACCTGAGTGCCTTGCATTCACAGGCAGGTTTGCTTGTGTTCCACTGGGGAGATCTCTTAACCGGGGCTGGTTTGTGCTCTTTGAGCAGTGTATGATGGGTGTTGTTCTGGTCCCTGCAGGTTAGGACTGATCGAGGCCATCATCCCACCCAGCCATGGCACCCACACTGGCTACGGCCCATCGCCGGCGCTGGTGGATGGCATCAACAGCCATCATTGAGAGCCTGCTCTTCTCTGCTGTCCTGCTGGGCTGGGGCTCCCTCCTCATCATGCTGAAAGCAGAAGGGTTTTATTCCTACCTGTGCTACGAGTCGGGTAAGGATGCTCTGGAGACTCATGTGAATAAGGTGCTGATGAGGTTTGGTGCTGTGGGATTGACTGGAGCAGGGCTGAGCTCCAGGTTTGCCCTGGGGCAGAAGGAAGGGATGTGTGCTCCTTCCTAAAGCGAATGGCATCCTTGTGATGCGCCTGTCCTTGCGGTTGCTTTGCAGAGCGATTGGGAAAGAAGCCTTATAGGTCAGGTAAAGGCTTTTCTGACAGCCTTTCCCACTTGGCCATGGGGTCTTCCTCTGCATCTGGAAGATGATGACTTGTGGGGAGGGTGTTCTGAGTTTGTAGAAGGAAACTATAGGTGTTCTCTCCTTAGTGGTAGGAAAAGAGCATGGGTGACCGTAGGATTAGGGGAGCCCAGTGCTGCTGTTGGGGGAGACGCTGCAGAAGTAAATGCTGCTGATGCTTTGTTCCTTTCCCTCTTCAAACACCCAGGATGTGCTTAAACCAGGTTGTGTCTCTGAGGGCTTGAGATCCACCTTCTGGCCCCAGCAGAGGAAGCAGTTGTCTGTGTAGCAGCCACATCCTTGCCGGGAAGGAGGTGATCCTGTGGTGTGGGAAGGATAACCCTGGGAGCACCAGCGTGTAGGTGGATGGGTATCCCAGCCGGAGCAGGGAGAGGATTGTGGGCAGGGGTGTCCCACAGTGGGGTTAAAAGCAAGCTGAGGGTAAAGGTGTGGTGTGGGTTTGGAAAGCTGCTTCGGTGACAAAGGTTTGCATGTGCACAGGGAAGGGAATAGCAAAGAGAAGGGAGGCAGGAGGTAGGTGTTTGGGCTGTGTGATGGTGGATCGGCCCATGGTGAGCATGGGGATGGAGGGGGAAGCATAAGGGGAAGAAAAGGGTTGGAAATAAGTGCATGGACCCTCAGTGGGCAATGGCTGAGGATAGAGGGGGAAGTGTGAAACGCAGTGAGATGCCGGTGCACTTGGTAGACATGGAAGTGCTCGAGTCCTCCACCAGCTTGGCTGCTTGATCTCCATCCTGTGCTCTGCTCACAGTGTGCACGTCACTGGGGTGGTGAGGAGGAGTCCTCAACCCTGGAGACTGTTTGGTAGGCTTGTTATCTCCAAACCACAGTGACTGTGTCCTGAGCCTGTGGAAGAGATCCCATTAAACCTATCAGGCGGAGGCTTTCTGCCTCCCAGATAAGGCACACAAGGGTTGATAAGCAAACGCTGACTGTCTCCTAAAGCAACCCTTTTCCTATCTGCTTCCTGACATGAGCCCTGCTTCCCTTGGGGCCCACCTCCTACCCTTTGCTTTGATGGCTTTCAACTGGTCTACCTTGGCCCCAAATCAAGATTCACCTCTGCTCCTCACCCCTCTTTGCCAATGGCTCTCCCCCACGGGAGTGCTGCGGAACCACAGGGATAATGCAGATGTTTGGCCTATGGTGAAATTGCAGCCCTAGGGGGGCAATTCCTTCCTCCCAGTGACCAAGCTGTGCCCTGAGGCAAGAGAATGGAGCCCCTGTAGAGAAACCGATGCAGCCAAATGTTCTCATTGTCCTCAAATATGTGGGCATCGCTGGTGGTGATGAGGCTGGTGAGGAGCATGGAGGACCAGTTACACCGGTTTCCTCCTTTATCCCTACTTATTCCCTTCCCTTCCTCTGTTTTTGTCCTCCCGTGTCATAAACTCGGTTGGGAAGAGCCCTGGCTCCCTGCGTGGGGGATGCAGCCGCCCTGCAGTGCTCACTGAATGACCAGCACCAAGCTGAATTCGACCTTGGCTGGGATGAGCGGTTGCCTCTCTTCGTGTAACCCACGGCACCCCACAGCCTCGGCTTGAAGCTTGGTGCAAGCACATTATAACCGCTTGCCTTTGGGCACTTGTTGCTCATCCTGTTGTGCATGCAAGAACTGCAACGACCACAAGAAGAAGAAGAAAAGAGACTTTTCCTATTGAGCCAAAGGTTCTTGGCCGGGCTTTCCATTCGTCAGCAAAAGCTCTTGCACTTTGTGATGCCTTCCAGTGAAACGCAGACCTTGTCCCTTCTGCAGGCTCCTCTGTGAAGGTAGCAGAAAGCGACTGCCATCCATGAAGGGCTCCTTGTCTTCCTCTCGAATCTCCCCTTTCCCCTGCCTGCCCTTGGCTCCTGTTGGGCTTCGCTCGGCCAATGTGCAAACACGCGGGCTCTGCCAAGCCCTTAACGCTGCCGTGAGATGGAAATGCACATCCAGACACCACGTCCCCTTAAAGCAGTTGTGCTTGGGAGGGGTTGTCCCCGCTCCGGTGGCAGGTTTGACCACATCCCATCCCAAGAGGTATGCTTGAAATCTGCTGACAAAGAGGCTGTCTGTGGCACTTTGTTCCCCTTTTAACTTTACTACGCTACGGCTTGGCCTTTAACCGCCTGAAGCAGCATCTTTTCCTTGGTGGAAGCGCTGATTCCGCAGTCTTTATCGGGATTTGGGCCTTATCGGCTGCTGGGGAGCTTGATCTGGTCGTGGCTTTGTGCTGTGCTTGGGATTAAGGGGCTGGAGGCTTGGCTTTGAGATGTTTGAAAGAAAAAGCAATCTTGAACCTGCTCACACAGAGCAGAGATAAGGAGCTGCTTGAACAGAGGACCTTCCTCTGAGCCAGGGCTGCAGCAAACCCAAGGGATGATAAGCTAATTCACTCACAGCAGGGCAGTGTGCCTGACCGTGGGCATAGGTGCTGCCTTACGGCTCTTCGCTGTTATGTACGTGCTCTGTGGCGGAGAGCTCGAGGTCTGAAGGTCCCTTCCAAGCTGTCAAGATGCAGGGGCAGGCTGTGCCTGTGGCCCTGTCAACAGGAAGAGAGTGAAGGCGGTAGATGCTCCTTGCGCAGGAAACACGCTGCGTTGAGCAGCAGCTTTCGGTGCTCTTGAAGCTGCAAAACGAAACCACAGCTGGGGAGAGAAGGGGAGTTTAACCGAGTTCAGCTCTGTTATAGAGGCTTTCACCCGAGTGCAAAGAGAGGGGCATTCTGGAGGTGCCGGGCAGGGAAGGGCACCCCAACGCATCTCGTATAAAGCAAGAACATCTCCTCCCAGTTCCCAGAAGTATGACACCATCCTGAGAGGGGAAAACATGTTCCTATGTGGGCAGGCTGCTGTCTGCACACGTCCTTCCCTGGGACTTCATTTCAACCAATGCTCCCAGTCTGTTTGGCCCTGGTTTATTTCTCTGCCCCCTTTAACAGTCAAAGGGGAGGGTTGTGGCTGTGCCCCACGGCCCCGTTGGGTGGCTGGGGGGGTCCTCCCTGCTTGTTTCGGTGTGATCCATGAGACAAGGAGGCAGTGTTGGAAAGAGCCGGGCGCATTCCTCTGCTGTGCGCTTGGGATTGGAAGAGGTCGGTAAAGAGCAGTTAATGATTGACCCTCTTGTGGAACCTACAGCACTTCATTTGGGGAGAAAGGGTGACTTTAAATGTTCCAGTAAGAGGCTGAACAAATCCCAGCGCCGAGCTTGACATAAAAGATTACCAAGGCAGCCGGAGCTGTCATTCTTTAAATAGCAACTTGAACTACTAATTGGGCAGTAGAAATCCTGCTGCTTGGTGTGTGTGTGTGGGGGGAAGCGGTGTAAAACCAGCCAGGATGTTCTTGTAATTGCCAATAAAGACTTGGAGCTGCTTCCAGCTTCGGGCAGCCAGCAGTGAGCACGCATGGGTGGCTCTGCTGCGTGGCAGCCCCGGCACCAGTGCGCGCAGGTGGACTTGGCAAGAGGCTTTGGGGATGGCATCGCTGTCAGTGCGGTGACAGCCCTTCCCCGAGGCGCTGGTGCGGATGGAGCCGGGCACGTAGGAGGCTTTTCCCTAGGAGCGCACTGATCCGGAGCGGTGATTGCGGGGAAGTGCTGTTTGCTGTGCGTTAGGGAGGTGAGCAGTTAGGCAGGTTCTCTGCCCATTCATCTCCTCCTAGGTGCATGCCGTGTGCCGCTGAGCCGCCGGCGCGTGAAGCCTGCGCTCCGCAGTGAGGTGGCTCTTGGCTGGACCCGGTGCGTGCTCCCGCAGCCCCTCCGATGTGTTTCTATTTGTGGCGATGGATCAAGGGGTGTCAGGGTGCCAAGGGCTGCTTGAATCGGTTCCATTGCATCTCACTGGATCTTCCCTTGTTGCTCAGGGGCTGCTTCTATTCTCACAAGCCATTTGTACTTCCACACAGCGCAGTGGCCTGGCCCCTCCTCGGAGCTGGCTGTGAACAAGGTGCTTGGTACAAGCAGGGGCTGCAGTCCGGGGGCCCTGTTCCCAGTTTTCCTGGCTGCAGGAAGCCTTTAGGAAGGTCTGAGTCCCCCCTCAGTGTGTCCTCTTTGCCTCCTGGTGCTGCTGCTCATCGTGCATGCCACGGGAGGGTCTGCAGCAGGAGGATGCTATGGGAGCTCCTTGGGGTCATGTTGTAACTGTAGACATCAGTGCATGAACAGGAATTCATCTGTCCAGGCTTTAAATGCTGACTGCTTCTGCTCTGAGGTCTCTATGGGGAGGGCTGACGGGCTCCTTAACACACACAGCCAGAAGCTAAAGGTCATTGCACTGTCCACATCCCTCCATCCTCCTCGCACTCCGCAGCTGAGCTGAGTGCTGACACAGGGAAACCACAACTCCTTTGTCACTGTTTCACCCCAGCTCCTTGTTTTCCCAAGTTTAACCTCTCTCCCACATCTGTTTCCTATGGGTTTTACCTTCGTGGGGAGCCCAAGCAGCCTGGATGCTGTGGGCGAAGCTGTGTGCCTGTGCTTGCCTCGTGGAGAGGGGTGTTTAATCACAAGTTGGTGTTTAAGATCCTGAGCAGCACCAAGAGGAGATTGTGAGGGAAAGCTGGATGAAACGGATGGAGACGTAGTGGGAAAGCTGCAGAGAGCCTCCCATGTCTGCCCAGGGCTGATCAGTGAGGATGTGAGGTGGGAACCTCAGGCTGGAGCTCTGGGATGCTGAGGGAACACGTGGGATATCTGTTGCTTACTCTGGACAGGGCAAGGGAATCGTGGAATGGTTTGGGCTGGATAGGACCTGAAAGCTCATCCCGTTCCAAGCCCTTGCAGAGGCAGGGACACCTTCCACTAGAGCAGCTTGCTCCAAGCCATGTCAATGGAGAGAAGTGCCACGTGCCTTCCCTGCAGTGCTGGGAGGGGACAGAGGGAGGTTTGCAGGACAGCCTCCAATTCCTGCTAATCCCTGACGAAGGAAGGTGGAGCGGGGATTGTTTGCAATGGACACAAAGCTGGGAGGGTTCTTTGGAGCAGCTGGGAGAGCCAAGGTGGAACCAGTGACGTGTGATGCCAAGGATGGGGTAGAAGGGAAGGAGGAGCGGATGGGGCTGTGTGATCTCAATGGGGGGGGCATGAGCAGCCAAGGGGATCTCCTCCACAGATGCACCAAGCAGTGAACATGAAGCCACTTGTACGTGGGGGATTCCTACTTAGTTAACACTAACCAGGGCTCACTGGGATTCTCTGGTGCTGCTCCGTGTGGATGTAAGCGACTTCTCTCTGTTCCTCCTTTAATACTGAACTCCATCTGATCCATTATTAAATAGGGAGCAGTTTTACGTTGCTGGCTTGTGGCAGCGGTAGGAAAGCAAGTGCTTTGTCATAGCAGCCCAGGTTCCAAAGGCAGATAAGCACTGGGAGGAGGAGAGGTGGAGTGCAATGGGCTTAATGAAAGCCTAAAGGCGCCTGTGCCGGCGTGGGGTTGTAAAGCACCTCGGGACAGGCTTGTAACAGGAGCGGAGCTAACAGGAGGCACTAAAAGTGCTGCTGCAGAGAAAAGGGAACTTGTGCTTTCTTCCTCTGTTTTTCAACTGTCCCGTCCCTGCCTCTGTTACACAACGTGGCTCTGTTCAGCGTGGGAGCTTGCGGAGTTCCTCATGGGAGGGCAAGAGCTGAAAGCTGGAGATGGAGTTGATCCGTATGGCCCAAACCCACTGGGAAAGGATGGGAAATGGGGCAGAAGTTAAAGATGCCTCAGTCGTGTGGCGAACAGAAGGCAGGTGAGCTGCCAGCCCTCCTGGGAGCAGGGTATGAAAGCCAGGAAGGAGGTTTCGGAGCCAGAGCAGTCGGGAAGCAGGGTGGCTGCTGCAAAGCCATCCCTCATCCCCGTGCCTGCAGTGAGGGTAGGAAGCTTTTCATTTGAGCAGGCTGCTGCTCTGTGCCAGGCCTTGTCAACTCCGTGTCTGGCTATATATAACTGCCTTAGCTGTGGGTATTGTGCCTGGTTTGGTTAGGGGAAGGAGCTCTGAGAACATGCTGGGTGTAGAACAGGAGGTCCTTATTTCTGTATTAGTCCCTTTGGGTTCTGGGTTTAGTCCCTGTAATTCCCAGGGCCTTGCCCTATAGCTGTTCTCATAGTGAATCTCTGTCCTTAGGTTGTCACCCTGTTGTTGCTTGGGATACATGTGCCCTGGGTACCCGTGTGTGCTTTTCCTGCTCCCAACTGGTTTCCCCTTCCCTGCTGTTCTTTCCCTTCTCCATTTCTCACCAGTTATAATGAATACAGAGCGCAAAGGGAGTATTCCCAGGGTGTTGGGGCACCTGAATACGGGGCTTTTCTTTTCCTTCCTGCATCACTGCAAGCCTCACCCTAACCCTGTAATAAGGATCCTCTGCTATCCCATGCAGCAAACACCACCAGCAGCCCTGCCCAGGAGAACAGCACGGATTCCGAGCACAAATGGCCCTCCTGCAATGCCCAGGATGAGATGCTCAACTTGGCCTTCACCATTGGGTCCTTCCTGCTCAGTGCCATCACGCTCCCGCTGGGAATTGTCATGGATAAGTATGGACCTCGCAAGCTCCGGCTGCTCGGCAGGTCGGTGTCCTGGGCTCCCCAGTGGGCTGAGGGGTGGGTGGGTGCTGTGCCTGTTGTGGGTCCCTGCATCCCGAGGGATGGGGCTGGGAGCTGCTGGCCGTGCACAGGACGCTGGATTTTGGCCGGTGCAGTGAGTTGCTCCATCAGGGAAGGGCTCAGGACTGTGTGTCCCCACTTCAGCTCTGCAGTGTTGCTCTGTGTTCCCCGGCCATATGGAGCCTGGAGGAAGAGCGGAGTCATTTGTGACTCACAGAGGGTGGCTTTTTTCCTTGAGCTGGGAGCTATGTCCTGGGAGGCACCAAACCAAGATGTTACATCACTGCTTGCAAGCCGGGGAGTTAACTTAGGGATAAACATGTCCTGCCTGTCTGCTCAAGGCCCTCTCTGCCTTGTTTTCTGCCTCGAATAGCAGAGCTGCTGGCTGTTTCCACGGTGGGGAGGGATGAGGGACTTGTTGGGCACAGTGGACCCCAGCGCTGCTGAGTCTGAGTGCACTAAAACCCTACCAGAAGCTGAGCTGGTCTGGAGGCAGAGGGGGGAGAACAGGGCAAGTCTCTGATTCACACCTTAGAATCATAGGACCAGACTGGTTTGGGTTGGAAAGGACCTTAAGATCATCCAGTTCCAGCCCCCTGCCATGGGCAGGGACACCTCACACTAAACCACCTCACCCAAGACTTCATCCAGCCTGGCCTTGCACACTGCCAGGGATGGAGCATTCACAACCTCCCTGGGCAACCCATTCCAGTGCCTCACCACCCTAACAGGAAAGAATTTCCTCCTTATATCCAACCTAAACTTCCCCTGTTTCAGTTTTAACCCTTACCAAAGAGAGCTAGTGAGTAGGCTCCGAGTGCTGTGACCACAGCTGGGTCTCAGGACCAAGGTCTTTGGTCACCTCTTTATGAGGAGTGGCAAAGCTGTGTGCTGGAAAACCAGTGGGGAATTTGGGTCCAGCAAGAGCTGCCTCAGTACTGGGAGGAGAGGCTGTTTCCTCAGTCCTTGTGCAAGGTTTGCTTGTGATATCTGGGTATTCCCTTGGGTTTTTCTTCCCTTCCTCTTACAGGACTGACTCTGTGCTTGCTTAAGGTGCTCAGGAGGTAGAAGCCTATGTGATTTACTGTGTAGAAGGCTGGCTATAGGAAACTCATGGGTTTGGTTCCCTTTCAGTGCCTGCTTTGCCGTGTCCTGTGTGCTGATCGCCTATGGAGCCAGTAACCCGGACTGTAAGTAGGAATTCCCCCTCTGAGCTGGGGGGCAATGTGGGGCTGCGGCTTTGGGGCTGTCTAGGGGGTGGAAGCAGAGGGCACACATGGCACTGCGTGCTCCCGCTGGCACATCCCCAGTGCTGCACTGGGGTCCTGCTGAGGACACGGCGAAGCATCTGCTGCCCCATGGGAGCTGAGTGGCTCTGGTGTTTCACAATGCTAAACAGAGAGTGTAGCAAGGGCCAAGTGTCTGCGATAGCCAGGCCCCTCAGCTCTGCGTCTGGGCAGGGCTGGGTCCTGTGAAAAGAGCAATTCCAAACGAGTTCATGGCTTTCTCAGGGTTGGGAAATAAGTAATAGCAATGGGTAATGGGTAATAGCGCTGTGTAATCGGCTTTCTGGCCAGGGATGCAGGGAGCCTTGGCTCCCCAGGACCAGATAGCGAGATGGCTGTTTGAATGACACTTCTTTCAAGTAAATCTTCCTTTTAAGACCCATTAAGACAAGCTGCCTCAGCAAGCGTGTTCATTAGAGAAACCAAACCCTTCCATCCTGGAGGGATGGGCCCAGCCTGAGCTCTCTCTTGGAGGAGAGCCCTGGCCCTCCTTTGCGTGCCTGGGGAGATGGTGCTGGGTCAGGGACAGTGTGGCACATCCTGAGGGCGCACTGAGGTGTTCAGGTGTCAGGACCAAAGCCCTCAGGGCTCTCCTCTTCGCCCCAGTGAAAGCTAAAGGTGGCTTTTTATTGTTGCAGCTCTGTCTGTGCTGATATTCATTGCGCTGGCTCTGAATGGCTTTGGGGGGATGTGTATGACCTTCACATCGCTTACGGTAAGTGAAGAGCTATTACCTGACTCCATTCTGTTCCTTGCTATGGCTGTGAGCTGGGCTAGCAGGAAAGAACAAAGTGGATTGCTTGCCTGTGGCTTGAATAGCATGTAATTTTGTCTGGTACAAAGGGTCAGTCCCTCCTATCTGTGAGGCTGAGTGGTTATTCTGAGGCTTCTTTTTCACCCAGTCCTCCTCTTTTACCTTGCATCTCAGGTGAAGGCATGGGGAAAGAAAAGGAAGTGCTGTTATCCATTGTCACGTACCTCTACATGCAGTGCTCAGCCACCTGGCACAGCCTGGACATGTGTTTGCACTGGATTTGGCATTGACACGCTGCAGGAAGGCTCAGCAGGGCACAACCCCTTGCAGCTGGGTGCAGGCAGCTTTCTGCAAGCACAGTTTGCATCTCAGCCCAGGGAAATGGTTGTTCTTGAGCACAAAAGCTTTTGCTCTCAAGCAGGGTGAGATTCCCTTCCAGGTTTCCTTAGAAATGCTGCCTTGTTGAACGCACCCAGCTCCACTTGGATCCGTTTAGTCCATGGCTTGCATTGCAAACATTGGTCAACCCCTGTCAGCTGGATCTCTGTTTTGGAGCTCTTTCTGCTCAGAGACAGAGGCTTTATTGTCCTTCAAGCAGCTGCTTCATTTTCTACCTCATTACCCTGATCCTTGTCAGTGTGGATGAAACGGGGCTGGGTGGGAAGCCTCCCAAAGCACTGATGCTTCTTGAGCTGCGACTGAAACTGTTCAGATTTGGATTGCATTACCTTGAACTTGCTATGGAAGGGAAACCTTGGATTCAACAGGGCTCCCACACTGCCTGAGCTCCTGAGACCTGGGTTTGGCAGAGGCTGGGTTTACAGATCACTGTGTACTGAGGCTGCTGTTGCCTTCATAGGCTCCAAGCTTCCGAAGCTCCGTGCAGAGGTCAGGCTTTGCTCTGTATGGGTGTTCTTCACTGGAAGCCTTGGCCGTGCTCCCAAGAACTATGGGGCAAACATCATCCTGCCACGCTTCCAATGGGAGCAAGGAGAGGAGCACATCAGTGCTGCTGCAGGAGCAGAGAGGATTCCCCACCCTGCTGCTGTTGTCTCTCCGAGTGGTTATTAAAGGGTCGTGGGTTGTTTTAGAGCCACTGGTGATGAGAGGAGGAAGGGCAAGGGCTGAGATGTATTGGATGTGCTGTACTGTGGCTTTTAGCACTGGGAAAAGTAAGCAAAGCCACTCACTTATTAGCCCTGTCATTAGTGAGCCTGTTCCACAGCACTAAGGAAGTACAGCAGCAGGAAAAAGGTCACATCTTCCAAGAAGAGATGCAAGCCTTGAGGAGGTCTGGGGCAAGCAGTGATGCTCTGAGTGCCTGCAGGGAGACCTCAGGTGGAGCCCGTGCCCTCTGGACAACAGCAGTGTGTTTTGTAAAGAGGTGAGGTGGCTTCAGGCCTGGCTCCTCACATCCAGATATAGCTGCTTTTTGGTACCTGAGGCATGTGAATGTGATTATAAATAGCTTATAGTGGGAGGGGAGCACTTCTTCCCCCACATCATAACGGAGCTGTGGTGGTGGCTGTTAAATGCAAGTGTATTTTGCTCACTGTCAGCTTCCTGTTTTGTCCCTGCGTGGTTCTACCTGCGAGCTGGGATGCTCGTGGTGCCTGCAGTGATGTGGGGATCTCTTGTGGGTCCATTCCACACACGGACATGGGGATGATGCTGTACCAAGGGAAGGCTGAAGCCAACACTGAAAGAGCAGCCTCAAAGACCTTTGTAAGGTCACCTGGAGTATTGTGTGCAGTTCTGGTGTCCTCAACATAAAAAAAACATGGAACTGTTGGAACAAGCCCAGAGGAGGGCCACGAGGATGATCAGGGGCTGGAGCACCTCCTGTATGGAGACAGGCTGAGGAAGTTGGGGCTGTTCAGTCTGGAGAAGAGGAGGCTGCGTGGAGACCTCAGAGCAGCTTCCAGTATGTGAAGGGGGCCTATAGGGATGCTGGGGAGGGACTCTTCATTAGGGACTGCAGTGACAGGACAAGGGGTAACGGGTTCAAACTTAAACAGGGGAAGTTTAGATTGGATCTAAGGAGGAAATTCTTTCCTGTTAGGGTGGTGAGGCACTGGAATGGGTTGCCCAGGGAGGTTGTGAGTGCTCCATCCCAAGGCCAGGTTGGACGAAGCCTTGGGTGAGATGGTTTAGTGTGAGGTGTCCCTGCCCATGGCAGGGGGGTTGGAACTGGATGATCTTAAGGTCCTTTCCAACCCTAACTATTCTGTGATTCTATGACCTTCATTCTATGGAGGCAGCGAGCACTGAGCAGCTCGTGGTGCCAAGTGAGCTCGTTCTGGCTGCCGCAGGCACTGGCTGCCGAGCACCCACGTGCACACGGGAGTCAAAGCAAGGTGACTTCCTTCTCCTGCCTGCCACGAGTGTCCTGACGTGCTCCAGGAAACGGGACAATCCCACTGCTGAGTGAGCTGCTGCTCTGCCCCCACAGGCAGGAGTTGGGGTGCTCCCCAGGATACCGGCGTGCAGGGGCATGGTGCGATCTGATGGCAGGGCAGGAGATTCCCTAATGCCTGTAAAAGGGATAAACGGGATCTTTAAGGGATGCTGGGACAGTATTCCACTCTGTCTTTTGGGTTCAAAGCCTTCCTCAGTAACAGGTCCCCTGGCTATCATGTAAGCACACGCAGAGCCAAAGCAAGCTGCTGTTTCTGGGTACCCTGCGCTGTGTGCCTTGGGGAGGAGGGAGAGCCAGGGAGCGGCGATGTTCCTGCTTCTGGGAACAAGGTCAGGCTGTGCCTGCTGTTCAAATGCAGAGGGGAGATTTCTGCCTCGTGACTCGGTCTGAACCAATGTGAGCGAGGGTGGGAAATGGAAACGGCTCCGTGTTGGTGGCTCGGACAAGGCAGGAATCTGGTGCTGGTTCTGCTCTGAAGCTATTTCATGCGGAGAAACAAACATGTGTGATAAATTACCACAAAGAGCCTTTGGTAGATTGTTCCCTGCCCTGTTTTCCTCTCAGAGAATCACAGATGCTTTGCTCTTCACCCTTGAGTCGGAGCAGGGGAGCATCTCTGTGTAGGGAGTGTTTTCTGCTTGGAGATAGTAGGAAAACTTAGGGCTTTGTGTTCTTTTCTGTTGGAGAACGGGAACAGGAATTCCCATCTGCTTTGGACAAAGAGGGCAGCTTGAGGCTTTCCTGGAGGACATATTTTAGTGTCCAAATGTACCCCTGATAAGGAAAACAAAGCTTAGCTTGGACAAAAACACCGTTCCCTTATAGTCTAGTTCTCAACCCCTCGACTCCTTCCACTGTTCTCCCAAACAGTCCTTGCAAGAAGAGGGGAACTGGGTTTGGTAATACTGCTGTGGTATCTTGTAGAGGGGTTGTCCTCAGGCAAAAGTGGATAAAATTGCTTAAAAAAAAGAAGATTTAAGGTCTTCAACTCATTATAGGACAGATGAGAAAATAATCCGCAAGAAGGAAGTGTTTTATCAGTTTAGGATTGCGTGCCTGTAATAAGGGCATGGCAAAATGAAGTCACTGTCTTTCGGACAGGGCATGAAGTTAATAATCCATTGAGTATCATTGACCTTTAAACAGGAGGAGTTTGTGTTTCTGTCATCGTGGGGTTGGGGCGGTTGTACCAGAATGGGCAGAAGGTGGAGGAGGAGGAGGAATCCCTTCTGGCTGTGGGATAGGATCAGAATGAGGGGCAGATCCTCTTGGAGGCAGGAAAGCAAAGAGGCCCCTTGCTCTGGGGCTTGGTTTGCCCCATGCTTGCTGCTGTGAAGACAGCATGAGAACATGGCTTAGCAGATACTGTGTGTTATTTTACTAGCTGGTTTACTAGTTGTTTTTCTGCCTAGGGATGGATGACTTGTTCCTTTTGCTTCCCCTCTCCTCCTCCAGATAGGCTCAGGTTTCTTTTCCTCCCAAGTGCTCTGTGTTGGCAGTTTCCCCTTAGATTGGGTTGGATAAGACCTTAAATCTCCAATGTCCTTTTTTTTTTGTCATCTGGCTGCTTGCTTGGTGCCAAAATAGCATTTTGGGCATCTTTAGCGTTTCTAGGACTCCTGTTCTAGCACACTTGGGATTTGCTGGATAACACTGCTTGCTTTAATACCCATCTATGTCTGCAGTGACCCTCGGAGCAGGAGGATCCACCTGGGAGCTGCGTGTTAGGAAAAAGGCTTTCTGTGATCTCGAGGTGGGGGGGAACCAGCCTGAGCCAAGCAGCAGCTGTGTTTGCGGAGCTCCTGCTCCCAGCTCCCTGCTGTTTACTGTCATTGCTGGAGACTGCTTTAGGTTGGGGATGTTTGGCGTTAAATCAGTGCCCTGCCCTGGCGACAGCCACCGGCTCTTCTGTAACCTGCAGCTCTTGTGCTCTGCAGATGCTGTTTGCTGGGCTGTGTATTTAGGCCACTGCTTCCAAGAAGAGACTTTTTTTTTGGTGCCTGCTAACAGACCTTTGGATCCTTTGCCGTTTCCTGCCTGCAGCTCCTGAAAGCAGCCTGTTGGCAGCCATCCCGCATGCAGGGAGCCGGGGCTGGGTGTGGGGATGGATGCTCTCTGCAGAGCAGTGCAGTGCTTTCTGCCTCTGCTCAGGGCTCACCACCGGCATCATTGCTGCCGCTCCCTTGGCCGGGGGTTATGTGAGGACCTGGAGACTGCACTGCATAGGAAGCTCTGCGGTGAGACAGAGGGATGATAAACAGGCAGATGGATCCTCCAGTGCTCCCGCACAGGAATACTTGCGTTGTAAACACGCCGGCCCTGCCGTGACACAAGCCAGATTTGCTTGCCTTATATGCTGCTCCTGGGAAAGATGGATTTGTTTTCCAGGCGGGGAAGGGGAATGCGATGACAGCGTTTGCTTGCTCAGGCTCCATCTAATATTGTCTGGATGATTTTTGCTCAGCAGCATCTCTAAGCAGATAAAATGCTGGTTATGCCTTTAGTCCTAGAAGGCTCCCGCAGTGTCCTGCTTTGAAGGCCCTCTGAGGCTGACGTGGTAGCGATGCCCATGTGAATTTGGGGATGGAGTGACCCAAAAAAGGAGGTGGGAGGGGATTCTGCTGTCATCCTGCAGCAGAATCTCTGTGTGTTGACCAGCTTCGGGAGGTAGCAGCCAAGCTCTGAGCCTGCCACTTCAGAGCTTCTCCCTGTAATCTCCAGCTTGCAGGCTAGCATTAGTGATGGAAGCTGGTTAAATTATGGTGCTTTGGGAAAATGGGGAGGTCATCCTTTCCCAAGAGGGTGGGAAGGTCTTTGTGTCCTGTTCCACTCTGCTTTTGGGTCCTGAGTGGAAGCAGGAGCTGGAGAGCCAGCCTGGGAGTGCTTTTGGTGTTGAGGTGGCAGACTTGGATGCTGTGGGCTGCTTCTAGCCGTGCCTACAGAGAGCTTTGCTTTCCCAATAGATCCTTGCAGAACCAGCCTGGGCTGCTCTCAGCAATGCCATCATACCTGGTAGGAGCCCAGGCACTGAAGTGGGGAGGTGGCAGGAACATGAGGTGCTATTGCCTGCTGCTTGATGCAGAGTCCAGCAGCTTCCTACCTGCACCAGGCAATAAAGCCTTGGGTATTGTGTTTGTGATTGCCTTCCTGCACCTCCCTGCTAGATAGTGTGCTTGGGCATGCAGCTGATGCAGAAATAACCAGCTTGAGCCCCTCTCTACAAGAGAGCCTCCTTTCATGGAAGGAGGCAGCAACCTACCTTGAAATGGAAACTCAAACAGCAACACAGTTTGTGTTTGTCTCTGCTCCTTCTTGTTGCAACAGGAACTTTCTGGTCTACTGCAAAGCTTTGGGTGCATAAACCAACCTGGCAGCTCAACGCGTTGCAGGGTGCGTTGAAGGCTGTGCAGTGATCACAGCCCTGTGTCTAACAGCTCTTGGCCATAAAGAGGGGGATGTGTAAAAGAACCTGGCCAAGAAAGGTGGTGGTGGCTACGGGCTTGGGGTAAGGAGCTCTTAAAGAAAGCACAAGGGCAGGAGCAAACGCTCCTGTGCTAAAGGTAACTGATGCCAAGTTATGCTGCCAGTCTGGAAAGAAGCAGTGCTGTTAAGCCCATAACTCTTGGACTGTCGATATTGCCTGATGCTGCAGGCATCAATGCAACCTGAGGAGCCAAGCCATTCTGGAGTAAAACCGGCTGCTTCAGACTGTGGTATCCGGGAGCCTTAATCCTAAATGCCAATATCTTCTCAAGAAAGCCTCCTTCCCTTCCCTGTTTCAGCCCATCTTTTCCTTCCCCAGCTGCCCAACATGTTTGGTGACCTCCGTTCCACGTTCATTGCCCTGATGATTGGCTCCTATGCTTCCTCTGCTGTGACTTTTCCAGGAATCAAGGTGAGGCTGTGGGATAATGACTCGCCACCGGTGCTGTTTGCTGGCATCTTGCACCATTTAGCAATGATACGGCAAGGAAAAAGGGGCTGTTTGTTAAACCACTTGGAGGTGTGCATTTGCAAGGTTCAGTTCCCTTCTGTGTTAGAAGGTGGCCTCAAGAATGCAACAACTACTGCAAAGAGAAGGGTCTGTTAATAATAGACACTATTACTACTATTACACTACTAATAGACAGTAGTGTTTCAAAGTGGTAAATGAGTGGCAAACTGAAGATCTTTATGAAAGATTGGTTTTTTTTATGCTCTAAGGAAAGTATATATAGATGTATTTTTAATACCCGTGTGTATTTAATCTGTGTGATTGTTAATGGTGGTTGGCTTTGAACACAGAGTGAGCAAACCACACTGAAGGGACAGAGGAGATGGTCACTTGGGCTGCCTTGGTGGAGCAATAGTGGCTCTGAACCAAGGTGTTTCATTGCAGAGTTAGCATAAAGGGGATATAGTACAGGTGAGCTGTAAGTGTGCAGGGAAGTTCCAAGGAGAAATGCATGTTATTCCAGGTATAGCTGCTGTTAAAGATGTGGATACACCTCTCTTCCTAAACCTGCATGTCACAAACCTGGCTTTTGTTACTACTTGAGTTAAACCCCTTTTAAATGCAGGATGTTCTTTCCCACTCAGTCCTCATTCAAAGACTATTGAAGTATCTTCCTGCTCTTATAGCCAAAACCATGTTCCCTTATGATTTCCAGGTTATATACGACTTTGGGGTCTCCTTCATCCTCATTATGCTGGTCTGGGCAAGCTGTTCAGGATTAGTTTTCCTCAACTGCTTCTTCAACTGGCCCCTGGAGCCTTTCCCAGGACCAGAAGACATGGACTATTCGTAAGTGTCCTCTAGACTGGCCTGGAGGGCTGATCCCATTCTTAATCCTCTAGGAAGTGCTCTCGCACCTCATTTGGAGTGCTGGACAGGGAACTCCCTTGCATGTTGTTTATTGCTGCCGTTTCTTAGGCTGAGGATTTACGTCTGCCATTCGCATTATGTCTTGGCTGGTGGATGTCTGTGGGAAGGGGAGCTTCCCAAAGCATAGGAATTAAGAAGGAAAAATGATCTGTCAGTAGTCACAAGTATTTCTATATTGACCTATGCCAAACTGGCCCTGGGGAAGTAACTCTGTGCTCTGGATCCAGACCATTTGTAGGCTTGTCGATGGAAACCAGCTCATTAAATCCACGTGTAGCCTTTCATCCTGCAGCTTTAACTGCCTCTGACTCCTTGCCCTGGGTTGCAGCTCTCATGCTCTTTGCTACCTGACAGGGTGAAAATCAAGTTCAGCTGGCTGGGATTTGACCACAAAATCACTGGGAAACAGTTCTACAAGCAAGTGACAACCGTGGGGCGCCGGCTCAGCGTGGGGAGCTCCATGAAGGGCCCCAAGGAGCCGACAGCCTTGCAGGAGAACAACAAGCTCTGCCTGTCCACAGTGGACCTGGAAGTGAAGTGCCAGCCTGACAATGCAGGTGTGGTTCTAGGAGTGGGATGCTTGTGTTGGCACAAGGCCTCTTGGCCTCTCTGTTGCCTCCAGACCTGTTTGTAAGAGATATACGTGATGTGTGCGTTGCCAGGGCCATGTGCCAGCCGCCAGTATTTAAACACGAGTTCAGCTATATAGGGAATCCTGGTCTTATATACTTGCCTAAATGTACCATATGGTGTTGCCAGTGGTGGGGACAACAGCGTGGGTGACTGGTGTGGCTGCAGAAGGACAGTGCATGGTCACTGCTGTCTCTTAGACTGTTGCCATCATGACCAAGCCCTTCCTTACGCGGTGGTATGGCAGAAGTGAATGGTTTGAAGCTTCCTTTTGCCTTCTTCAGAGACTCTGTTATTCCTTCTGCAGCTTCTCCCTCCTTCATGAAGAGTGTCTTCAGTCCTATCTTGTTGCTCAGCCTTATCACCATGTGTGTCACTCAGCTGCGGCTCATCTTCTACATGGGAGCCATGAACACCATCCTTGAGTTTCTGTCTGGAGATAAAGATCAAGGTAAGGTTAACCCGAAAACATCGATCTGCTTCCTTGGAAGTGGGACCTGACCTGGACTTGGTCCTTACAAGAGGCCAGCAAGCCTGATTACTCAGCAGATACACCGTGTATAGCCATTAGTGGTGTCAGAGTGCGGCTGACAGCTGCTGGTAGGGTCTAGTGGAGGGCGGGAACTAGCCCAGGACAGCGGGGCAGGGAGGTAGACACTTGAATGTCAAGCTAATTTTAGCCCTGTGCCTGTTAAAACACTATTCCATGTTATTTCCCCAGATGGGCTGTTGAAAGCAGCCTCTGGGGCTGCACTGTGATAATTGTTTTCATGGGAAAGCCTATTTCATCAGGTGTTTGCCTTGGTTATCCCAAGCAAGCACAAAGGACGGCGCAGCTGACTCCAGTGACTAATGGTTGGACTTAGAGGTGTCTCAACCAGCAGCTGCAGGGGGGGGAGAAGTGAAGTCAGGGCTGTTTTGTGCAGCTTGTTGTGTGCTGGGGAGGCTCAGGGGCACTCATTGCCCTGGCCTTGTATTTATAGCTCTGAGTACATGGAGCAAACGGGAAGGAATACATTAGCTTGCTGTTGTTGAAAATACCCAGGATTGCAAAACAGGACTTAGCCTTTCCCCCCCACACCCCGTGTGTGTGTGTGTGTGTGTGTGTCCTTTGTAGTAAGATCCAGTTTGGACTTGTTAAATCTGGATTGCATGAAGCTGATAAATCAAGAGGCACGCCTCTGGAAAGAGGAGGGAGCTCTGGGGGAGGGATGGAAACTGGGAAACTCCAAGTGGCTTGGCATTCCCTGAATCGCTTTGGTTCTTGAGCCTTTGACAGCCTGCAGCATTCAGCTCTTTATCTCCTGGCTCAAGAGCTCACTGAGACATGAAACAGTAAACAGGACAAACTCCACGCTGCCTGCCTTGCCCAACACTGCTTCGGTTTCTGCTTACCTTGTAACTCTTCCACCCGGATTCTTTCCTTTTTCCCCTGGCTTGCTTTAGTTATTTCTCTTTCATTCCCCCCCTCTCCTTCCCTCCTTGGTATTTTCGACTTACATATGTGCTGCCAATTCTCTTTAGGTCAAGTTCCCATGTTAATAAAGGGATTGTCCCTTGGGTGTCTTGCATTTTCTCTGTGCCACCTTTAAGATTTCTTCCCGTTTTCCCCTCTCCTCCCCCTGCATTAGCCTGGGCTCACAGTGCAGTCCAATGTCTTAGTGTTTCCATAGCATCAGCAAAACAGTGGTATTGTCCAGTCGCAGCAGTGTCAGGCTGTGAGAGCAGTTCCAAGGCATGTGGAGCTCTCTGGACTGTGATCTGTGCGGATCAGGAGAGGGTGGGATGCTGCTCCCTTAGCATTCCTTGTTCTTCTTGCAGTTGTTTACTTGAACATGGGTTTGTTTAAAGAGCTCCCTCCACCTGCATCTGCTCTTGGTTGCATTCAGCAAGGGAATGGGAGAGTTGAGTCAATCCTGCAGGTGTGGTGGTCAAAGGAAACGTCAATATTCCTGAGCAGGAGAGAAGGATGTGGGGAAAATCACTCCGAAAGTGAAGTCTTTTAAGCTGCAGCGGGGCACCGTGCCCTTGAAGCAGTTATGGTGACTCAGACCATGTTGAAAACCTAGACATGGACAGAGCAGTCAGCCTGTAAAAACCCCAAGATGGGGGAGAAGCAAAGGAGTTTGGTAGCTCTGCAAGTCATCCTGTAAAAAAGGCAGGCAGGAGAGGATAAACCTGATATCTAGAAGCTGAAATCTGGCTGCATCTTTACTGAATTGTCACCTTGCTTCAAATCTGGTAATACTTGGAGACCTCGGGTTGTATGAGGCGCTTGCTTAAGAGAACTTTGAGGGAAAGACATGTAGAACAGTGGATGTAAAGGGCTGTCTCCCCACGTGTGCACCCTTTGTTTGCTCTAGTCAGGCTTCTACTTCTGGTGGTATCTGCTAGGTATTGTTTGCTTTATTTCTCCTTAGGAAAGGATGGTTTTTAAGATGACAAACAAATTGAGGCGGCTCAGTTTTATAGCAACTACTATCCTCCTTTTTTTTTTGCTGACCCCATAGATTCCATTCCCTGCTTCACATTGGCTTCCGCCCTTGCTGCGTAGAGCCCAAGATGAAGGGCATGAATGGCATGAAGAGGCAAAGCATGACAGCATGGCTTGCTTCTTACCCTCTATTAAAAAATAACCAGACAAGAGCAAACCAGCTCTAGGAGTGCTTGTAGAGGGTGATGCCACCTGCCTCTCCTGGCTACAGCAGTTGCTATAATGAGATGGGGATGTGGGGCCACTTCAGGCCTTGCCTTTGAGGAGGTAATGGGGGCATGAATGTGAGGCTGGAGTTGGAAGTGCCTCTTGGTTCCTTTGCCAGCAACTGGAGCCAGGAAAGTATCATCAGGTGCCCTGCTGGGCTGTGCTGCAGCAGCTTAAGAGAAGGGCTTATTGGAAACTTCTCTCCATTACTGAGATAACTCGGGTATAAATCCTGGCTCCAGTTCTTTGGGTAGGTCTGGAAATGCACTGGGAGGGACACGCTGACATTCTTGGTTGTTTTTCCTCGGCGCTGTAAGCTGGTGAACGCTCTGTGCTGAGGTGGGCAGTTTCGGAGTCCTTTCTCCAGAGCTGTGGTACACCAGTGACTCACCACACTGCTGTGTGATGCCCAAACCCATCACATGGGCTGCGGAGAGGAAGTGGAAACAGTGCTGCAGGGTGGGGAAACTGTTCAGTGACGGAAGGGGATGGTTTCTTCTAAGTCTGCTGGCATCAGCTTTCCCTTAGCAAGCTGTGTAGGTGCTTCTCCCGTCTTTAACACAAGGGGAGTTATCATCAGTTTGAGTTCTTAATGGTGCTGTGGGGATTTTTGCTGCTAATCTCCCCTTCCTCTGCCTCCAGACTTGCCCATTCAGCACCACATGGGTTAGTCCTCACCTCCCTGGCCTGGCTTGTTCTTGCTGGAGCTTCCTGGCTGGAGAAGATGTAACTGCAGCTCCCAGCGAGGCAGGAGAGGGGATGACTAATGCAGGATGTGTTGCTTGTAAGAACTTTCCCTTTTGGTTTGAACCAGCATAAACCTCACTGGCATTAAGCAGTAGCTGCATCCTGTTTCTGGAGCCCTACCTGCTGTTGGGCTGATGCAGGATCACTAGAATGGTTGAAGCAAGTGTGCCTGGTATGTCCACTCTAATGTCATGCTTCTGGGAGCCTATATGATGGAATGGGGCTTTGGTACCTTGTCTCCTTAAGCCCTTGCCTGGTAGTTGGCGAGTAGATTGGGTCTGGGCTCTTAATGAGAGGTGATCTGTAGGGAGGAGCAGTTTCTTTTCTCTTGCTGCTATGGTATCACTTGGACTGACAACTCCCTAAATCTCTCTTCTTTTCCCTGCAGTGGCTCTCTACACTTCCATCTTTGGGGTATTGCAACTGCTGTGCCTGCTGACAGCGCCTGTGATCGGGTACATCATGGACTGGAGGCTGAAAGAGTGCGATGATGGCTCAGAAGAGACCGAGGAGAGCAACGCTGAGCAGTGCGTAGTGTGCGGCACACGGGACACGCAGCCGCGTAGCAGGCCCCCCTCTGCTCTGCATGATGTGTGTGGTGATGAAGGACTGGAAAGGATGTTGGTTCTTCAGGATAGAAAGCGAGCCTGAAGGAAGACTTGATAATTGCAGAGGAAAGGACCAGACTGCCCTCCATGTCCACTGAGATCAGTCAAGAAGAGCAAACGTAACTCATAGCAAGGGGAGGTTCAGACTTTCCTTCTAGCCCAGCAGTAAGACTAACAGCACTGAAATGATTGCCTAGATGTTCCTCAGCTTCCACTGGTGGAGACCCCACCACCTCCTTAGGCAGACCTGTAGCCAAACCCATTTAGATAGAGTTGATGGGATACGTGGAGAATGTTGCTGTGAGTTCCAGTAGCTGCTGAGCGTGCTTTGTGTAACACGGGCTTTGCTGTCCTTCCAGAAGTGACAAGAAAAAGAAGAAGCGTGACCGTCAGATCCAGAAAATCACCAATGCCACCAATGCCTTTGCATTCACAAACGTCCTCCTGGTTGGATTTGGAATCACCTGTCTTATTCCCAACCTACCCCTGCAGGTGAATAGGCCAAACGGATGGGGGTGATGGAGGGGCTGGGGTGTGTGTGTCCTGGCACAGTGACAGGCAGGACAGTGCCACGAGGTCCTGTGAGCCAGCAGACCCAGCTAGAGGCAGGAGGGCTGGGAGACTTCTATACTCCTTGGGGAACCCCAGTGTTAAGAGTTGAACCGTGCAGTTTACATCCCTTGAGGGAACCTAAAGAAGCAGCTGTAGTTAAAATGTCAGAGTTGGCGCTGCATTTATTCACGCTCAAGCTGTGTCACCACAAATACTTCCCTACCAAGATCCTCCCAGCAGTGTGGGTGCATTTAACCAGGGCTCGATACAAGCTGCTCATGGTCAGATAGCTTGCAGAAGCATGACACTGATCTATACAGCAGGTTCTTCCTGCATCGGATGCTGTGCTCAATGGTACCCATGGGGTCATAAACCTGTTTACTTTGTGGCACCATCTGGTTTTGGTGGAGGAGTTCTAGGGATTTGATGTTATCCTTCAATGTGCCTTTATGATGCAGGCAAACAGCCAGTTTGCTCATACCTACATGTTGTCTGCAATAACCTGTGGAAAATTAACTAAACCATCCCCGAGAGCAAGCAGGAGGGATTGTGACACCAGCCATGGGATGCTGGGACATTACAAGTGAGATGGGTCTTGTGTGTGCTTAACCTCAGTGGGCACTGCACCTTGGTCTTTGTCAAGTATGGAAAAGCAGAGCTTTTAGAGAGGAATAGAAACTTCTTGTGTTGATCTTTGAGGTTCCTCGAGCCCACCTTTGTGCTACAAAGAAGAGCTTTTAGGAGTGTTACGCTGGGGTATGGTACAACCAGGTGGGATCTAGGATGTGACATCTTTCTGCTTCTCTTCCCAGATTCTTTCCTTCATTTTGCACACCATTGTGAGAGGATTCATCCACTCGGCTGTGGGAGGCCTCTATGCAGCTGTGTAAGTCTCTGCTTGCCTACAATACATGGCTGGCCAGGTAAACTGGTTTGGGATGATAAGCTGCTCATGTGAGAGGGGGATCAGGATGTGAAGTCTTTGTGGTCAGAGGGCAAAAATGATGCAACTTGTTTCCTCAGTCACCACTGGCTATGATAATAGTTGGACTGAAGTCCCAGCTGATGTTTTCCTTGTTCAGAGACAGCTAATCCCTTTGGCACAGCTACTGCAATGAGACAGGAACAGCTGTAAATGGGCCTTGAGTATGATACTAGGCTGTTGACACTAAGGTTATATAGTAAAAACTCCAAGGCTTTTTTTGTCTTATAATGAGTAGCTACGTGTCTGGGTAAAACATTAACATAATACATTGCTACTGGTCTGCTCTGAAGTAAAGCATTGCTCAAGATCCCATTAGTGATGCCTACTCCCTTTCCCAGGCCATCATCCATCCTGTTTCCAATGCACCAAACTATCAATAGCTGAATCTAAGTACTCTCTTCCTTATGAAGCAATGGTTTGGGGTTTGGGAATAGATCTGCCCCTCTGTCCTGAGGAACAGAAAGAAGCTGTTATCCTTCAGGTATTGTTGAGGTGGGAAGGGACTTCTCGAGACCACTGACTCCAGCCCTCATGTTCAAGCAGGGTCAGCTACAGCACATTGCCCAGGACTGTGTCAGTTGGGTTTTGAATATCTCTGTGGATAGAGGCTCCACAGATTCCTTCTGTCAAGGATTTTAGTCCCGATGTCCAAGAAAACCAGCCTAAATTCTGCTTCAAAAACACGTATGATTTTGGTTCCCTGGCAGCTAGAAGTGTTTTTGTCTTGGGCAAGATAAATGCTTGTTGCTGTATGTATAATCTGGCAATAGTCAAACAGGATCAGTGTAGAAGCAACTCTGGAACTTCCTGGACTGAGGTGTTTTTGCTTTGAGAGTGACCTTTTTGAATATTTCAAGGTTTGGACCCACTTCTTTCTTTCCAAGCTTCGTTTAACCTGACCCTTTTTAAACACTGCTCAGTCACGGATAGAGAAGGATGTTAGGCTGTCCCTGAAATCTGTTTTTCCATGAGCAGTGTCTGATACTCAGCACTTCCTAATCAACAGTGTTGTTTAGTTTGACTTAGGACCAGACTTGTCCTCTAAAAAGGAAAACACCCACCAACCTGTTGTTCAGGTTTCACTCACTTCTACAGGGAGCAAATTGTTATGACCAGATGACAGTGATTGCTCAGCCACAAATGCAATCATCTGGATAAAGAGGCCCTGCTTTTAGCTTGTAAATGTCAACACTCTCGTCCCTTTGCAATAGCAACAGTAGTTGTATAAGCACTTCCACCTGCCTGCAGTACAGCTGGGAAACAAAACAAGTGCTAGATCTGATGCTGCTTGAGCATCGAGTTTGAGAGCTCAGGATCAGAATAGTCTGGAGAGAAAGGCACTGTGCACACCATGGGGTACAGCTACACGCTCCACACAAAGAGGTAGTTATACATAAGTCCAGGGGAGAGAAGTTCTTCATATTATGCATGTCTGGGGTCTGTGTTGTGTTGTGGAGTTGACTGGGAATGTAATCTGACCGAGGTGATGTGAACAGTCAAGGTGACATATAATAATGCTGCTTTCTCTGTTGACAGATACCCCTCTACCCAGTTTGGCAGCTTGACAGGGTTGCAGTCGTTGATCAGTGCCCTCTTCGCCCTTCTGCAGCAGCCTCTTTTCATGGCATTGACAGGACCTTTGGAAGGAGACCCCCTCTGGGCAAGTTCTTCCCAAACTTAACGTCAAAGCTTAGTGTTTAAGATGATTTGGGCTCATTCCGTTGGAAACAAAAGGACTCCTGTGTATGGACCAAGGTTAAAACCAGCTGGAATTTTAGTCTGCTGTTACCTTGGTGCTGTCCAAGAGACTTCCCTGTGTGTGGGTAATGACTCCCTGGGAGGGAAAGCCACTAACCCTTATGCTGGTGGTATAGAAAGGGAGTGAAAAGGCTGCAGGTGTGCTTTGTGCTAACAGTTTGTGTGGCAAGTCAAAACCTGTCAAGTAAAAGCGGGTGAAGCTGTGTGGACCTTAGTGCCATAGAAATACCCTTTCCCTTGTGAGCTATTACCTCTGATTACCAGGAAATTTGGGGTTGCTGATGCTAATGCCTAAAAAGCCAAGGGCTAATGTCTGAAAAGCCAAGGGTAGGGCTAATATTCTTTCTTGATGAAAGCCTGTCTGGGCAGCTCAGTAAAATCATGACATGAGGAGGGTCTTGTAGCCTAGAAACCAGGACTCTCCCCCTGTGCCCACCCCAGTGGGCTGTTGAGGAGTGGACTGTTCTGTGGAGCAAAACCATTGCAGCCATGATCCAGAGCCTCCAACCCTTGCAGCATTTAGCTCCTACCCGTGGTGCTCTGGCCACAGCAGTGCAAATGTAATCCTGTGGAGGTTGTTGTCAATACCCTGAGCAGGGCGGCTCCCAGTTTGCCTGCAGCTGAGTGATGTGGGCTGGGTTCCGACACGGTGGCACGCGTGACTGGGTTGTCTTCACAGCCTGCCTGAGTGTGTTTTGTCTTCCTTCCTTGCAGGTGAATGTCGGCTTGCTTGGTGTGAGCTTCTTGGGTTTCTGCCTTCCAATCTACCTGGTGTGCTACAGGCGCAGGCTAGAGAGGGAAAAAAAGCAGAAGATGGAGGATGCCAAACTCTTCTTCAAAATCAACGGCACTCCCAATGAGGAAGCCTTTGTTTAAACTCTTGCTTCAAATACAACCTCCCCTGTACAGGTTCCTACCACGTCCGTGGGTTCTACCTGTGGTGTAAGCCAGGCTGTTTCTCCCCTGGCTCTGCCAGTCTTTGCCCATCACTGGAGTGAGGGCCGGACCTCATGACTGTGCTTTCCTCAGACACGTGGCAGGAGGAGACTTCCCACTCCTTATTCCAGAACACGGGTCTCTTTCCCTTTTTATAAAGGCCACGCAGATACTGTGTCTTAAACCATCCCCTGATCACACTCTCCAGTGGCAGAGCCTCTGCATAGGAAACTTGGGAGAGAAGGAACAGAGGGATGGGGGAAGAGGGAAGAAAGACCCCAACTTGAGTTTGCAAAGGTAACACACTGAAGTCTGTTTTCTCCTCCTCTTCCCCCAACCTTGGCTGTGACATTGTCTCGGATGCAAGCTGCACGTTCCTCCCTCCCTGAGGCTTCATAGTGGTCTCTCTGCTTGATATGTAGTTGGACCCAGTGGTTTTATTGCCTATCCAGACATACCCTGGACTGGTCCTGAGGCAGGGAAGGGGATTTTATTCCTACGTGTGTGAGCACAGCTTCAGTGTATTGCTAAATGTTGGCTGCTAGCACTGACAGCTCCCAAACCTTTTATTACTGCAAATGACACAGACTTGTGAGCAATGGATCTGCCTTCCACACTGAAGAGCCTAGTGTACTGCTTGGTCCTAGATCAAGCTTTCAAAGGCCTGGAACGACTCCTCTTCCTGGCCCATAAACCACCTGTACGTGTTTTAAACTGTCTGCAGTCCTGGAACCTTTGAGATAGGAATTGGATCTCATTTACTGATGAAGTGCTTTGGGACTTGTTGCCTTTTGCCTCTTCTTCCTTCCACCGTGACCCTGGGAGGGGAGCAGCAGCATGTACTAAAGGTGGAAAAGCTTCTTGAAGCTGAGCTCTGGGGCTCCAAATACCTTGGTGTTCACATGTTGTGAGCTGACTTGCTGTTGAAAAGAACCAACGAGTGCAGAACACTCCTTTGTGTGTGGTAACTGGATCCTGTGGACATATGGGTGATGTGGTGAAGTAATTCTTCCTCCAGCCATAGCTTATTTACACCATTCTGGTAACAGCCCCCAAGCTGCTGAACACCAGGTTACTGCGACTGACCAAAAAGCTGCCGGTTTGGCTGTATTAAGAACCTTCTCCAACGCTGATGCTCTGTCTGGACAGAGTACATGGTGATGGATTGTATGCTGAAGCTGACTTAGAGCAATACGTGTGGGTAAAGGTGCCCCCAGGTCTGTTCACCATGGAGGGAACATAAAGGGAATTTTTAACCTGCTTATTTTTATAGAGGTTTTCCTAAGTCTTGTCTAAATTTGATGTTTCTGCCCTTAACCTTTCTGTTGAGGTTGGTAGCTCAGCCTCTATGGCATTGTGACTAGCATTAACCAGTGCACCATTTGGACCTGCTCGGAGCAGAAAGGTGCAGTGCTGAGGGTGGCTATTGCCAGTGGACATGCAGCACCAAATGCAGTGGGCTGAGCTAATGGCTGTCGGGAGGGTTGGGAGCAGAAACCAAACAGTTCTGAAGATGCAGTGGTGGTGCTTTCTGAACTGCTGACCCCTGTGGTACTGCAAAGCCTGGCAGGGGGTAAATCATTCAACTGCTTTATGTCTGGTTGGGAAAGTCTGAGAGTCAATCACTGCCCTGTTAGTGCTGGGGATTGGAAACAACAGCGCGCTCGGACCTTCCTTTGGGAAATGACCTGGAAACTGGGTGTTAACCCCGTTACAGAAGGCTTGGAGCATGCAGGTGCTCAGCCCAGCCAGGTCCTTCACCCTTCCTACAGAAGGCTGGTGACCTCTTGGGCAGGACGGCTGGAAACCCTGCCAGCAGAGGAGGAGGAGGAGGAGGAGGAGGCAGCTTTTGTGGGGCAGCAGCGCCATCTCCAGCCAGGCTCCTGCGGGCAGCTCAGACGCTTCTCCACCCCGTGGTACCTCTTAGTCTGCAGTCACTCCTTTGGAAATAGCTCACTACTTGAGTATTTTACACGTCTGTGGGTTTGTTTTTTTTTTTTTAATGTGTTGCCTTTATTAAATGTGTTTGTTCCAAGACAGCCTTTCTGCCTGCTGTCAACACTTCACTCTTGTACAACTTCTTGTCTTTTGTTGACCTCTAGCTTTGGTATGAGTTAGCCACTGCCCCAGCTTTCCTATCTTCTGTGTCAAGCAATAATGAAGGAGGCAGAGTCTTGATTCATTTTCCTGCTCACCTGGCATCGTCTCAAGTACACGTTTGGAGACCACCAGCTTGCCTAGATTTCCAGAGGGCTTTCTATGGATTTCTGCATTTCATGTTATATACTCCTAAATATTGTGAAGATTCCAACTTGTGCTCTGATTGTGATATGACAATAATGGGTTAAATGTAACTTATTTATTTCTTTTATCAGTGAGAGCTCAGACAGGTGAGTGTCCTCAGACTGGCAGTGTCTTCAAACAGATGGCTGTTGGTGTGCTGACTCAGCATTACTTCCACCTCACATTCAGAACATCATACGTGGTAGCTTCCACTCTTTGGCCACTTGACTTCCCCATAGAAATATCTCTGCAAAATGGGGGAATAGTGGCATGTTTTCAGGAAGCCACAGGAGAGATGCAGCTAAATTAAACATCACCGTTTTACTTCTGCCATCTACCTCCCTACTGCAGTTCCCAGTTCCTGCCTTCTATGTGGAATAGCTTCTAAGCCAGTTTCATCTGATAAAATGGTGGATGTATGTGCTTAGCACCCCTGCTGATGGCTGTGGTGTTTAGAAGCTGCTGGTCGGCTGTGAGGAATAGAACCTCACTCCTTTTTGAGCTGGAGTTTCAGGCTCTGTTTGCAGATGGTGAGTAAAGTGTGCCTTCAGCTGGCAGTCACTAGGAGTAGTGGGTACACAAGTGGGAAGTTGTGGGATGAGAAGTATTTAGATGAAATATTGGGAAAGAAGCTCTTCCCTGTGAGGGTGCTGAGGCGCTGGCACAGGGTGCCCAGAGAAGCTGTGGCTGCCCCATCCCTGGCAGTGTTCAAGGCCAGGTTGGACACAGGGGCTTGGAGCAAGCTGCTCTAGTGGAAGGTGCCCCTGCCCGTGGCAGGGGGATTGGAACTGGATGAGCTTTAAGGTCCCTTCAACCCAAACTATTCTGTGAGTCTGTTTTCCAACATGGGGCTGGTTAAAAGTGGTCTGATACATCTGTTAACTCAGGGAGACTTTTAGTTGCTGTATATAAGAAAGTTATGCCAAGGAAAAATTCTTTTTCTATGTGCTCTGTCTCTTAAGAATTGGTCAAGGATGGAGAAAATAAATACTGGGCTAGGTGAAAAAGTGGTCTGATGTAGCAGGATTTCATTTACTCTGATAATTGTGAACCAAACTACTTTGAAAGAGCAGTCCCGCATTTATCTATCAAAAACCTGGATCTGTGGGCAGGGTGTGCAAATACTCCACCAACTGTGGCACAACTGCTTAAATACTGTACCTCCTGCAGGGTGGGCCCATTGGAGGATAGAGTATAGTGGCTTCAGCCTCTTCTATATGTTGTTTTGCATGGTGCAGAAGTGAATGCTGTTGGGATAGTCCTGTTACACGTGGTTGTTCATGGGCAGCCTGCCTTGATCTTTGGCCGTTATGGAAGTGTAATTGTGGATTACTGGAATCTGGAGTGGAAAACAGCACTACTGCTTTCTTAGCCAAGTGATGTGGGACCAAGATGATTCCTGATGTGCTTTTCTATGTGGCATGAGCCACCTTGTGGAAAAAAAATTAATGGGCCACCAAAGTGTGATGATGGAAAAGCCCTTGTCTCCTCTGTAGCAGCATCCCCAGCTAGAGGTAATGAAGCAGAGACCTGGTATGTGTGTACTTGCTCACAGAAGGAGCCCTCAGACTCAAGAGTGTTGCTGTGTAAAGGTGATTGCACCTCTGGAAACACTGCTCCTGGCCTCTACAGACTTTAAATGTGTGTAATATGTATCCATACTTACAGGAAATAAACTGAGAATTAAACTGAGTGGGGAAGGGAGGGTGACAGCTTATTCCTTTCACTAATCTGTCAGTACCATTGACACAGTCTTCATAGCAGCGATGCTGTCAAGAGTAGCAGAGAAAATGTGTGCTGTTCTGTTTAATAGGGCACTTACAGCTTTATTCAGTTGCTGACACAGAGTCAGGATTCGTGAGATGAAACTGGACACAGATGTCTGCAAAAACACAAAAGAGGCAAATCTTGCTGAGACTCCAACTTCACTGCAATGCTGCTCCAGGCATTGAATGCTTAACTCCCACAGCAAAGCCTGGCTTCTTCGTGCTCCGTCTACAAAGGAAAACTGTAGGATAACGAGATTTTAACTCAGTAAATCACTACCATGTTTTAAAGTGGGAGATTTCCTTCTTGACAGGCTGCTAATTTGGAAAATATGCCACAACTATAGAGCAGATACTGTAGGGTAAAAAGAATGAAATATTTAAAATGACAAGTGTTGAGGGTTTTGTTTGTTGGGTTGGTTTGGTTTTCTTTGAGTCTTTTCTATTATCTGCAAAGCTTTTGGTGTTCCCCACTTCCCAGTTTAGAAGTGCAAAGTACTCATAATAGAAATACATATTACAGTAGCATTCCTGATGGGAAAGGGGCTGCTTCCTTAAAATAAAAAGCCGCTTCTGATTTATATGTCACCACGTTCTCTTCTGTGGACTGGCTGAAACAATGCCGTGTTACGTAGCTGCATTCTTACCTGTTAATTATAAACCTTACAGGTCCTTGTTTTTCTGCCTGTCTCTGTGCAATCTGTTTTTACCATGTCCTGTGCTCCCTGTTGTCATCCTTCCCGCTGCTGCTTGCCACTTCTCTGTCACTTTTCATTCTTGGGACAATCTCCTTCTAAAGGAAGCCCTCTCTTTTTAACCTGCCAGCTTTAGCCTCTCCCAATGCCTCCTGCTCCCAGGGTTGATGTGCTGTTTGTCAAAGTTGAACTGTAAGCTCCTCGTGGCAGGCTTGTGTCATCCTCTCTGTGTGTGTAAGGTGATGTGCACTCTTGCAGTAATATCTACAAATAAAGGTGGTATTAAGTTAATCACTAGTTTTCCTGTAATAAAGGTATTGCTTGGTTCTTAATGAGGCTATGGAAGCATGAATGCTTTACATGGTGTCATTTGCCCAGTGGCATGAGACATGTTGAGCGTTGCCCTTGACTGGTTCTTCTCAGGTTAGGTGTCAACAGCCAGATGTCAACTAATCTCTCTTAGAAAAGTAATCTCTTAAATATATAGTTAAGTAATACACACAGCAAGTTGGGAAAGAGCTCAAGCTCAGTTCCACAGCGTGAATAGCTATCAAACAGTGAAAGAGGAACAACTCTGTCCCTAGGTGGGAATGCTACAGGAGCGACGCAAGAAAGCATCACCTCAGTTATCCACACTGGATATATGGCATTTTGTTTCCAATCACATAACGAGAAGCCTTGCCCTGTGATTTCAGTAACAAAAGTAATAAAGGTAGGGCTTGTTAGTTGTACTTTATTGAGTGCAGGCCCTGTAAAAGGGGGCTTGCAGTTGTCATGACTAGCTGGGGTTACTCTTAATGCCAACTACAGCTGGGCTGGCTGCTGCCTGGGAGTAGTCATGAAAATGGGTAAGGCCTTGAAAACGCTGCGAGTTGTGATCTGGTGCCAAGGTGGAGCCTTGTTGCTGGGAAGTCTTCATGGAACCATAGAATAGCCTGGGTTGGAAAGGACCTTACCCTCATCTAGTCCAATCCCTGTGTCTTCAACTGGACCGAGTTGCCACATCCAGCCTGGCCTTGAATGGCTCCAGGGATGGTCTGGGCAACCCGTGCCAGTGTTTCACCACCCTCATTGTAAAGCATTTTTTCCTCGCATCCAGCCAGAATCTCTCCTCTTTTAGTTTAAAACCATCACCCCTTGTCAAAAACGCCCTTCTAAAGGCTCTTGCCAGGTTGGACACAGGGGCTTGGATCAAGCTGCTCCAGTGGAAGGTGTCCCTGCCCGTGGCAGGGGTTGGAGCTGGAGGAGCTTTAAGGTCCCTTCAACCCAACCCATTCCACGGCTCTGTAAGATCTCCTCCGTTGAACACCCCCAGCTCCTACCCTCACGGAGAAGCGCTCCGTTTTTACTGCCCTCTGAAGAGACCCATGCCCTTCCCCTAGTGACGACTCCAGAGCTGAACTTACACCCCTCTGCCTGCAGCCCTGCCTCATCCCCTAGCCGTTCCCGTTAATACCTAACTCATTGACCAGCCCTTCGGCACCGAGTGCCTTACCCGTGGCCCCCAACCACCGTGTGCTTTATGGCAGCGGACCCCGCTCCCTCATCCCCCTCCTGAGGTAAACGGCCCCGTCCCGGTGCGGTGCGGTCCGGCCCGCAGGCGCCTGTCACCTCGCAGAGCGGGGCCGGCCCGTGCGGCTCCGCCATGGTGCTCATCAAGGAATAGTGAGTGTGGGGAGCCCCTGCTTCACCCCGGTCCCCTTCACCAACCTCTGCCTATGCCCCCGCTCACCGGGCCTGCCGCGGGGGGGGGGGGGGGCGGCACGGCCTGGCCCTGCGCTGCGGCCGAGCGCCGGGGAGGGAGGCAGGAAAGCGGGGGGGGGGGGGAGCGCTGCGTGAGGGCCGCGGCGCCGGTGCGGGCGGGAGTGAAGGTCACGGCGGGGAAGGGGCCCAGCGGCACCTCTGCTTGGCGAGCACCGGCTCCGGGGCTCCCCCCCTTGCCTCTGCGCATCGCTGCGGCGCCGCTCCGGTGCACGGCCGGGGTCGGGTCGTGCCCCCCGTGGCCTCCCGGCCCTTCGTCCTCCGCAATGAGGGGGGGGGTGTCTCGGTGTTCTTGGGGAGTTGGGGGGGTGCTGGTGGTGCCAAGGGCCTTGCTGGGCTCGTACCGGTGGGATCGGTGCACGGTGGGTGCTGTGCGAGGCAGCGGCATCTTGCCCCCTTCTCCTTGTGACAGGGGGAAGTGGCCAGGCGCGTTTTGACCCCCCTCGTTTCCTTTAGCTGTGTGATTTCTTAACTAGAGCCTCCACTAAGAGTGAATGTGGCAGAAATAAGATAGCTCCAACGTGGCTTCTTTTTTGATGTGGAAGCCTCACCTTGGTGTTCTTTGCTGGCCCTGAGGCTGCTGCGGTTGTTGTGCCCCGCCGTGGGGTGGAAAACAGGCTGGAGGATCTGTTGTGGGGGAGTGTGTAACTGCTGGTCGCATTGCTCTGGCAGTCTTTGATTCATCCTTGCTAACGTGGTGTACTCCTTTGGACCTGTGCACTTTGACTCCGTGTCCTCAGCTCTGCATTGTCCTGCACATATTTCTGCCCTGAATTCTTAAGGTTAACTTAAGTGCATTCTTAAGTGCATTCTATGCTTTTTTTTTCCTTCTTTTTTTTTTCCCCTCACAGAAGATAGCTGTGATCCTGATGGTTAAATGGGTTTTCAGGTCTTCTTGGTGGCCTCTTTATAGCAATTTCTTTGCCAGATCATGGACCATGGCGTGGGTTTAAATGTTAGAACTGCATTGAGGGTTGTGCTGAGCCTTGTAGTTGTCTTCAAACTTGATTAACTTCTTCTTTCCCCACCAATCCTTAAACCCTCTCTATTTTTAGAGTAATAATAGGGGTGTAGACTTTAAGAGCAGCAGCAGAGCTGGTCTTTGTAACACAGAGACACAATTACCTTCTGCAGTGTTAAACTGGGTAGCAGGCAAGACACCAGGGCTAAGTGCTTAGTTTCAGTTGTGTGAAAAGGTAATTAATTTGCTTGTATAACATCTGTTTTGTTGAGGTTTTCCTGTGAATTTAGTTGGTTAATGTAAGCTTTCCTCTTATAACACCCCTCTGGTTTCTTTCTGTTTGCATCCAGGTATCTTTTCCATGCTTCTGCTTGCAGTCTCTTGCCCTGTACTGCAGTAAAGCTCACTTGCCAGTGAGATAAGCTCCCTACGGGGCACCTCATGAAGATAGGAGGCAAACATACTTTGAATTTTCAGATTTCTGGGAGTATCAAAAGCTCATTTGGATGAGCATCACTTTCACAAGTCATTTTGATGATATTATTTACCTCAGCAAATCAGCATACCTGCCTGGCTTTCACACTGCCTGTGTCAGAGCCAGAATGTGAAGTGCACATTATCAGATTAAAGGTTAAAGGACCAGAATTCCTTATTTTTGCTTTATTTTTACAGGCTTCTATTTCTGTTTTCAAAAGAGTCACTAAACTTTTAAAGTCTTGTCATTAGTGATGTTGTCCTGTTTGTTTTCTTCCCTTTATGCCTTTACTAAGACATATGTGACTTTAAGGACACTCAAGGTTCCTACTGTACTTCTAAAATGAGCATTTATTTTTGACTTCTTGGGGTTCCGGACTGGTTGTAACAGTTGCACATTGAGTTATGCCACGGTATTGGTTCTGATCTAAATCTTCCTTGATGTTGTGTGTGGAAGTTGCCCATTTTACGTGCTATTTGTGATGGTTTTTCCCTAAATCTCAGGTTCCAGGAAGCGGTTGTTAACAGCCTATGAAACGCACTCTTTTTGGTGTGACCTGTCTAGTTGAAGGACTTTGTTGCTGTTGTTGAATTAGTTCAGGTTGCCCCAACACCATGTACAGGTACCTGAGTGTAAGTGGTAAAAATATAAGTGAA
Organism: Pezoporus occidentalis; assembly: GCF_034315485.1. Classification (NCBI taxonomy): domain Eukaryota; kingdom Metazoa; phylum Chordata; class Aves; order Psittaciformes; family Psittacidae; genus Pezoporus; species Pezoporus occidentalis. The sequence goes on along the minus strand of NW_026913673.1, from coordinate 2,277,163 downwards.
CTGTAGCTGCGTGTCATCTGAGCAGATCATTCTTCCATCTCTGAGACCACTTGTCACATCCTCCCTACGAAATCAAATGGGTTTTATGATGTGCTCCATAGGTATTGTAGGAGATGTTACAGAAATAGAGCAATGTAACAAAGACCTGATGTCACATCTTTTATTGTCAGTCAATCTGTATCCTCTTTTCTTGTACTGATGGTTATGCAGAGATGGCTTTTAACGTTTTCATCTGATGTCTTATTAGGCATCTTTCATTTCTACCTGTCCATGCTACAGATAAGCTGCATGGGTTTTGTTCATTGATTGGGTTTAGATTTTGTTGTAGTTCCAGGGTTTGTAGATGCTGCTTGTTCTCCTTATTGTGATTTCAGTTACATCAGAAGACCTTGAGGAGAATCAGAGTGTAAAGACTGACTTCCCTTTCCTGTGAAGTGACGATAATGACACTGACCTCCTCTGCAGCTGTACTTCCCTTTGCTGTCATTTGAGGCAGATTTTAATCTAGGAGGGATGTTAAATGTTCTTCACCAGTTTCAGGCCAACCACATCATATAATTTCTGATATGTTGATCTAGTTCCGTCCGCAGGTTAGGAGTCTGTGTTCCCATTGTGAAGCCTTTCTTCTGATTCCATCCTCTTGAGCAGTCTTCCCTCTTCTTCCTTTATCGTTTGGCTACCTATAAGTGCTAGTCATCCCCTGCACTCTTGGTTTGCTAGGCTAAATGAATTGTAAACTGTTTATCTTCCCTGTGTTTCTGTTTCTCTGTTCATGAACATTGACCTCTAAGATAACATTCAGATCTACTGTCTTCCAGAAATGCAATTTTATTACCTTACATCAATCATTTTACGCCAGTTAACAAACCTAATGTCATGCTTGATGGCATGGTCTACCTGTAGAAATCCATTTTCTTTTCTTTGTTCCCTATGTAAGGAATACCATACTGAAGTGGATCAAAGGCCCTCTTCCATCTTGCCTTCTAGCAGGTAGTTTTAGGAAACTATACAAATAGTGAGTAGAAGGATTGTTCAGTATATCCTACCAGAAAGTGACATAAGGACTTCCATGAATTGATCAAATCCCATCTTAAAATTGCTTATACTTCTTGCGTTTGGCAAGGAATCCTGCAACTTAGGTATTCATAATGGGAAGAAATACACTTCACTGGTCTTAAATTTGTTGCCTGATGGTTTTTTATTCTTTCCTTCTGCTGTAAGACAGAATCATTCTTCCTTCTCCATTCACTGTTTTCCCACCATTCATGACTCTTTAATGCTCTACCATCTCTTAACCCTTTAGGTGTTTTTCTTCTCAGCTGACAGGCCTTAGTCCAACTGTGTTCTTCTCACACAGAAGCTTTTTCCTATCTCCAATCATCTTTTTTGCCTTCCTTCATATGTTCTGTATCCTGTATCATAATCAAGGGGAGGTGACCAGAACTGTATGCAGTATTCAAGATGTTGATGCATGAGAGATTATAGTGACATAACTGTCCTTTCTTTGGTATGTGTATGTGGTGGTCCCATTTCTGATGTCATGTTTGCTTTTGAGCTACCAGTGAACTGGTGTTTCCAGATGCTCTTCCATCAGGACACCAAGATATTTGTTGGTGACAGCTAAGCTGGGTCTTATTAACCCCATATGTCTATAATGCATGATTCTGCTTTTATTGCCACCAAACATCTGCAGTTCTCAGTGTCACAAGGAATCTTGCACAATCTGCAGATTTTGCCCCTCTTGCAGTTTGTTCTTACAGTATCTTGTAGGTAACATTCCTCTAGTGAAGGGAAAAAAATACCTATTTTCACCAGTATTGCTTTTTAAGAGTCAGTTTATTAATGCAGAGGACTCTTTCCTGATCCCATTATATCCTGATATCTCTGAGACTAGTTCCCAGAGAACTTGGAATTCTTCCATCACTGGTAGCCATATCCGTGTCATATCTGTGTCACGCTTTGGTTGCTTGTTTCAACATCATTGGTAGTGAGAGCAGAGGTCAAATGCAAATCTAGTTTTGGAGATCATATACATATATATATAAATAGTATTTTTAAAGGCCTTAACCTGCATTTTTAGCAGCTTTAAACTGAGTTTTATTCTTGCCTTTTTCCAAATATCTCAGTTTGGCTTCAGGCAGTCTTTGCCCTCTTGTCCAGTCAGTTGATTCCAAGAGGCATTTGTGAAACCACAATGTGAATAAGTGTGACTCATCTATAGAGAGGCAACACCTTCCTTTGCAGTCAGCTCTGAGAAAGCCTTCCATAGGGTTCTCTATTTAGTGCTGTTTCCTACTGGATAGGACATGGAAGCAAATGGCTTGTGACTGTCACAGATCTCTGCAAAACTGCTGAAGCACATAGCAGTGCTCTACAACAGCTTGATAAGAAATAAGATGTGACTTGAAAGGATGTTGTGAGAAGGCACACAAAACTGTTTCGATGCTGTGTAGACTTCTAGGCTGCTATTACCAGCAAGGGTCTGTGAACACTGCACAGGTTTAATATAGGATTGCAATTATACTATATCATGTATTGATTCTCTTTGAGGCTGTTGTATAATCTTGGGACTAAAGAGTAAGCTCTAGGGGTGCCAGGACTGGGTGGATGCTGGAATATTGCAGGGGCAGAGCTGTGCAGCCTTTGCTGTGAGGAATGGGTCATGTAAATGTTGCAGCTGCAGGGATATTTGTTAACTTGCCGTTTCTGTGTTCCCTTTTCAGCCGTGTTATCCTGCCTGTGTCTGTGGAGGAGGTAAGTCCTTTTCTTCTTGCTTCCTTCTTTTAGGACTGTAAATAAACTTGTGATCAAAGCAGTCTGTATGAACAAAAACTGGAAGATGCACAAGAAGGATGTAAATGTCTTCAGGACCCCTGTGTGTTATTCACTCACCATCATTTTGACCAAAGAATTGAGTTTCTTTAAGCCTGAAGGTACTGATTCTCTCTCCTTTCAGATGTCTCGATTTCATATCTTGACTTCTCAGACTGTTACAAAGTGCAGTTTCCTTTTGATTAATATTATTGTTCTTCTATGTTTTTAACAAGAAGAGGAAGCTTTAGTACAAATTTATGTTACCCTTTAAACTGTGTTTTGCTGGAAGTCTTTTGTTTTAAACTTTTATACAAAGACCAACAACTTCTTCTGATTTGTGAGGCTGGCTTAGCTAAAGAAAGCTTGTGTATATTTTTCCTAGGACTATTTAAGACCTTTATAGCTCTTACAGAAAGAAAACTGTCTTTTTGTCTAGGTAAAGCTGTAATTGAGGCAATAAATGTAGTTTATGACGGACATGGAGAATGGCTGTGCAGTGTCTGTGGCTGATTCCCTGCTGCTCTCTCTGAGAGCTGCAGCTTGCCTTTTCTTCCATCTGCACTGAACACCACTCTTGCAGAGAATTTGACCATATAAATGTTTTCCATTTCTGAATGTTCACACTAGCAAGGGAGATGAGAAATTGAAGTGACTGAGTTGCAGAGTCCATAGCACTTCTGTAGGAGATTCCTTCTTCCAGATGCATTGTTTTTCTTCTTGTGATCCTTGGCTGTAAGCCTGAGGTCTGTGAGCTCTGATCAAGGGCTTGCTCCGACTCTCAGGGAGAGCTGTGATAACAGCACTCTTGTTCATTTTTCTTTCCCCTTGACTATGGCAGCTACTGTGGCACAGACAGTGGTGAGCTGGATTGTGGCAGCACTGTTTTAAGCATGTCCCTTTTGTAACTCACTGCTCTTTTGACAGAGGACAGTGTATTCCTGCAACCATGAGGCTGGCTAGTAATAGAAAAACTATGTTAAAGCTGAATTCCTTATTCCTGTGGATCAGTCTGCTGTGACAGGCATCACATGCTGACAGAAAACCTAGACCTCTGATCAGAGGATGGGTTTAGATCCGTGTTCTATGCTGGTGCAGGAATGAGGCTGTTAATGCCACAGGTCTGTTGTTTACTCCTTACCTGCACCTTACGTGCTTTCTGCATCAATCTGCTTCAAGCAGTATTAACAGAAGGTTTGTTTGGCTCTCTTATTGTGCTTGAGTGCTGCTTGTGTGGGGAAGTCCTTGACAAAGAAAGGACTAACATGATAAGCTTTATCAAGCCAGCAAAGGATGCAGACTTGCAAGTTAGAAAAAGCTGTGAGTAAATGGTAAGGTACTCCAGAGCTCAATAAACAGAAGACCTTAGCCTGAATAACAGGAGCCCTGCCTCATACTGATATGCCTCCTAGGTATCAAGCCATGTAAAGACAAAGTCGTAGCATCAGTATACAGATTGTATCTTCGAGGGAGTTAGACTGGATGGAGCCCAGCACAGGGTTTTTCCAAGTTCTCTGATACTAGGATTAACCTTCATCCAGTTAAAGTGAATCCACTGCTATGCTCTTTTCCCTCCCTGGCTGGCTGTTCAGTGCCAAGCAGGTTTGAGCCTTGTGTGTAGGCTGCCTGTGTGGGGAACTGAGGGACTGGCTGGTATGTAAATCTGTCTGTATAGCAGCCTCCTTGTCTGTGGATGCCCTGGGGTCATCTCTTTCAGGAGGTGTATTCCTCTCCTCTGGACTGGAGTTGTACCAGAGAGCTGAGTAACCTGAAAAGTCTATGAAGTGATGAGCAAATAAACAGCATTAGGAGAGAAGGAACAAAAATACTGAAGAGAGCACTTTAATATGTGCCAACTTGATCAGACTTTATCTCCAAATGCACATACTGTCCCTATGTTCCCCAAGTGATGCCCCTCTTCAAGGTCTGGTGGTTCTCTTGTGATACGCCAGAATTCCAGGAACCAATTCCTGAAGGAAGTGGGAAGAGCTCTAAAATTCACTTAGCTTTGCATAAGTACTTATGTGATGTGGTAGTCTTAGAGGTATGCTTAAGCAGAAAGGTTATTTCCATATTGACTCAAAGGATGACTCCTGCTTTGGGTTTGTGGATTGCTTCATCCCCTTTCCTGTGTGGAAAGATGCTGACACATCTGTGCATCACTTGGTGGCTACATTACTGTCTTGTGCTACAAAACAGCTGTTAAAGCTTCATTGCTTTCAAGGATTTCCTCTTAAATAGGGCTCTGGGGACTTCTTGTGGCTCTTGACCATGTAGCTGCTCATTAAGCATCTCTGGCTAGCAAGAAGGCTTACGATTTCCCTTTAATATGGGCAATTTTTGCTTGCAATACTGAAGAGCTCAACGCCTTCTGCATGCAAATTGCTGCCAGAAGTCTGATCCCAATGTGTAACACAGGGAATGAAATTAATTATGACTTTGAGGCATTGTAATAGGGCTGATGGATTCTGCTGTGGTGTTCTGTTGATATGCCAGGGATTGTGTGCTCAGGCCCTTCACCCCTAGCAAATGGGGCTTAATCAGTAGTAAGGAATTCAAGAGAAACCTAGTGATGAGGAAGGCTTTGAACTTAACAAAGAGATCAGTGCTGAATGGTTAGCCAAGTAAGTGCTAAGATGGGAACAAAACAGTGGAAAAGAAGCCCTGGTGATGACTAAAACTTGAAGGCTAGGATGTAGGAGTTAGACTGTAGCAGACTGTCTTCTGCTGGGAAACTCTGCCAAAACATGGTCCTGTTTAGGTGCAGGCTGCAAGCTGCAATCCTCTGTTGGTTTATATCATTGCCACACTGCAAGGAGAAAGAAGAAAAACACCTTGTTGTATCTTAGGGGCTAACCTTTACTTTTGTACCCTGACCAACATCACATTGCACGGTGCCAGCTTGGAGAGCGCGGTCTTGAGTGGCTGTGTGGGTGTCTTGCCAGCTGCCGCTTGGAAATGCTGGTATGGATTAGAGCTGTGTGTACACATTCTGTGCTGCCTCTTTGTTCCTTTCACATGGGAAGGAGCTTGCCAAACACAAAGGGCTCTTATTTATTAATTGTGTTCAAAGCTGCTTTCAGGGAAATGACTGGTTTTGAAGATGGTTACATAGAGATTAGGCCTTTTGAAAGAAATTGGATGTAATGAAGATGTGCTGTCAGCTGTATAAGGTGTTATGAGACAGATCCTCTTGATCTGGATAACTTCTTGTAGAAGAGAGGAAGGTTTTTTGGAGCTCTCAGGTCTGCAAGAACAGGTCTGTGACACTTTGGGCTTCACAAAATGTGGTTTTCTGTTAACTTTTGCAGGCAGATGCTGTAGGATCTGTTCATTGGGATAGTTTTATTTGCGCCTTTTCCTCCATTTATCAAAGTGATTAAAGGATCAGAAATAACAGGGAAGATTAAATGGTGAAGATGCTAAACCAAAGGGCTTATCCTCTTAGTGCCTGAACTTTGACCCACGTATTTAAAAGGGAGCAGGAACAAATGGCTGTTACTAAGAGAAATTAGTTTGTGCCCTTGATACCTGTCCTGAGACTTCAGTCCTCCCCTTTAATATTGTAGCTGCCAAACTCGTGGTGAGTTCTCTTCTCTGAGTGGCCGTGTGGCTCTTACTCCACTAAATCAACTTGCTCCTAAGATTTCCCAGCTCTCGTGTTTTGCTCGTTTGGAGGGAGGTGAGTGTTCTGCTTCGTGTGGGTCATCTACAGCGTTATGTATGAAATGTCAAAAGGCAAAGAGTTGTATTGCAGACACCAGACTGAAACCCAATCTGCTGGAGACAGTGCAGGAACCGTCTAGCCAAGTGAGGAGAGCCTGTATAACCTGGCCCTACAGAGCCAGGTCCAGCAGAGCTGTTGCTCCTAGCTCAAAAGTGGCCTGGGATGCTTTTTGCCCTGCCCCTGGATGTCCTGTCCTCAAGCATTACTACTTTGGCTTACCATCTATTACTCTTCCCCTAGGAATAAATGTTTCCTTGGGTTTGGTGAGGACCAGGTGGTACAAAACCTCAGAGCTTGGGTACCGTTGTTATTTTGGGTGCTCTGTCAACAACACTTAACCACTGTAGAAATCTTCCTTCCTTGCTGCAGATGAACCAGCCAGAGATGTATTTCAGGGCTGTTAACTCTGAGCTAACACTTTTTCAGCCTGGATTTCAGTGTATGGAGTGCTAGGTGCTATTCCTGATCCTGTGCTGGGGAAAAGGAAGAAGGCCTAAGCAGTGTTCCATTGCTTTGTAGTTATGTTTTGGAGGGTTTTGGAGGGTTTGGTGGGGGTTTGATATCATTGCACTTCTGATGCCTAACACTTAGTGCATTACCCTTCCAGACTGCCTCTCTGTACTGCCTTTGGCAATGGTTGCTGTCTTGCTCACTTTCAGTTCTGAAGGCTTAACTCTGTTAAGTTGAAACACTTCCTTTTGACTTAGTGTTTAATTTCTTCATCCTCAAACCTTGTCTGCTCATCTAACTTCACCTCAAAGACACCTGCATGAATTTTCTTCGTTTGATCATGTTTCTTTTGAGCTTTGCATCCCCTTTTTCTGCTGCCGGAGGCGAGAGTGTTTTAGTCTTTACATTTTCTGTGGAAAAGAATGTTCTCTTTGCTCATGTTTGTGATTTTTCCTCTTCTCTTCCCTGTGAAACATTTGGGCATGCTTCTAATGAAAGAGATGGTGTAGTGGCAAGTAGTTTGAGTGAAATGTTGCTGCCCAGTGAGTGAAAAATGATCTTTTGGTAAGAATCTTATGGAATGTTGAAATTCTGTGCTCTCCCTGTCAGTGGTTTAGTGCTCGTGGTTTAAGAGGAAGTCTGATACAGAAAAACCCCAACCCAACCCCAGAATAATAGGGGGAGCAGTGCCAGCATGGATCAGCTGCTCATCTGGGGCTTTTATTGGTTAAGTTATTTCATTAGATAAAGCTTTCAGGATGGGTTTAGTTATGTGGAGGTAAAAAATCATTTAGGGATGGGTAAAGGCAGTTGGGAAGGAGGAAAAGGCTTGGTTATAGAGGACCTAACAGAACAGAGTTTGATGTAGGTGCAGAAGAGAAATGGGTGTTCACTGGGGAGAAATGACCTGATCTGATTATAGTGTCAGGTTTAAACATACTGGTGTGGTCGTAGGCTTTGTAGTAAAGGCTGAGAAGGGTAATTTCAGTCTATTCAGCCTTAAAATGTAGCAGCATTTAATTGGAAAACTCCCGGGTGCAAATACCCTCCTTACTTCAAGCTTCTTACTTTGTTGTTTCCAACAGCACTCGTCTTTGACTCTACTGTGCTCCTAAGCTGTGCACATCTAACAAGTGTGTTTCTCAGAGCATTTAAAGGGTGGTGCAAGTACCCTTTGTGTTCTGCCTCCCTCCTGCAGTCCTGCACTTCCTTTCCCCCTACCATATTGTCAAAGGAACTTCATGTGAAGTTCTTTGGGGCTCTCCTGGGTAAAAGTACTTTATGCTTTTTAACTTAGGACTGGCAGTGCGTTATTCTCCATTTGAGCTGAACAATTGATGCTCCTGTGTGCCAAAAAGAGTGGAAAACAATGGATTTTTCTACAGTATGCCTGTGTTTAAATGTTGTCCTGACACGCCTTTAATCTGTTTTACTTTCTCCTGAAGTTGTGTTGGTTTGGAGCTTGGGATTGAAGGGTTAAAGGTAACTCTTCTATTGGCAGTGCTTTCCTCTTAACTACCACTATATCAAAATGAAATTGAAAGAGCTGCTTGTCTGGACACACAAGTGGATGTCCCTTTCTCTGCCTTCTCCCCAGATGATAAATTTATCCTTGGCTGCTTCTGGTAAAGTTCTTACTTCTGCTAAATTACAGCTTTCACAATAATGTGTCTCTCCCTTCTTTAGTATCAAGTGGGACAGCTGTATTCTGTGGCAGAAGCCAGCAAAAATGAAACTGGTGGAGGTGAAGGAGTGGAGGTCCTGGTGAACGAACCCTACGAGAGAGATGGGGAGCGTGGGCAGTACACACACAAGATCTACCACTTACAGAGGTATGAAAACACTTTATTCCTGGAATCGGGAAAGGCTCTCGAGGCAGGAGCCTCAAGGAAGGAAAATACAATAGGGTTGCAGTGACTGTAAATCATGGATAATGTGAAAGCTAAAAGACATCGAGGTAAGACAGGAGTATAACAGCAGCTGGCACTGGTACAGCTGGAAGTGAGCATCACTGGTGTGCCTATTACCTGTAGTTCTTATCAATGCCTTTCTTCCTGTTCCCAAATTCTGCAGCAAGGTGCCAACATTTGTGAGAATGCTGGCCCCTGAAGGAGCTCTGAATATACATGAAAAAGCATGGAATGCTTATCCCTACTGCAGAACTGGTGAGTGCGTGGGGAAGGACTGTGTATTGCTGGTTTGTTGGGGTTTTTGGGGGTGGAGGAGAGGGTAGGAGGGGATAAGGAAGGAGACAACCAATACAGAAGCTGTTTCAGCTCTTAAATCTTGGATTTCTGTTTTTTAAGCCCTTTCTGTGGTCAGGAGAAGCAAAATACAGTGCTGTGGACTTAAAAGATATGCCCTTGTCTCGTGTGCTGCTGCTGAATGACAATGGGAAAGAACATACCAAGAAACAGATGTTAGTCCTACTAAAGGAACAGCTGTATTACACTGAACCCTCACAGAAGTTACCAGCCATGATGGAGGGGGGTGAAACTAGATGATCTTAAGGTCCTTTCCACCCCGAACCTTTCTATGTTTAACCACTATTGTTTTTCTGGTCTTTGTTGCTGTAGGAACTGCAAATTTGACTTTGCCTCCAAACTCACGTAGTGTTTCTGGCTGTGCTTTATGCTGTTTGTGTATCTGAAAGATGCATTTTTCTGCCGTTTGGTAGTGGCACTGTTGCTATGGGAACTGTAAACTTAAAAATCCCAACTGGCCTTGAAACTTGAGATAGAAAAATTTTTTCAACCATTTGTATTTTTTCAACCATTTACTTGAGAGGATTTAAAATGAAGTCTTTTAAAAGAAGGAGAAAGCTTTGCTGTGGGGGAGGATAACGTTACTTCAGCAGCAGCATAGTGGAATGGGTATTTCAAATACAAAATGCATCATCAACTGCAGAGTAAGTTTTTAATGTGCCACATAACGCAAGATGCTGAAACAACATTAATTCATAGCATCATAGAATAGATAAAGTTGGAAAGGACCTTAAGATCATCTAGTTCCAGCTCCCCTGCCATGGGCTTTCCCATTTTTATGCAGTTTCCATGCTGCATATTGCTTAATTTAGCCAGTAGATGTCTGGTTTATTCCCATGTTAAGTACAATGAACTGCTTTAAACACAAATAGTTCTTTCATTAATGCTTTAAGTTGTGGAAACAGATCTCAGTTGACGGTAGTAGGTTTTGTTAGCTGTAATGCTTTACCTATCTCTTCCTCCTCTGAAATGAAGGTATGGGGTTAGCTTGTGTTGTCAGTCTTAGCTGCATATCCTTCAGTTAAACACTGCTAAAACTCTACTTAAAAGTGATACTAAAATCAAGTACAAGACTTTCTAACACAGTCAAAGACGTTTCAGGTTTTGGTATGCTAGAAATGCTAACAACACCCAACAAAAGAAATCCTCAACTGTAATAAACACCGCTATGAGATGAGATAAAGTGCTGGTTTGTGGGGGCTGGAGCAGAAGGCAGTTTTTCTGCGGGGGCTGACAAATCTGTTTAGAGAATCTGCCAGCCTGACATGAATCAAGAAAAGCTCCAAGAAGTTGCTGCAACCTTCACTTGTTAGCACTGGGCAAGAGGGAGGAACCAGTGTGTGGTGTAGGCTGCTTGTGCATTATCATTTTACTTCGGGTATTTCGGTCCTATGTGAGAAGACTTGGATGGCCTCATGTGAATCTTTGATCATGCCAGGCTGGCTTACACCAAGTAGTGAGAGGGCTGAGAGCCGTGCCAGAGTTTGAAATCTAAGAGCCAGGGATGCAGCAAGAACTAAACCTGATTTGGCTGTGTAGGAGTTAGTGGTACTTGTGCCTGTGCCCTCCTGGACCAAAGTGAGTTAGCATGCTGCTCTCTGGAGCACATCAGCACATCAGCTACTATACAGAGCCTTTTAAACTTGAATAAAACCATACTTCTAGTTAATTGTGCCTCATGGTAGATATATTTTTAAGTAGATTAGATCATCCTTCTTACATTTTCTTATACCTCCTCTGGAAAGCTCAATCATTACTTTAATGTGCATATCATGTACCATTATCAAAGAAGGATGTTGCACCGTCCCTGGCAGTATTCAAGGCCAGGTTGGACGGAGTCTTGGGTGGCACGATCTAGTGTGATCCATGGCAGGGGGGTTGGAATTGGATGATCTCAAAGTCCTTTCCAACCCAAACCATTCTATGATAAGTACTGCAGGTTGAGGGAATATAAATGCCTAGCTTATACCTCCCTGCAGTTCTGCACACATGTGCTGTAGTATGGGTTTTTTTCTGTGCTATGAATGGAATCCTTGCTTAGCTCCTTTGAGAGCATGAACTGTAAATGAGACTGTTGTCATATGCATTTACAACTTCTCCAGTAGAAATGAAGTGAGGGCTGCCTAATAGTTAGAACTGTGGGCTGGTGCCAAGGAGTGTTCTTGGTTCTCTTTCTGGGGTCTGACTTAAATATTAATGTTTCTGAAATGTTGGTAGAAAAGCAATTGAAAGTGTGCTCTGCTGTGGTGAGTGTCAGCATGGCCCGTGGCCAAATGTCAGGCAATTGAGGAGTTAGAACTGCAGCTGAAAAGTGTAGGAGTTGCTGCTGCAGTGTCTCAGTGCAGGCCCTGGTTTGTGAAAAGCTGAGCATCTGAGTTTTAGTAGGCATTTCTAAAGGGATTCGTTTGTTTGCTTTGCAAATGAAGTGTCTTCCCCACAGAGATTAGGAAGGTGAAGGAAAATGTTTTAAGGCAGCTGCATAGTCATGGCACAGAGACATGGGAAGGTGGGAAGACTCTGGCTTATGATTACTATTGGGTTTTGTTAGGACTAGCAGGAAAAAAAACCCTCTTTCTTAGAGAAATAATGAAGTGTTCTTTGAGGTGAAATTCAGCCTTTTAAAGATAAGGCTCAGCTCTGCTTGTTCTCTCCCTCCACCCCAACATGTCAGGCTAAATAATGAAGCCTTCTTCATTTAAATTGCTGTAAAAAGCACATTTCAAATTGTTAAAGGTTTAGGTCACTCCAAGGCCTAGCAGCAGGGAGTTTAAGGTAGCTGGATGTGCATGGTAGGTGATACAGGGTGGCTGGGCCTGCATGATGTTGGGTTGGAAACTCGTAAGTTGTAATAGTGTCCTTAAACCAGAATTCCTTCTTAGTAAAACCCTTGTGAAACTTCAGAACAAAGCAGCAAAGCTTCAGACACCCTTATTCTCAAGTAGAATTGCTAACGTGCTCTGATGGCTCAGGTAGAGCAGATGCTGACTGTTACAGGATCTTAAATTGCTTTTCTGTGTTGAATAATTGAGCCTTACTATCCAGGGAGTTCGGTTACCAGGAGCAGTAGAGATGCAGAGGCTCTGGTTACTGCGGGCAGCAGTGATGAGGTCTGCACTGGCCTGAAACCCAGCATGTGCTTGCCTCACAACTGTGGAGAGGTTTCTTATCTGCAAGCTGAGAAAGGATTGGTAATATCCCTTCAGCTGAACATACTTATTCCATCTTCCCATCCAGCTGGCTGGAGGCCAGGGAGCAGAAGGGGCAGTACATAATTAATTGCTGCTCCTCTGGGTTTCTCCAAGTCCGAGGAGTTCCAGAGGAGAAGGGGGTGAAGTTCTCTGGGCTTTAGTGACTTGTAGGGTGGTCTCAGCAGCTCCCTGGGAAGCTGAAGTTGTCCCTGGTTTGCTATTAGTGGGAGGAGGGCAATGGTTGCTGTACATTCTTTTTGCACTAAAGTACTGTATCTTTTTCTTTCCATGTGTTGATTTCTTGGACCAGTTATTACAGTAAGTATTGATTTTACTGATGCTCTATGGAAGCATATGTAATGTCTGAAATGAAGTGTTCTGGGTAGGAGAAGGTCTTTACCTTGAGCTAAAGGCCCTTTAGCTTTTGTCATTGTAAGATGATGTAGATTAAGCCCCCTTACCAACTGTGGCACAGCCACAGTTTGTAGCTAGGGACAGAGATCTTGATTGCAGCGATGCTCAGCTTCACGAGTGGGAATGTACCATTGCCTAGATAAAGGATTCAAAGAAAGCTAGCTCATGCCATTAGATCCCTTTTAATAACCTTCTTATGAATTTGATATTTCCTTTTTACATGCCAAGTGTTTCACTGGCTTGTGCTTTTGTTTCTGCTCCCTTGAGGGAGGATAGGGTTACCTTTGGAAGTCCTTTTCTACTCACAGTACTAATGAGAAATGGAAAGTGGTTTTGCTTACTGTGCTTCTTGTCCCTTCCCTTTCCAGTGGCAAAAGCTCTCAACACATCAGTTTAATACTGTTCATTGGAAGAGTTGTATACAAATGCGTACTCGGTGTTGGATCAATAATCTCTTTGAAAAGACAATTTCTGCCTAGTTAACTTATGTTACCCCTTCTAAACTCTCAGTGAAGTGGCAGATACTGTCCTTTAAAGAGAAAGCTACTTATAAACCCCAAATGTTTTGCTAAAGCAGTGGTACTTCTGGTTTTTAAAGTAAATGACTTGGGGTTTGTTTGATCTTCTGTGTTTAGTGATCAAACAATTTTGCTAAAAGCAATGATGTGTTTACAGATAATTCTCAAGTTCCCTAAATCAAACCCCAGTCAAGTCTAATTCTTGGAGTTGATTTTCCTACTGCCTATCTAGCTAATGGAAGATGAGTTAAATATCCAAAGAATAACAGGAAGCTTTATTTTGATGACAGAATGAGTATATGAAGGATGACTTCCTGATCAAAATCGAAACCTGGCATATATCAGATCTTGGAACACAAGAGAATGTAAGTACTTGTGTTGTATGTTTTAGTCATCTCTTTAATGTCACAGTGCTGCTTTCCGTGCTAGATTAGATAGTTGCTGTGTGGAGTTGTCTGTTTGCTGTGTTACTGCACTACCAAGGCAGAGACTCTCCTGCTGGCTTCTCATATCTGCTGCACAAAACTGTCCCCCAAGCACTTTCTCTGTGTGAGCACCTCTGCTTCTCTAGAAGGTTGTGTGTTTACCACAGTGGCCTCTCTGTGTGTGGACAGGGAGCACTGGGTGTCTGCATCTCCATCTGGGGTTTTATGATCTTAGGATGGGATTGTTCCGTGGTGGAATCGTTTACATTAGTCTTGTGCTTTCCCTGCAGGTTCATAAACTGGAGCCAGATGTATGGAAGAGTGTAGAAGCTATTTATATAGACATTGCTGATCGGAGTCAAGTGCTTCCCAAGGTATGGTAGGTGGGTAAGAGCTCCCTAGTGTTGGAGGCCTTGTGCTAAAAGAGAAGTAATGTACACACTGTGTTCTCAGGGATGGTCATAGGTAACAGGACAAATGAGAGGATGGAAAGAGGAGGAAAAGCGTTCCTTAAATGTGTTTAAGCAAGCTAGAGGAAGAGCTCTTCTAAAAGCTATGTTAATGCTGCCTATAAAACAGTGTATATATGTAGTTCTACAGCACTGCAGCTGGTTATAATGCTTGAATAGCAAGAGATGGCGCTGCCCTTTCCATACAGGGTCATTTTTAAACTGCCTCCTTTTTGAAACTGACCCCTGGCTTCACAAGTGTGTCTTGAGTTCATGTAGCTAATCCTGGTTTCTACAAGTCACCACAGTTACTGTAAGAAACTAAGGGATGTTTCTGTACTGGTCAAGGAAAATACACCTGGAGCAGAAGACTCATGAAGAAGATGCTACAGATTGATCACTTTTGGCACTAAACTGATGATGATTTGAGTTTGGTTTCATTTTAATTGAACTGGGGGTAGGAGTTGAGTACATACCCCAAATGCAGGAGGGGAATGCTGCGAATTATTTCCTCTGCAATAGGGGGCATAACTGATGCCTCTTTCTTTTTGATGGTGCTACGAGCTTGTCTGTACTTGTCTCCTAGTGTGCAGTATGTGAGCATCATACTGATGCAGTGCTGTGAAAAATCCAAGCTATCACAGCTCCAGAAAACGTAGCTATTTTCTGCAGCAGCAGTATTTAGCTGCCAAAGAATGAGTGGTTAGAGGAAACCTATCCTGAAGGTTTATACATGTTCTGATAGATTTACCCCAAAGGCGTCCTTACAAAGGTCATATCAGTGTGTTACCACTTCTTCATATAGGTCTAGGACACAGCACAGGGGGGAGAAATATGTTTCCTTGAAGAGTGCCTGACCTAATGTTGAAGTCTGAAAACAGTAGCTCTTGAGAAGGCAGTTAGAGGTTAGTCTTTGCCCACCAGAAACATAAATCCTTTGTGGTGGTGAGCAGCTGGGTAAGAGTGGGATAATTTGTGGTTAATCTCCCGTGTCTGTCCAATAGGATTACAAGGCAGAAGAAGATCCAGCAAAATTTAAATCTGTCAAGACTGGACGTGGACCTCTGGGTCCCAACTGGAAGGTATGTGTTGGATGAGATCAGGAGCTGTATCAGCTTACGTGACTGAAGTATAGATACTGGGGCTTGGAGCCAGGGATAGATATCTAAACCATGGGATTCACTTCTGTGGAAGGGAATGCAGGACTCAGCTGGTGATCTGTTCTGGACTTAAAGGAAATGGAAGAGTTTGGTACAAACAGAGTGAGTTCCAAGAAATCACCAGGGCTGTCTGGTGTTCAGCCCAAGGGTTCACCCAGGAGAATTCAGAGATGAAATAGCAGAGTTATGAGTAGCAGTGTTTAACCTTTCACTGAAATCCTTGGAATCTCAAGACTCTAGAAGAGCAAATATGATGCCAGTCTTTAAAAGGGACCTTGAGGGGGATCTGGGGAGCTATGAGTGTGCAAATCTGATCTCCATCAGGTCAGCCTAGAAGCTGAGGTTGTAAAGTGGATGTGGCTCCTGTAAAATGAAGCAGGGAAGTCCATCTTGCAAACCTTGTGGAGTTTCCTTTAAGGCTTGATAATGATGCAGATGACTTGGATGATATCATCTATTGGCAAATGTTTTAGGGAGGGACTTCTTCAGAAGACTTTTAAGGAAACTAAGTTGCTGTGGTGTTAATAGTGAACGTGCTGAAAGACATTAATTCAGTGGAGGAAAGAATAGAGGAGAGGAAGGAATAATCCATCCTCAAAATGGAGGGAAGGCCATCTGTGGAGGAACTAGGATTGATTTTCATCATGATCTTAAATACCATGGAAAAGGGGTGAGCAAAAAGATGTGACAGAACTTGTCAGTAAAAAACAGGTAAGGTGCAAGGATGCAAGATGAATCTGAGGAATTGTGGAAAGAATTCATGGTTGTGACTGAAGGAGCTGCTTTCCTGGAGGCATTTGACCTGAGTCCTGATGTGAATGTCTCTGTGTCTTTGCAGAAGGAGCTGGGCAAACAGACAGATTGTCCATACATGTGTGCTTACAAACTGGTAACAGTCAAGTTCAAGTGGTGGGGTCTGCAAAATAAAGTTGAGAACTTTATACAGAAGGTAAGTGAGCCCTTTGAAAGGGAGACATGTGGAAATGAGGCATCATCTCCCATGTGCTCTGGCACCTCAGCTTCTGCTAATAGTGTATTCTGCTTGGTGATACTAACCTGAAACCCAGTCATGTCACCACAGGCAACACAGTCAAAGCCTCTGCCTGATACACTGCAAAGTGTTAAAGTTGGATTCAGTTTGGTTGTTCTGTGAATTGGCTATTGAACCATTTTCACTCTAATGTAAGAAGGTGATGAAGGTAAACTGGCTGTTTGGTGGTGGTTGATAGATCAGCCTGAGAATTGGGGTCATTTGATAGTCGATTTGTGGATGATGAGATGATGCATGTATACTAGGGTTATTTTGGTCAGGGGCAAGACGTGGGTAGATACCTACAGCTTCAGTTATCCAGTGCTGATCAGCTGAGGATCTTTCTGGCAAGTGCTACAGCTCTAGTCATGTTTTCCTCTCCTATTCTGCTGCTTGAAAAACCTGTGTTAAAAAATAAGCAGATGGTGGGAAACTTTATTACTTAAAACCATGAGTAATTGGTGTCCTGAAAAGAGCTTTTTCTGCAGCAGAGTTCTTAACCCATGAACTGCAGCAGGATGCTGGACCTGGGAATTGGTAGGTGCAGTGTTCATAAAATGCCCATGACTTCAGAGCACGGAGACTGCTCAGTGCTTAATATTGATGAAGTATAGTGCTGCTTCTGCAAAAGCAGTTCTCTGGTGATATAACCTGAAGAGAACCCTGAAGGGGTGCTGCAGGATTTCAAATGCTTGTAACAAAAGCCCTGAACAAAGCAGTGTCTTGTATCCTTTTCTCCTGAGTGTCTCTTCAGCTACACGGTTGTGTCAAAGTAGTCGAACCGCTTTTGATGAGAGCGGGTTATCAGATGTGAAACCATAATTGGTAAAGCTGAAGTGTCCGTCCTTAATGCAATCTCTCCAAGAGGCATTGTGTACCCCTGTCTAGTGTAATGATTTTGTTTAGCTTATCTCCTATAAAATGGAAGTAAATTGCTCCTAACGAAGTAGCTTCTGCACATTTCGGGTGTGGAAAACAAGTTTAGGCTTGTTTTTAGGTCACTGTAAAAGAAAAAAGCAAGATAAGTGCAGATGGACCCTTTCCTCTTGGTAACCTCCAGTTTTCAGCAAGGATTATCTTAAGAAATACTTTTATTCTGGTCCTCCCTTTTACTGCACCTTCAGGCCAATGATTGTGCTTTAAGTAAACCCAACCTGAAGCGCTTGGTTCAGTCGGAACACTGCTGTCAAATCAAAGGAAATTGCTAAAGCATTCACTAATTCCTTGCTCTGTCTAGGCTTGGGGGAGAAAAAGAAAGCATTTCTCTGTGGATTTGAGGCTGTAGATATTCTGTTAAAGGAATACAAATGAGCTAGCTCCAGTTTCCAATTGTGGCAGCGCCACAGAAAGGTGGGCGAGGGAGCCAGTGCTTCAGTGTACGCATCTCTGACAATTGTTACAATCCGGTTAGATCCATATTAATTGCCCCCTGAGTCAGCTCCTTGTATGTTTTACTCCTCCCTCCTCCTCCTTTTGCAGCAAGAAAAGCGTCTCTTCACAAACTTCCATCGGCAGCTCTTTTGCTGGCTGGATAAGTGGGTTGATCTGACTATGGAGGACATCCGTAGGATGGAAGAGGAGACCAAGAGACAGCTGGATGAGGTCAGTGGAAAAGCAGGGCAGGTGTGGGTTGGGTGAGACACTGCTGCTATCCAGTACAGTGGAGAGAGGGAAGACTGCAGCATTGTCATAGCATAGTGTGTATTGTCCTCCTGCTATTTAGGTCATGCTGCTTGTGGTTTGAATGATTGGCTATGACTCTGTTGTGCTGGCATCTCCTTCTAATCATTATGGACTTCTCCTTCTGTTTGTTATTGAGCCAGTAAATGTGTTGAACCACAGGTAATGAGAGTATGAGTGGCAATGGTTCCTCTATTGCTTTAATATCTTCTATTAGCTTTAACCCAAAGCTGAATGGTCATTTTTGTCCTCATTAATTTCCAAAAAAAAAACAGTTCAGTAAAAGGATTTTAGCGCTTAGGTGCTATAAGCAGGTACTGGGGGTATGTAACAGGGTTTGGTAATAAGGAGTACATTGTTCTGTGATTCGTGTCCTGCACTGCACCCTTCTCTTCCTTCATGCCTCAGGATTTGTCATTACAGCTTCATGTACACCCTGCCCTTTGGATAATGGTCCCAGATCTTAGTAACTACAAATGGTCCCTGCACGTGTGTATGCCCAAACACTGATTTGGGATGCTCAGATACAGTTGGTGGCTTACATAAAGGAAGTAGCTTAACTTGTTCCATACCAGTAAATCCTGAGATAACATCATATGAGAATCAGCACTGGAATAATGTTTCTTCTTTCAGATGAGAGAAAAAGATCCAGTGAAAGGAATGTCAGCTGCAGATGACTAACATGACTTCTTCCTGTGCACTGTAGGTATCAAAAGAAATTGATAAAGCTTTGTGTTGCTTTATTTAGGAGGAAAAAAAATACATATTTGGGTAAGAAATGATCCTGTTCATAGCTTCTGACAGGCAAATCTTGGTATTAACTGTGGTCTCTTAGTGAGCCTGTTTCATTGCTGGGTTGAGGAGTGACTTTACTGTCTTGTTTCAGAGCTATCCTAAAGAAATGCCCGAGGGAAAAGTGTAAGAGAAATGTGTTAGAACATTTTGTAGTCTTCACCACTGTTCTTATTTCTGCAATGCATGTGTTACTTCCCATGACTTGCAGAGGAGCTTTTGTCAGGTCCAAAAGAGTAAGCTGGACCTGCAGATACTTACAATATATAAAAAATTCCTTTGCAGATATGCCTGGAATGTATTTCTTGCATTGTTTAACAGTAGTTACTAATGGACTGAGGCCTGGAGCAACATTTGCACATCACAGGAGAAGCAGCAATGACAGTTTTAAAGCTGTTGGCTTGTTTTTCATCTCTTTCCCTCTGAGTGTGTTAACTTGGCATGGGAGGGACTGTCGCACTGGAGAGCATGTATGAATTTGCCTTTGTTGGCCAAGTCCCCAGGGTGCATTCTAGGCTGTGTGCTGGATGGTGACGTGTGAGCAGTGCTGAGATTGTTCAGCCTCGTTCTGTTAAATTGAATCATCAGTTTGGGTTTGGTGACTTTTTCTTAGCTACTGTACAGAAATAGCATTAGGGAATTAAGAAGGCAGGAGAAAGAAGAGATTGTGCATATAGGTAGAGATATCCAAGTCACTAGACATGACTTTTCCAGGGCAGTAAAACACCATCCTAGCTATGCTTTGAAAGAGTGGGATCAGGCACAGCCACAGCATCATCAAGGACTCTCTGTTTACCTCTGCTTGTCCTCTGTTACCTGCTGGTGGTTTGGTGGTGGGTGACACAAGGTGAGGGAGTGTCCAAGGGAGTGTCTTCTGATAGATACATAACATTTATTTAATGCAACTTCAGGCTTTTTAGTTCCCTCCTGATTCATGCTCAGTTCTTAGAGAAATGAGTTTTTGGTTGTATCAGAGCCTCTGGACTTTGTGAGATGGTTTAAATCACAACTTGTTGTTTTTAGGCTGTGTTGTAACTTGTGCTCTGGATCAGTGCTGAAGTGTAGCGATGCAGTGGTGCGTTGCCATTATCTGGTGGCAGCGTGTCCCACGTTTGCTTTCTGAAGGCTCAGCTGCTCTTCCCAAGTGCTTCTAACCCGTTTTCCTCTTGTCTCTCATAGTTTGCAAGACAGTCGTCAGGAAGGCCCAGGGAATCCACACTCTGACTGACGGACCATCTCTGGATCAAGCCTTTCTCTATCCAACCGGCAGGCGATTTTAAATCTCCCATAGCTAATTCTAGATGCCCCTTAATATTGTGAGCAAATAGACCGTCTGGTACTAAGCACTCCAACGTTAGCACGTGGACGAAGGAGGCAGCTCCTTGGAGACGTGTGACTTTAGAGATCGCTGTATTTACGGCTCCTCCCTCCTTTATTTTCATTGTGTTCAGACCAATTTCCATGTGGCCCTGTTTGATTTCCAAGTGACATTTTTAGCTAAAATAGTCTTGTGATGTGGTGACTTAGATTTATTATTTTTTTTTCCCCTGTTTTTTATGTTTTTGGGGTTGTTTTTGTTTTTTTTTTTTTCCAAGTGGGATAAACTGCCACCTTTGTTCCTGCCCCAGCCCTTCACCATTCTTTGCATAGTCTGCTTGGAGAGGGGAAACTGTCAGTATTTTAGAGTGCAGAACTATTCCACAAAATGCTATGCTCTGACCCTTGCTCCCAGGGTAAGAAATTTAATGGCATGTAATCCGAATACATAATCAGGAGTAGCCAGATATAGTTCTTGGTCTGTGATGAATTGTGATCCGTGGCTTCTGCACGGCATTACCTGGTTCTGTCTTAGCACACATGAATTAAAGGCTGTGCAGAAGCTGCGTGCAGCATCCCCGCGCTTGGGCCTTCAGCACTTAACTTTTGAGCTCCACTTTAGGGGCACGTGGTCCCTTTGGCCTCTGTTGCTCTGTTGTCCTTCAGCTGCGTGTGTCACTTCTACATAGTCATTATGGAAAGTTGCTTGGCACATGTTGCTAAATGATTTTGGCTCCATAATAATAATGATGTGATTTCCTAGACAAGTTGGGGTGTAGCAAAAGCTGGGGTACAAGTAAAGTCTTGGTATCTGAGTCCATCCAGATGCCTGGGTTGGTGGTTCTGCTCAGCAATAATATTCTTCCCATTGTAAGACTGACTAAAATATCTCCTTTCTTACTATAAAAAAGAGCAGCTTTTAAAGACCTGCAGTTGTTTTCTAGGATATCTGTTGGTTATTATAAATCACAAAGGACACTGTTAACGTAAAGAGCTCTGGTTATTTAATGAACTTCCAATACTTGCTGTAACTATCCTTTATGTTGATATCAGCTTTAGACAATCAAATAAGCAGAACAGAATCAAAGAAATGCTGCTTTATTAAATACATTTGAGAAGAAAACCCAATTTCCTTGCTTATGCCTGAGGCCCAATGTTTGATTTATCCTTTGTTTTCCTAGTAGCAATCACTTTACTTTCCACTTCTGTCTTTGGCGGCGCTAACATGAAATACCCAATGCCAAGCACAGTCGTGGCTCTGTCACCGCCTTTGAGGCGTCTTTGTGGCGTTGACTCCTTCAGCCCTTCACATTCCTGCGAGCAGGAGATCCTGACACGATCCCAGTGAGGGATCCGAAGTGGTTTTGGAGTGAGGGAAGACGAGGCGTGCTCTGGAGGGGAGAGGATGGTGCTTGGTTCCTGGGGGAGGGGGCAGTTTATCCCTTTACTTTTAGTTTGTTCTGTTTGCCTTACTCATGTCAAAGTGCAATAAGCTCTGAATTGTACCAGTAACTCTGGCAGGCTCCTCTCAGTGACCTCAGGTGGCTTTGTGGGGCAGGGGTGGGCTCTGAGGGGTTTTTAAGCGCTCTCACCAGGCACAAATAAAACAGATTTCATGTAGAATACTTAAACCGCATTTTAATCTGTGAGGCTCTTTGGGACCAGGATGGTTTCGTGGCATCTCCTCTCGCTGTTGCAGAAGTAGGCCCCAGTTGTAGTTCTTTGAGTTGCGAGTATTTTTAACAGAGAATTCATGCACTGACTTCTGTTCCTGTTTGTCTGTTACGTCTCGAGGGATCCTTACACTTGAGGACAACCTGGGAATACGACACAGCACGCTTGTTCTTTCAGTTCCTGTTATTCAAGAGGCTTTTGAGCCGGTGACACTAATCGCAGTGGAAGCAGATTGTAACATTCCACCCTGCAATCCTTTTCTGATCCTCTGATTTCAGAGTGAGAGCTTTTACACAAAGCTTTCCTGATTAGTGGGGAAAAATGGGAGAAAAACAAGAAGCAGGAACTCCAGCTTGGATATTTCCACCTTTCCCTGCCCTTTTGCTTTCTGTCCTTCCAGTTTAATCCAAAGTGGAAGCATCCCTCAGCCTCGGGATAGACAAATCCTATCACGACCTTCCCACCTCGATGCGTGGTGAGTGTCTTTCATCAGCTTCAGCAGGAACCCCTCAACCTGCCAGCTCCATGAGGGGTTGTTGCTGGGCTGTTGGTCCATTGTAGGGTGATGGTTGGTTGGGGACCCCCTCTCTGCTCCACACTGGGGGTCCGGAGCCTGGTACCTCGCCTCGGGCTGGTTTGTCCATCCCCACTGCCCCGTTCTGCTGGGTTCATCCATCATCGTGCTCTTTCCTTTGGCAACACACACTTTGTAGGATGGGTTAGGTTATTTCGTTGTTTCTTTAAATGTGAGTTTGTGCCTTTTTTTGTCTCCTAAATCTTCCAATACAGGCATATTGGAAACGAAATCTAATAAAATACTAGACAGAGCTTTTTACGCCTCCTTCTCCTTTGTTTTGGGTGCTGATGGGGGGGGCGGTACGCGAAACCCTCCAGAGTCCTCCCACACGCTTGGGGGCGCCACCGCCCTTCCGCCGTCCCGCCCTTGTCACGAGGGCCAATCGGCGCGGGGCGGTGCCGGCCGTGGGCGTGGCCTCTCTGAGGGGAGCCCGGAGGCCGCGGGCAGGGGCGGGAGAGCGGAGGCCGGGGCGCCCGGTGTCCCCTTCCCAGCGCCTCCCGGCCGGGTCCATGGGCATGGAACCGGAGCACCGCGGTGCCGTGAGGGAGCTGAGGTGAGCCGAGGGGTCGGTGGGAGGGGAGCTTGGGTGAGTACGGGGGAAAAAAGTCGCTAAATCGTTACGCAATTAGGTCGGAATTAGCGAAACCTGTGTTTTTGCTCATTAAGGAGTTTCGCTAATTGGCGGTGTTACGTAGTCATCTGGAGTAAAGAAAAGCTGATCTGGTTTGAAAGCGTCGGGACTGGGAGGCTTACTGAGTATTGTTTGGGTCCTAGGGACTTGCCAGAGCCCTACTTAGGTTTAATGAGGGCATTAATGCGATTTAATTTAGCCGCTGTCTCAAATGTGTGGGTTTTGTGAGGAGAAAGGGGCTCGAATAACTCTTTGGCTATTGATTTTACGTTGTGTCTTCTCGTGGCGCCTCCTGAGGTGATAAGTTTCATCTGCTGAGGTGGTGGGTTGTGTGGTGTCCACACCGTGAGCTTGGCTCTGTAAAGGATAGTGTCTGTATTGGGAAAATAGAACACCAAACAGCACGAACATTTGCTCAAAGAGATTAAAATTCACCTTAATGCGTTATTATTAACACGGGGACCCTAAAAGATTCTTAACTATTGAATCACGTCAGGAATCAGTGACACGAAACAGCAGTTTGCTTGTATTTAGGAATGTGTTGGTGGAGAGCGTACCCGAGCCTGGGCTCTGGTGGTAGGGAAAGCTTCTGGAAGAGGTTGAGCCTTTTCCCTTTGGTAAAGGCTGCTCTTGTGGCACCGGTGAAACCTGGTGTTATTGATGTTCCCCCCTTAGCATGGGCAGTAATGCTGTGGCCTGGTGAAGCATCAGCTGACCTTTGGGATTGCATAATGCTGCAGGTTATTTGCTTTGCTTTGCATGGATATTCATGGAATCATAGAATGGTTTGGGTTGGAAAGGACCTGAAGATCATCCAGTTCCACCCGTCTGCCGTGGGCAGGGATACCTCACACTAAGCCGTGTCACCCAGGGCTCCCTCACGGTTCAGTCTTTCCTGCAGACATTATAACCTCCAGTGAAACAGAACTGTTAGGGATGTTCTTGACATTTGTACCAGTTAAACCTTTGGTATAAACTCTGTTGCTGCAGTTTCCCCCTGTTCATAGCAGCGTGGATACTGGGCGCTTTGAGGAATACGATTGCTGTCAGTAATAAGCGATAACCTCAATATTATTTCAGTTTTGTTTAATCAGGTTATTGCCTTTACAGAAAT
Source organism: Pezoporus occidentalis (assembly GCF_034315485.1). Classification (NCBI taxonomy): domain Eukaryota; kingdom Metazoa; phylum Chordata; class Aves; order Psittaciformes; family Psittacidae; genus Pezoporus; species Pezoporus occidentalis. The sequence continues at coordinate 2,252,942 of NW_026913673.1, read as the reverse complement.
AGTAAGTGTGGTGTTCCCAAGTGATACATCTCTGGCCAAACTAAATTTGCAGCATGAATACCTTTTCCTTCCTTTTTTCCCCTAGAAATGTGTTTTAGAAGAACTTTTGGCTGACTTCAGTGTAGTCTTACAAAGAGAATCAATTGGTGAGAGAAATGATGGATCGCTTTAGGCTGGTGTGCAAGGTCATTTTCCATTGTGTCACCTTGAGCAGGCTGTGGGATAAAAGCATGTCCGTAACAGTGGATGTATTGATGAGATTCACTGTTTAACTATCATTTAATAGCTAACTATTCACTGATAATATAGGACCTTAAGATGGATGGGAAATTAACAACTTATTGTCTTTAAAGTCTGTCTGACCTGTAACAAGACTGACTGTAAAGTGAATCCCCTTTTTAGAAGCTCTGATGTTGAAATTACCATCTTCCGAAGAAACAAGAAGTCAGAGAACACATGAATGCTTCTGACAGTGCTGGAGGGGAGCAGCAGCTCTGCTTGGTGTTGGTCAGAACTGTGTGTTTGCGTGTTTGGGAGCTGGAGATTATATTTCTGGTAGTCTGCAGCTGGAGGCACATGATTGATTCAAATCAGCAATAAATTCTTTTAAATCTTGAGCTTATAGAATTAATCACCTTAAATCTATTACAAAGAAACAATTCCCTGTGTGAGGTAGGACGTGATTGCTGCTTTTCTGCCAATCCAGTGAGTGTAGTGGTAATGCTACAGGCTTTTCCAGCCTTGCTGCGTCTACACTTGTCCCGTTGCTTTAAAAGCATCTCACACGAGTGCAGACTTGATCCAGAAGACCCTGGGCCATCTACTTCTTATATACTTAGGATTTTAAGGAGCTGGTCCTTCAGAGTGTAGTTACTTTTGGAGCACATGGCATCCCCCAGCAGTGAAGATGCATGCCAAGATTCAGCAGCTCTGTCCCTATCCGATTTGGAGAGCCTGCACCACGTCCGCAGCCGGTCCGCCAGTTTCAGCAGCACAGGGTCCAGTGGCCGTTTGCAGCTCCGACAGCGAGTAGCCCAGCTTATGGCTTGTGTAGAGGACATCAGCTCGGATGATGAAATTAATGAAGGAGTGTCCCGCACTCTGGATGAAGCTTTCCTTATCTGGGGGAAAAAGCTGAAGGATAAATGGCAGGAATTCAGGTTTTGTTCCCTCTACTTGGGTTTGTGGTGCTATTAAATAAATTTCTGACTGTTCAAAAGCGACAGAAGTTGTTGTTTCTGTAGCTAGATGCTCTGTGGGGAAATTAGATGCCCTTAGGGTTTAGTTTTAGCATTGGTTTTATGTGATTTTTCTTTGTAGACTACACGTAGTTACCTGGAATGTGGGCACAGCTTCTCCACCTCCTGATGTCAGTAGTTTACTTCAGCTCGATTCACTGGGCGCAACTATGGATATGTATGTTATAGGGTAAGTGTATATTTATATTTACATATATTAAAGAACTTGCTTTGTAAGTTTATTGCAATATTGCTCAATTTCAAACAGCTTTATGTGTGCTTTGGGGTGACTGTGCAATGTGACTCGCTGTCTGGGAGACGGTTTGACATTACTGCTAACAGAAGGTGAAGAGTAGAGTTAGTGACTTAGAACAGAGATGATTTATAGCAAGAAGAGCTTTTCCTTTGTGCTGCTGTTCTGTGACAAAATATAGAATACCTTCTTTTCCAAACACAGTCTTTGGCTGCTGTTTTCGTTGTTGGCATGTGAAGGCATATTCATTTTGATATGAAAGTCGTCCAAAATTCAGCATGTTTAAAACATATTAGTTCAAGTTTATTAGGCACAAGTTGCCATCCTGCTTTACAAACTCTCTTGAGATTTTTGGAACCTGGCAGTCAGGTTATTTATGATAACATCTTTTGAGTCTAGCATTGCCTTAAACTCTGTTTTCAGCTGTATATAAGCTGCTTTAACTTGCCTTTTCTCAGTGTTAGATGTGTTAGATTGTGGATGGGTTAAACTGCTTGTCAGAAACTGAACAGCAAGACATTTCTGAGTTATGCTGTTATAAGAGTTATGTGAGCCCTGTTAGGATGCTGTGGTCTGTGTTCTGGAAAGGCTGTATTAATGCTGTCAAAACCAAGTGATACAGCATGAGTAATCTTGATGTCTTCAGCTTACAGGAGGTAAACTCAAAAATCACAAATTTCCTGTCTGACTTGGCATTTGATGATCCATGGAGCATTTTCCTCATGACTGTATTGTCTCCGTTGGGATATATCAAGGTAATTGTTGCCATCTCTTAAGTGTCACAGCAGCGAAGGAAAATGTCTTCCCCAGCTTCATATAGATGTGTTTTCCTGTCAAGCTCTCCATAAAAGATAAGTTGATGGTGTTTTTTGCAGGTGTCAATCACTTCCATGGTGCACATGGGTTAGAAGTGATTCTTCGTCACACTTGTTTTGTCTTGGTTTGTTGATAAAGGCAGTTTAATTTTTCTCTACTAATACTAGTGACCTTAATTTTAGCAGTAACAATTAGACATGGATTTTTAGTTCTCATTTGGAACAGTTGGGCAATTTTGGTGCTTTTGCAGCTCAGCTGACAAGCAGCAGGACGTTGCTCAGATACACTGGCAACAGCATGTGAAGTACTGCAGAACCTGTGATGAATAGAAAAATACCCCTGTCATAATATAAATACATTCTCGAGGAACAGAGTAATGAAGATGATTTAAAATGAAATATGATGTAACCTTACACTCAGCAGCACTCTGGTGGTTTAAATGACAAGACTTTTGGTAGTATCTGAGGCATGGGATCAGCTAATATAGTGGCTATTTTAATAATGCAAACAATAAACATAGGAGGATATCCTGAATTTCTCTAATATAGAGATATTAAAACCTTTTGAATGTTATATTGGTTTCCTAAAGCTGTATTTCAGGGTGATTTTGCTGAGATGACTGTATTACTGTATTATGGACTGCATGCCAATCAGACTGAGTAGTTGTGCCATTCTTTTAACTGTAATTAAACAAAACAAAGGACCCATTGGGATTTATAAAAAGAAAGAAAAAACCATTGTTCATTCTGGTGTAAGGCATTGCTGATAAACAGTCAAAATCTGGCTGTGGGCTGACATTCAGGCCCTGTGTACAGGCAATTGAGGAGAATTCCTCGTGGAATGCATGGTTGATTCTGAATTCCGATTTAGAAATGTGGTCCTTTGGACACACTGATGAAAGGATGCTGCCACCTAACGGTTTTCAGCAGGGCTTGATCATCTCTTCACAATAAGGCAACTGTCAGGCCAGGTCAGAATCAACACAGGCAGTGAGGAGAGCTTCTGCTAGGACTTGTCTGGGAAGCTGGCAGAGGAGGAGAGGAGCAGTTACCCACTCTTTGCTGACCTGTGACAAGGTTGGGTGTAGAGGGTGTCATCCTTGGGGCATTCTGCCCCTTCAAAACAGGGTCTGTTTTCAGAGTGCTGTGTTGGCTGATCAGTCAGTTCTTTCCCCATAAACAGAATCATGTCCCCTCTGTGGAAGCTCTTTGCTTAATTTGGCACTAAGTATTGGTGGGAAGAGCCCTGGTTCCAGCAGAGGAGGGATCCATTGTGTTTGGATGTTCAAGACCTACAGAGAAAAGAGGCTTCATATGAATCTTGAGAAATATGTGAGGCCTGGCCCACAGCAGAATGAAACGTAGCAAATAAAGGAACTGAAAGATCTTGGTATCTCCTGAGCATGATTATGGAAAGGAGAATACTGGTTGCTCCAAATGTCTGAACAGACACAAATATTTGTGCATTACCTAGTAACTGTGATCCATCATTTCAATATACTGCTTAGTATTTTGTTGGTTCAAGGAAAACATTAACACAGATTCTGAACCCATTTAATTGCGTAGATGTGGCGGCAAAGAAAGGAGGAATTATGTTTTAAATTGGGGCTGAGTTTCTATACTTCCAGCGTTTGCATAGACAGTGTTATTCTTAATCAGCTTTTATCCTAATATAGTCTTTCTCTAAGTTCATCCAGCATAAAACTGAACTACAATTAATCTATTTCAGTGTCTGTATTTGAAACTGAATCATTATCATTAAAACAAACACTTAAAATGAATTTTGTCTTTCATGCCAGGACCATTGTAAAGTTCATACATTTTTAATGAAGAACAAGATTGTTTAGACTATTTCCACTCACACTACAAAAACACCCCAAACCACAAAAAACCCAAACAGTATCTTAAAACTTAAACATCTTTGGAACTGTTTGGTAAATCAGCTTTTAGAGGCATCGCAGGCAAGAGTTACTGCTCTTTGTAGCTTATGGGTTTTGCTAATGCCCAGAATTAAATGTTGTGCTTTTTAGGCATTTTAATGGCATTTAGAATGATGATTTTTCTGCTGAAGGATGTTTCAATTCAAAGAAGCTGTTGGAGGACTTGTAGGTGTTCCATTTATTATAGATGAAAAATCAAGGATTTGGTTCTTCCTGGACAGACAGAACGATAGAAACAGAAGATTGGTGAGGCAGAAGAAAGGTTCTTAAAGATGTTTGGGCAAATACATGTGTTTTGAGGCCCACTTCAGATTTGTAACATAATGTTGCAACTAATTACTCTCTCAACTGATTAGTTGAGAGATTCATCAGGACCATTTATAAGCAAGTGTACCATAAGGATGTGTTCTTCACAGCACAGTGCTGAAGCCAGGCTTGGTGAGGGAATTGCATAACTTCTCCTATGGCATTCTGCACCTAAAAGCTCTTATGAACTAATCCAAGGAATTCCAAATACCTCCCTGGAAGTGACCAGTCCCTCTTTTGTGTCTCTTCCAGCTCTCCTCCGTTCGCATGCAGGGATTGCTACTTCTGATCTTTGTGAAGCACGTCCACCTGCCTTTCATACGGGACCTTCATACCCAGTTCACACGCACAGGCCTCTATGGATACTGGGTGAGGAAGTGTCTGAGACTTGATTACCTGGTTCATTATGTGGTGTGTGCCTCTGCATGGTTTCATGGTGGGAAGGAGGATAGATGGGTTACTTGAAAATGAATACTGTTCAGCAGTGAGATTCACTTGTTTGAAGCTTGTGTGCAAGTGCACATGACAGACCATAATTTTACCAACTTAATAACTGATATGCAGCTTGTGTAGGAAGAGATTCAATTCATTTAAATCTAAGTAGCAAGACTGAAAGACGTATAGGTGGTGGTAATAGCTATGCTTGCAGGTATTGACTGTAGTTTCAGAGAACATTGTTCATCTTCCATGCCAGGGCAACAAAGGAGGAGTCACCATTCGCATGTCCCTCTATGGTCACACAGTTTGTTTCATGAACTGCCACTTGCCAGCTCACATGGAGAACACAGAGCAGCGGCTGGATGACTTTGAGAAAATTCTGGAAATGCAGTTTGAAGGAGAGAATATTCCAAGTGCCTTGGAACATGAGTGAGTTGTTCAGACCCTCTTCTGGCTTTAGTGGTTTTATCTGTTCTAGGGTAAACTCGTGCACTGAGGAGTTTGGAGTTTTCATCCATCATTTTTGGTTTGAATGTCTTTTCAGCCTTGACCCTGAATCCTGTGTGGAAAAGGTAACCTGAAAGGTGGAGGTCTATTTTGCAAGACTGTTCTCTTCCAGTCTTGAATTGCATTAAATCTGTTGGTTATGTACTGCACATGTCTTGTGCTAGAGAGCTTCAGAAGCTAAAGCCCATTTATACCAAAAATCCTAAAGCTTGCTATGAAATGTTTATCTTCCTCCATTCTTTTCAAAAAAATTGAAAAAACAGCTTTCCTGTTGTTTGCAACATTGCTGATAATACACTCCAGTGCTTTGGAGTAATTTTTTTTCCTAACAGCTATAGAACACCCAAGATGCATCCCTGCTTTCCCAAGGCACTAAACCAGAGCTCTTGAGTTAGTGCATTAACATAACCAACTGCTGCAAAGGTTGAGAGTTTTGTAAATGACTTTACCTACCGTTAAAACTTAATTCTAGCTCTGGTGGAGATGTAAGTCATTAGGAGAAGTTAATTTTCAGGCAGTAATGAGCAAGCAGCAAGAATGAAGTGATCTATTTTGTATTTCAATTCCCTTAAGTTTTTGTTTAGCAGCAGGTGATCACTGTGTGAGTTTATCTGTAGCTCCTTAATGTTTGTTGTTTAAGCTGTAGATTGAGTAGTGTAAGTGATTAGAGCACCTAATTAGAGTAATGGCACATATTCTATTGAATTCTTCTCTCCTGCTAATGGGTTCCTATAAATCTTCCTTGGGTTTTTGCCTTTCTTTTAAGTGTTCTCTTCTGGTTTGGAGATCTGAACTTCCGGATCGCGGATTATGGCATACACTTTGTCCGGGAATCAATAAACAACAAGCGTTACAATCTGCTCTGGGAAAAGGACCAGGTACGATGTCTTAATGTGTTTGGGGGATTGGTTTGGTTTGTTTTTAATGCACACAAACACTGTAGTTAACATTACCTCTGGAGTTTCTAATTTCTATTAAAGAACACAAGTTCAGAGTATACATGAGGTGGAACAGATCTGGCTGTTCCCTCTCTCCCTTCTCAGGCATAACCCTCAATCAATTGCAGTCTGTTTCTGCTTTTCTTTAGTTTCCTACTTGTTTACAATGCTTGTGTTTGAAGTGTTCTTTGAACATCATGGCTTGTGATTTGTTCCTCACCTTAATGTCTTCTCCTTTTTTTACTTCTCCAAAGAATTATTTTTAAGAGAAGCTTATTCTGGAATTTGTTTTGAATAGAACTGCTACCAAACTTTTAAAGAGATCATGTCAGGGGTTCTGGCACTAGCAAAGAGGCAATTCTGAATCTACCTTTCCATCTATATTATATTGACTGGCGTATTGGATTCTTGGAAGACATTTTGTCATCTCCGTTCCCAGTTGCCCATTGAGCTCTGATTTTAAACATGATCTTTTAAAGTTACTTTTTCTTTCTGCAGTTAAATATGGCTAAAAAGAAGGAAGCATTTCTTCAGGAATTCATAGAGGGTCCTCTGCACTTTAAACCCACCTACAAGTTTGACCTTTATTCGGATGTATATGACACAAGGTAAAAGCATAGCAGATGAGTTTAGACATGGAATATTAGAGTGAATGTGGTGCTTGGCCAAATACCACTTTAGTAATGAGTGTACTGGTTAACTGGGGCTATGAAGCAGTTCTGTTAGGCTCATTCAATACCACATCAGAAGAAATGAGTATTTCTGGCTGAAGAAGCCTGAGTCTGCTGATTGCATGAGGGAAGTGGTGAAACAACCCAGCTTTCTTTTTGGAAAGACTGGATTAATAGAATAAACCAGTGTTTGTTTAAGCCACTTCCTTTTTGCTTGTTAATACTAAAAGTGCCCACTGGTGTCAGAAATGAGCAAGGGGAAGAGAGAACTGGCTGCAATTTTCGTTTAAGCATTTCATTTGACAACAAGTTAATGTAAATATGCCTTTATAAATTATTTTAAGTTGAAAACTGGTTAAGTTTCCAAAGTTTTTCTCTGACACTAAAATCTGTTGTAAAGTATCAGTCTTTATGTTTCAACAGAAGGATAAGTTCCTGTCCAAACAGGGGGTTTGTACTGATCTTTTTCTTTACTTCCAGAGAGCAGAAGTCCCTCTTTTGGTTTAAGTAAGAAGAGAACTTTCTGGATTTCATAGATCAGTAAATATTTCAAAATCAAAGCAATGCTCCTTCCTGAGCTTTTGATTTGATTTTTGTGAAATATTTGAAAATCAGATGACAGCTGATTTTCTTCAGGGATGTTCTGAACCTGTCTGGAAGCTGCAGTGTTATCTCCTCTGCTGTTGCACTTAACATTGGAAGCTTATTCATTTGGATCCAAAGACATTTTACACTGTAATTGAGTGTGAAGAGATATAATGGAACCAGCAGTAAATCCAGTTAACACAAAATACTTACAATAATCCAAACCTAAACATTCTAAGGATGATTCCTAGAACCATAGCCTGTATTGGCTCAGTTAAAGAACAAAAAACATGCTTGTGCATACTGTGTGCATTCTACTGTTCTTCAAGCAGGTTGGATGGGGGTGCTCAGTAGGTGTCAAGGCGAGCTCCTTAAAAAGTGTGCATTGTATGAAGCACACAGCATTTTGTTATCTTCAGCGTGGATTTTGAGGGTTTGTTTCCCATCTATTACACCTTTTCTTCTCTAAAACAGTGAGTGTATTAGCTTAAGCTGTTGGTTTGGTATTTTCTTGCACAGCAGAGCAGACATCTGGCAGCTCAAAGATTTCTGTCGGTTTATAGAATTCCTGCAGTAAGTGGGATATGGCCCTTTAGTCATTTAAAATCTTTCCACCTTCTTAAAGGTGAGTCAGACTTGATATGGGAAGGGGTAAACCAAAAAGAACTAAATGGCATTTCCAGATTATGATGATTCTGATAGATAATAAACTGACAGTTTTCCTTACACATCCTGATCATTAACTTCTATAATTCAATCCCATCCATTCTAATTGCTCTTCCATAGGGTATGATCTTTTCTCCATTTCAATTTGAAGTGATACATCCATACAGAGAGTTGCTATTAAGTCTTCCTCCCACTACAGAAAGACCCAGGAAAGGCTCATGTCTTCTGTTATGGTATAAAAGGAAACTCTGAGTTACAATTACAGTTTGATGTGTAGCACACTTGCAGGCTGCAGGCACAACTGTCTTGATGATAGAATTCTTCTTTTATGATGGGACAGCAGTAGCTTGCAAACTTGAAATGCAGGCTAGTACAATGTAGAGGAACTTGAAATACAGCAGCGATTAGTTCAAGCTACCTGAGTTTGCCTGTTTTTTGTTGTTATAAGAACCTTGTTCTCTAATGTTTTGAGTAATTTTGAACATCATTCACACTCTTCCCACATCCTCCATAAGGTTATGCCTCTTTGCTCTAATAACTGCATTTGAAGCTTGGGGCAGTTGCTGCATTATCTCAGTGTTCTTGCATGGTTTTGTGGAGTGGTTTAGGAGAAAGTATCATTTCCTGTATGAAGCCGACTAACCCACTGAAATTCCCTTCTCCCCTTCATTTTACTCCTCTTTCAGAAACCTGTACAACTTATCTGTGGTAAAAGGAGTTGAGTTCAAATTGAGGAAACCTTGCTTGTAAAGTATATCGAGCAGAGCTGTAAAATGAAGCCTGGATGTGATTCCCTTCTCTTATTAATATACATCTGACAATCTTTCAACTTTGAGTAGATCTGTCTCAGTATTTTTAGCTTTTGGCAGCTGTTTTTCACTTCTCATTTTGCCTTTACCTTACACTCTTGCAGTGAGAAGAAAAGAAAGCCAGCGTGGACAGACAGAATCCTTTGGAGAGTGAAGAACCTCTGCCAGCATGCACCGAAAGGCAGCGAATTCTCGGAGGAGCAGCAGACAATTTCTGTTACTTTGAATAATTATATCAGTCACATGAGCTATGGCATCAGCGATCACAAACCTGTTACAGGAACGTTTGGGCTTGAGGTGCTTTCCCACTTACGTCCTTACGAAAAAGCTGCTTTTACTCAGTGTTGCCTTACAGAAGCTGGGTTTAAGTCATAATCTCTGTTTCATTCTGATTACAGTGAAGGCAGCAAATGGCTTTCAGGTTATTTCCATTCAGTTCAGGGTCCCACAGCAGATGTGGCAGAGAATAACTTGAAAAGAATAACAGAAAGCATGACAAACATGACTCACTTGAAGCTCTCTTCTGTCTAGTTGAAGCCTCTTGTATCAGAACCTTTGGTCACACTGAGTCCTGAGGGCGAGTGGAGTGCGGAACACGATGTTCTCATCAACTATTCTGCAGTGCCTGAATTCCCAAGCAGTGCTTGGGACTGGATTGGCCTCTTCAAGGTAATGTTACCTCTTCATGGCTCTTTAATGAAGATGGTGAATATGACTGGAGGAGGTTGATAGTCTTCTGTCACAACTTTGACTTTTCCAGGTAACAGGTTTTTGTTTCCTTCAGCAGGCCAATGGTTTCTGTCTTTCTTTGCAGGTAACTTTCAAGCATGTGAATGACTATGTTACTTATTCTTGGGTAGAAGATGATGAAATTTCTTCTAACAAAGATGGTAAACAAGTAAGCCAGTGGTATTTCTTTCTAATGTTGTTTCCCTTAGAGTAGTATTTAAGGTCTGTTTGTTCCATATCCCCTTTTGCAGGTTCTGTATCCTCTTTCCCAGGCAAAGCAAATTGGAAGTGAGACTATTGTTTAAAATCCCTCTTCCTAATTCTTAGTAATTTCCAGATAGTGTAGCACACCTTCTCAGGGGGGATCATGTTGCTTAAGGGAGTTTATGAAAAAGGAATTTATTGCTGTAGTGGCTTTTCATTGTATTAAAAACTACTGTCTTTTTATATTTTGTTTTTTTGCCACTGAAGTAAGTAACTGGCCATTCTTTTAATCTTTTAAAGTTACTTGATGTAGCCTAAACATTTATTATGTGATTTTCATTACAGTTGTAAGTATGTAATGTTATGTTCATTATGCTCTTCCATGTAATACATTGCCACCAGGAGGCAGCTCATCTCCCTCCTTTCTGCCCGCGTGGCCTTGTTCCTTCCCCTCCAACAGCTCTAGGTTTCTTCTTGCTGAACCCAGTCAGCTCACTAACATGGGGAGGGATATTCCCTTCATGAGTTACTTCTGTCTTTGTCTTTCTTAGCTTATATTTAGCTTCACACTTGCTTATAAATAGTAAATACTGACTTCTGTGGTGTCCTGAGTAGCAGAAATTGCTTTTTTGTAAGCTTTCTCTGTGGAAGTCGCCCATTGCCTGTTCTTGCTCTTGTTGACAGGTTTACATGAGTGCCGCAGAAATACCAGATGTGGGAGGAGAATTCTTGCTTTGCTTTTATAGCAATAATCTGCAATCAGTAGTTGGTGTCAGCCAGCCTTTTCAGGTAATGTACTGGGAAGCTTTGCTTAATGTTGATGTGAGTTTTATTTCGTGTGCAGCTGAACATAGGTGTTGGCAGCAGAAGTAATTGCAAAAAGGATATGTCCTGGCTAACATCCCATGAAAGAATTTGCTGATGTGCTAGAAGACTCAGTAACTATTATAACAATATATTGTTGTAGTGAAATAAGAGGAGTTTCTCTCTGTCAGCTTTCATTATTGGAATTTCAGGCTCTGTCATGTTAGGTCCCTAGTTTCTGTAAAGATGAGAACTCACCTTAGCTTAAATGCTGACAAGTTTCTGACAGGCTGTTTGCTCCTTGTGCTCTGTTCTGTGGTAGTTTTGCACAGAAATGTTTCCTATGTATTCAGTGAAACTCTATTACCTTGGGGGATACAGTAATGAAAGTTCCTGGTATATCTCAGTGCTGCTGTTCATGTTTTTCTTTCTGCATTGGTGAGAAACATCCCAGAGACCAGTATTTCTGTTGTCTCTGAGCTTAATATCTGCCACACACTCTGCAGGATGGCTGTCAGTTGTATGTGGATACAGCACACCATCTGCCTTTCTTTTTGCGTGACACTTAATGCTTTGATACCAGTGTAGTGGTATCAGGTTTTATTTTCCTAATTCCATAATTGCTGCTTAGATGCATCACTTCTAATTTCCTCAGTTTCTAGCAAGTGTGTAAGACATCTTTCTCTAATGATGTATTGTTAGTATAGGGCAGCACAGTGTTTCTGAACGTGTTAATTTGATTTTTAACTGCTGTCTTTCTTCCAGATTCAGCCTAACAGAACATTAATAGGAAAGGAGCTGCCACAGGAAGACAACAGTTGGATGCAGAGACCTGACAATCCGGAATCACACGACGAGTTCTGAAGCAGAAAGGGCATTTAGTGGTCCCAGTTCAGGAGTCAGATGATTCTTTATGTCTTAGTAAGAATAAAAGCTTATAATCAGAAGATGGAGTAAGACAGTGCAAGTAAGACAGGTAGGATTGTTCCGAAACTTTGTAAGCTCATAGGAGATAATTTACTGCAGAAACAGGTATTTTTATTGGTATGGAGAGAGTAACTCTCTTGCACTGGAAAAGAACCATAGAAGTAGTACCTGCTGAATGCTGTATGTTTTAAGATGATAGACATTTCTAGTACAAGGATTTAAGCTAAGGAAGTTGTGATCTGTATTAGATTTTTGGGCTTGCTGCTTTTTTTTAGAGGATATTTTATTTATGACGCAATAGTTACTATACTGTAACCCCTCAATCGTTGATTTCCAGATCTCGAGTTTAAATGAAGTTATTTAAGAAGTTATTTATTAGATAGAGCAGGTTTTACAGTTTTATTTGCCTTTCAAACGTTAGCTGGTTGCCTTTAGGGAAACACATGTAGCAACAGGTCACATGAAAACAACATCTTTGGAGTGTTTAAAGTCTCTTTTGGTGATAGATCCCATTTCTCCATGCCTTACTGATAGCAGTTTGTAGGATTTTCCAATTCTCAGTTTTCCAAATTGAGATACATTTATCAAAATGCACATTTCCTGCTTTTTTATAAAGCAAATTAGCAATTTGCTTATCGCATTTCTCCCTCTGATTTAAGAGAAGTAAAATAACCAGGATCCCACGGTTTCTGACACCAGGTGAGCAGAGCAGAGCTCCTGAAGCACTGAGTGGCAGAGCTCATGGTATTAACCCCAACTGGTTTTCGTTGTCGTAGTGAGTTTGAAAACATAAAGTCAAATTTAAGTACTTCCCTGGTACCATCCTGCCATATCATTGCTACTCTTGCTACAGAGATGATGTGATTGTAAATGGGGAATTTCTGTGGAACAGATTCTTTCTCATGGCATCATCTCTGCTATGAAAATTGTAAATCTCTACAATTTATAGCAATATAGGACCTGAAAAATTCCTGTTTTTCTAGAGGTGCTTAAACCTTTAATGTATCCTCCCACTGGAGGGTGGAGGTGGACTAAGAAACATTACATACCTTTAAAAACCTGAAAGGTGGGTAGTTATCTTCAGAAATGGTTTTGTTTCTTGATGAGGAAATGGAGATCTTTGGAAAGGATTGGAAGAGACACCAACACTCCACAGAATCTCAGAGTGCAGTGCTGGAAAAGAGCACTTGTGAGTCTCCCATGTTGTAGATACACAACCTCAAGCTACCTACCATGTGTGGTACGTAAAGTTACTAAACGCTCTTCCGTTGCTTATGGATGGAAGAGAGAAAGTTTGGCTCACATGGAAGAGCAAAGCAAAGGATGTTGTTGTACTTACGCTGGAATATTGCTTCAGAACCCAGTGGATTCCTTTGTGCTCTTTTCCTCAAAGCCTTAGTTTTTACAGGATTCTTTTGAGATCAGAAGTTAACACCTTGATGTGACGTTTGGTTTGCAGTTACTTGCTTACAGTATTCACTGTATAAAGTCTTCTGAGGTCTGGATGTCTTTGTATGCTGTGGAAACTGTTACATAGGCTAACTGGGCAGGTAGTTGCAGTGTGGAGTGTAAGAACACTTGACTCTGTACATTTTAGTTAGTGGTATCTCAGCCTTAATGCTTGGTGTTGGGAATTGTTTCCAGTTGTAAGTAGTGAGGGCAGGTTCAGAGGATACTGTGTTCATTGCATGGATTAAAACTGTGTAAACTTGAGGTTTACACTCTATACATTCCTCTTACCCTTTGGAACAATAGGAGAAACAGTTTTCACATCTGCCCTGGTCTTACAAGAATTAGTTTTGCACTAGATCTGTCAGATGTGTGACTTTATGGCAATTGAGGGCATCAGACAAATCCCTACTGAATTGCAAAGGACTTCTGCAGTTCTCAAGTTGTACTCTCTCCGATTTCACTTGTGGAACTGTGTTACCGTGCTCCATGCAAGGAGATTGTATGGAGGGCTCAGAGAAGAGTGGTCTTTGTACTCCAGAGCACAGCTGGTGATTTATTGTGGACCAAGATCCAGTTTCTTCTAATCAGGGTGCATCTGCTGTTCATGAGCAGCTCAGAGGGGGAGCCATACAGCCGCTTTACATGAGCGAGGAACTCAAGATCCTTAATGTCATGTGAGAGCTGATAACCCTCTCTCAATCACTGGACACAGAAGCTGCATTTTGTAAACTAATCCTTTGACCCAGAGGACTTCACTGAGAATGCCCACAGCAGCTGTGATTGAATCTGCTTCAGTGGTAGTAGGACACTGCACACAACTGGGTACTTCCTTCTTCAGTATTATGCACACAGGGGCACTTTTGTTACTACTGTTACCTATGGTAGCTTTCCAAACTATTCCATCACCTGTAATGATGCAATTTCTGATGATTTTTTCTTAAAACACCTTTCATTGGATGCTATAACCACTGGAAATGTTTTTATACTCACATGGTTTCTTTTCATGTACCACTAAAATAAATCCTGGCAGTGAAGTGTTCTACATGGCCTCGACTGATTTGAGAACAAGCACATTGGTTTTGGGTGGGGGGAGCATGAATTGGTGAATGGTGACCTTTCTCCATGGAACTTTGGTCATGTTTAATGCACAGATACAACAGTATTCCAGTGTTTTAGAATGGAATTCTGGTTTGGATCAAGGGGGTTTGATATTTCCTTGTAAAAATGCTTAAACTGCTTTCTCAGTTTTGGAGTCCAGATTCTTCTAATTTCACTTTTTCACAGTGAATATTTCACAACCTGATTCGAGGTCTTTATTCTTGTCTCTGTGAAAGATCTGCTACATTATACTTCATATTTCAAATTTTATACGTTTTAATATACGTTTGCTATCACATCATTTCCATCGAAGAATAACTTGTGGTTCTGGGCAACCTGATCTAGTTGAAGCTGTCCCTGCTCATTGCAGAGGGGTTAGACTAGATGAGCTTCGAAGGTCCCTTCTAACCCAAACCATTCTATAATGCTATATGCCTACCAAGGAATGTTGTCCAGTATAGCCTCATTTGACTTCCATGTATTTCTGATTCCTGGCTAGCTCAGGATGTGCAGGGTATCATTGCACATAGATAGTGCAGCTCTCTGTAAACAGGAAATACTTCCAAGATGTCTTGCGTGTTTGTTAGACCCTAAAAATACGTTCAGATAAAGCCCATTGTTTCTACTACCACTGCTTCCTTCTTTGCTCTTGGACACTGAGTGACACTCAGATGAACTTGTCTGAATTAATGTAGTGCAGTGGAAAGGCCACTGGAGCAAAGCTTGAATTAGGTTTTCCTTGAGAGAGGAAGCCTTTTGAGAACTCTGCCTTACTGACAGAGTATTTCCGATGGCCCTTTTTGTCCTTGGATATAGGGACTTGTTACTTCAAAGGGATTGAAATGAAGCAATTTCTTCTGTAATAACAAGATACAGAGATCCTGGTACTCGTCACTGCATGGTGTTATTTAACTTTATAACTCATGCATTAAGCAGCCAATATCCTAGTCTCCTTATAGCTGTTTTTTCTTGAAAGAGAATGGAGGTGTTTGTGTAAATATGGAAGAAGTATTTGAAGCCAGTTTTCTGTGTGCACAGCTTGCTGTCATTTACTCTCTTTAGGCATAAACTCAAACACTGGAGAGCTGTGTAGTGCACAGTGAGTTACTCTGTGTGGCTCATTCATTGAGCCAAGGCAGTGGCAATCCCCACCCAGTGGATCTGCGCGGTGCACATTTAGTTCCACTGGAAACTGATCTACTTGGGAACTACACTGAGTTTGTCTGTTTAATTGCTTCAACTTAAGAAACATCAGGTTTCTGTGTGTGCATCCCACTCCCTGTATTACAGTGGAGCTGTCATCTTCCCCTTACAAGGTCCCTGCAATTAAAAGAACATCTCCGATGTGCTATCAAGAAAGTAGGAAGAGAAGTCTGTGTGGGAGAGTCGAGCTCAGGTTGGAAGGATTCCTGGAAGACAACCTCGGAATGCAGACAAGTGAGAGGAAGTGCAGAGGTACAGGAAAATCCTGAAAATCAGAATTTTCTGCCACCACAAAGAGAAGAAAACCACGATAACAGACATTTTAACCTGTGACCCTTTCTTGGAAACTGACAGTTATCAAATACCAGCCTCAGCATTGCTTATCAGACAGGAGCTTCACTGTAACTGCAGTTCCCCTCTTCTGTTTTGTTCTCTCTTACATTTTTCACCCTCTGTCTGCTTTCTTTATCCTTTCCTTTTTTCCCCTCTCATTCTCACTTGTAACCCATTTTCAGAGGATTTTTTTTGCACATGATTCTGGTCTCCGAGTCACAGAATCATTCCAGTTAAACAGCTCTGGCGTTGTGGACTACTCCTCTTTGTCGTTTCTCTGCATAGGAAGGGTAGATAAGAGGCTATCTCCTCTTGCTCCATGTGTTGCTCCACGTTACTTGGGTGGGTTTGTTTGGGGAAGTGATGGTGATGGTTTCTTCAGATGTGATGAAATCTTTTTCAGTATTGGGAAGTGGTCAAGGAAATACTTATTGGACTGGAACCATCTTGTATATAACAGCTAAGGGATGTTAATTGTAATTCCAGATACACAACATGGGAGAGTGACAGGCCATCTCCTTTCAATTGCAGAGCAGAGTGGTGTTCCCTGTATCTGCTCTGGAATGGCCAGGGGCTCCATCATAACTGGATGGCTTTTTGACAAGCAGCATCTGGAACTGGTCTGTAGTAAATGTAAAACTCAAACGTGGCTATTCCAATAAGACAGAAGGAATTGTCTCCTCACAGCAGGTCTTAAAATACCTGACATTTAGCCTGATCACAAGCAGTACATCTTCATCTGTTGAGGGTGTGCAAAGGGAGGGTGGTAGGATTACATAGTGCATGGATGGATGACATGTCTTACACTAGTGTTCACCACATTATTTTTCCTCATGTTCATAGTAGGAATCTTTGTGCAGCAAAGTACAAGTTAATTTCCTTTGCCATGATCAAAGATTCACTTAATAATGATTCAGCTCTACAGCAATTTGAGGAACTTCCTGTCCTTACCATGGGAGCAATCAGTATTTTCCATTGCTCTATCTCTAAACCAAGGATCTGGGGGGCTGAGAGGAAGAATCTTTTCTACATAAAATGTCTTGGTAGATGTGTAGAGTCTGACATATGATTGTTTCGTGCTAACACCTCTGAACCAGCATCCGGACTTTTCTAAGCCCATTGGGACTAAAGTGGAACATCAACAGTTTGTGGCAATAAACACGAACATAAATTCAGGCTTCTTGGAACTGTCTCAACACATTGTAACCCATGGAAGCTAGTCTTGAACTTAATTGTTGTTTCAACTCACACCTACACTTGGTATAAATACAGAGGTTCGTCTCTTCCTCTCGCAACAGGGCTCTGAACCCAAGATTGCAGTTAGTCGAGGTCTTCTCCCAGGCTACTCGGGTGCTGCTGCGCTTTGAAACCAGAACTATCCATAAAGAATAGAGAGATGCACTAACTTCCCTGGGAAAAATGGAGCTGCAGATTGAACTTATTCCTACAGGAGAAATCATCCGCGTGGCTAGTCGCAATGGAGGATGCAAGACTGTAAGCCTGTTTTCTTTATTGTCTTTTTGACCTTCTCATGGTGGTAGTTACCTGATAACCAACTTGGTCCCTCCTGTTCTGAACTGAGAGATGTTGGCACAAAAATGTGCAGCTTCTGCAGCACTGGCTGGTCATTGGGGTGCCTGTCGCTGTATTGTGAACAGTTTTCTCTCACTAGGATGAAATGTGTAGCCCTGAATGTTAATGTTGAGTGACTGGGAGCATAGAAAATGATTAAAGAGTGTTTCCTGTAGAAACACTCGGGTGTACCACAGTTGCAATCAGTGTTTGGCCTGGCCATATTCATTCTGTTGGAATTCTGGAAGCACTTTCCAACTACAAAGGAAGGGAAAGAGCTTTGAAGAGTGTTTTGATCCTCTTCAATATTGATTGTCCATGCTGTCACTGGGTCCGTGCCCTGAATGTGGTAGGAAGCTTCACACATCAGGAATTCAGTGGCAGAGGAAGATATAAGTGGAGTGTTATTGATGGTTTGGGTTGGAAGTTCCAGCCCCCTGCAGTGGGCAGGAGCACCTTACACTAGACCAGGTTTGTATGTGAGGGATGGAAAATCCCTGAGCTGATTATTTCTGGTTTGATGTGGTGGACATCAAGAGCTAGGTGCTTTTCTAAGGATAATTTCAGTTTTCAGTATTGGGAATGAATGGGAATCTGTGTGTTTTGCTGCAGGATGTTTTCTAACTGGATTTGTGTCCTTTTTAAAGGAGTTTAAAGAGAAGGAACTGTGTAGAAGCCCTTTAAAAACATCCCTAAGTAAAACCTGGAATTTGTATCTCTTTGTAATAGGTACTTCAAAACCGTCATAGGGTTCAGCTGTGGCTGCAGGTTGTGGTGGGCAGAGGCACTTCTTGCACCTCTGTGTGTGTTGCTCCAGTTTCCTTACGTTGTCTTTCTAGTAACTAATGTGAAACTCCACCTGAAGGTTAGCAAGGACATTGTGCAGGTGACAGCTGTTGGGTTGTCAGAGATACCTGAGCGCTCTCAGAACTGGAGAGAGAGATGATTCTGATCTTTGGGTTTCAGTAACTGATCCAGGAATGTTACTGACTGACTTGTAGCAGCAGTAAGAGGACACTTGTGGGACTGAGCTGTCTTTCCCAGAGGGAACTGTTCCTTTAAACAGTATCCCAACTAGTAAGCGCCAGGGTCCTGGGAGACCTCAGAGAGACAATGTATTAGTTCAGCTTTCTAAGCAGTTTCAAGTACTCGTAAGAAGCCCATAAACTCCAGTTCGCTGCTTTGAGCACAGCAGCGTGTGTTTGTCAAGTACTGCTGCTGCTGCAGGAATGGCCAGAGGAGGGAAGGGTCTTACGTGCTGCGCACAAACAGAAGCTTGTGGTTGACAATACTTCAAACTGCTGCACGAGCGCCAAGCGCAGAGCTTCACTGTTGCAGCGCAGTGTGCTTCAGGCCGTTGGAATTCAACGCGTGCAGAATTCCCTGTGGATCCTGGACTGCCGCCGGTACCCCACACATGGCCGAGATGAACCGGGCTGCCTGTTGCCGCTTGGAGAAGCCAGAGACCTGAACTTGCGGAGCTCTCTGGGGAGTCACTGCAGAGTGACCTTCACGTAAGCACACCCTGCTCATGCTTCCCACCAGCCAGGAGGGAATCACCATCAGGGTCCGCGCTCCAGCCGCAGGACACGGGTGCTGCGGGGCTCGGCAGCAGCGGGAACCCCACCCGCTTACCGGCAGGATGCGGTTGTGCTGAGCAAGGCGCTCAGCGCCGCCGCGCTCCCCCGGGGGTCCCGCTGCCCGCCCCGCGGAGCTGACGGCAGGTGAGGGCGGAGGCAGGGCCGCGGCCGCGCTCACTCCGCATGCCCGGCGCTCGGACATGCTCACTAGCGGCACGGCGCGGCGCGGGCTCCCGTGGGCAGTCGCCGCCGAGGCGCTGGCGGAGCCGCCGCAGGGCCCCGAGCAGCGCGTCCCGGGGGGCGCGGAGCCCAGGTGAGCGCGGTGCGGAGCGGAGGGACGGGAGCGGTGAGCGCGGCCGCACATCCGCCGTCCCTGGGCGCACTGGGGAGCGCCGGGGCGCGGGCACATGGCCGAGGGTCGGGGGCTGTGCCCGGAGGGGGGGGGGGTAGCTGGGGCGGTACCGGACGGCGCTCTGGGGAAGGGAGGGAGGACGGACACATAGAGGCAAGCAGACGGACGGACAGAGACAGCCGCGGCTTGGCCGTGCCCCCGAAGTCGGCGACCTTCCCGGAAACTCTAACGTTTCCACGGTAGAAACAAATGACCCTTTGAGAGCAGCCGGCATCCTGGCTCCGGCAGCGCGGAGCGCTCCCTGCCCTCCCCTCCCCTTCCGTAGCGTTACTGGAACGCGCTCCGGTAACGCTTCCCTCACGGGATCCCAAACGCTCCTGCCTGGGACGGGGCGAGCCCTGCCGAGGCAGGAGGAAGGTTGGAGCGGAGACGGGGCCGTGGCGCTGCCGGTGTGCTCGGGAGGACCTGCCCGGTTCTCCTGAAGAAATGCTTTCTGTCCATACCGAACTTGTTCTGTACCTTCTCGTGCTGCTGTGTGTTTATGGGCGGTATGATAGTGCTTCATATTAGAACAATTCTGCCTTTATATATACTGGAATAGTTCTTCCTCATTTGCTAATGCATGCACAGGTGCCTAAAAGCCCTTCGTGAAGAAAGCTCCTTGTTCTTAGTTTTCTCATAGGTGTTGAACACTGTAACTTCTCCAGCTTGGACCCCAGGTCTGCACCCCACTTACACCCAAGGGTGCCCATCCGTTGTGCTCCTTTCTATGCCACTTTCCCCCTTATTGTAATATACCTTAGCACTTAGTTGGTTTAAGTGATAGGGGTCTGTGGAAGGAATCTGGCTCTGGGCTGAGTGAACGTCTCATTCTAGTAACTTGAACGTTCCAAGTAAGTTGGCTTGATCTGCATCTCACGCTTGGGAGGGTTACAGAAGGAAAGTGATTGTGAGATGCAATACAGAGATTATTGTGGTATTTATTCCTTCTGTGGCAGTTGCTAGAGGTGGAAAGCTTCTCTGGAACAACTTGTAGGTGGCAGCTGCCTGGTTTCAGGGTTTTAGATAGTGACACATGAGAAAATGTGCTTGCTTGGTGGGACAAGCTGTGAAAGCAGCACCACCTCTTAGAGTAAGTGGGAAGAAAAGCATTAGTCTTTCATCTCCTTTTGGAGCAGTAGACAATTACCAGTTGTCAGCACCTTTACAAAACCTACTTAAGGTCTGCAGAACTTAGGAGTTCTTAAGTTTTAAGTAAACCCTGATACGGCAACCACTGTCATAACACTGAGGGATTTTCAGTGATGATGCTGGATGTAATCCCATGTTGCAGGGAGGGGCTGTGTAAATACAAAATCTCTTCTATTGTGCCTGGCAGGGACCAGCAGAGTGCTGGGTTGTCCTCCTCTGTCCTGATTTATCATGGTATGAAGGATGGATAGGTGTAGATGCCTTTATGCAGAGGTGAGATGGTTTTAGCCGTGTTCCGGTAGTATTCAGACATTTGGGATTTTCCTGTTGTTTGTAGTGTCATGTTCTTGTAGGACTCAGCTTTGCTGTGCTGGGAATTGCTTTCTAGGAAGTGTACAGATTCCTTTACCACTGTCAAAATAGACAGTCTGCACCAAATGCAGGAGAAACCAACTGCAGCAGTTGGTCACAGTCACAGAGCAGCAATATCTGAACTGCATCTCCCGTGTGCTTCAGTCCATTCCCTGCTCCCTCAGCCGAGTACTCTTACCTGGCAGTTCTGAATAGTTCCAGCATGGAAAATGTTGAGGATCACTGAGCTGGAGCACTTTGCCTCCCAGGTTGGAGGAGGAATGGGTGAGGGATGTTCACAGTGTGCTTTCAAATAACTAATGCCTTCTGTAAGACAAATTTACACTTGGGTTACTGGTGCTGCAGAAGAGGAGGTGCAGAAAACGTGAAGTGCAGTGTGTTTTCCTAGGGATGGTGTGCCCTACTGCCCTGTGTAAGTGATGCAAGTGGAACTAAATCACTTGTCCCTTCATACAAGCTAAAGAACCATTTGTGAAGGCTTGTTTGTGTGTTCCTAAAACATTGCTGTGGGGAAAACCATTTGTATTGTGCTTTGGCTTACCTGTATCAGTGACAGCCAGATGTGTGGTTCACTTCTCAGAACTGATCCAAGTGGAAACAGAGCAGGCAAAGCAAATAGGGAATTCCTCTGGAGCAGCTTATGGTGTGAGCATGTGAACATCTCTGCCTGCACAAGAAATACAGTGGCACAGGAAGAAATGGCTGGAATCAGGTGGGGATTGCCCTGGTGGTAGCAGCAAAGCTTTGTATTGGCATAAAGTGATTGCAATTACAGCATGTTTGTCTTCCATTAGGGGTTTTACTGTGTTACACACTGCTTTATAACCAACTCCTGAGTGATGTGGTTGGCTTTCACTGGGATTACTACCCCTGAGTTTGACAGAAACCCTGCCCCTCACCTTCTGCCATCTTTTCTGGGGGATGAGGTTTGCAGGGTTGTCTTTCTGAGATTGTGGCAGTTATTTTCCTGCCTGGAGGGAGCCACTTGGACTGATGGAATGATTTCCCTGCTGGAGATTATCTTGTGCCCTCCTCTGCATGCCTTACTCCTTGTTGATGCATCAGCAGGGTAAGGTGGGGTGGCCAGCTCTTCCCAGAAAGCATTAATAAAGATGTAAGCAAGCAGTGTGGGTAGATTTGAAAGGCTAAGTACATTTGTAATGACAGAAGGTTCTGAGTGGACAAATCTCAAGTCATTTGTTGCAACTGAGTCATGTTCTGTGGGGGTGGCAGGTATGGTAGTCTTTAAAGCCCTGCCCTGTGTTACTTAAATGCTCTTCAAGGAGCAGCAAGGCCAGTACCTTGTGTGTTAATATATATCTTCAGTGTTGTCTGGCTTATATTAAATCTCTATACTGGAAGGCAATAAAGCTTAGTATTTAGAACTCCTGGGACATTCATGCATGCATGGCTGGCTCTTCCTGGCAGCTGTTTAGGAAGGTACTTGGTCACATGTGGGGACAGGCCAAGGGGAATGGCTTTAACCTGCCAGAGGGGAGATTGAGATGAGCTCTTAGGCAGAAGCTCTTCCCTGTGAGGGTGTTGAGGCGCTGGCACAGGGTGCCCAGAGAAGCTGTGGCTGCCCCATCCCTGGCAGTGCTCAAGGCCAGGTTGGACACAGGGGCTTGGAGCAAGCTGCTCCAGTGGAAGGTGTCCCTGCCCATGGCAGGGGTTGGGACTGGCTGAGCTTTAAGGTCCCTTCCACCCCAAACCATCTGTGATTCTAGATGAACAGCCTCACCAGAACACTTGCAGCCCTTTAAGCAGTACATTGACCTTGCTCCAGCTTGGCCACTGCCCTTCCTGTGATTCAGTTCAGCTCCTGATAATAAACGCATAGATTTTTAGCATTTGGCAGTACCTTTGGACTGCTGCAATATTTGCCTTGTAGGCAGGAAGGTCCTGGAGCTGCGAGATACACCAGCCTGCAGTTATTGGGCAGTTTTGTTACCAAATGAGCAGTGTCGTTGTTAGTGGCAAAGGAATGTCAAAATGTGTTGTGATTTTAGCCAGAAAATGCATAGTCTGTGAATGACAAAAAAATAATCCATCTGTGCTGTCTAAAAAGGTAACTTCTTTTTTCTTTCTCTGTAACAGAGCTTTCTAAAATCACTGCTAAGCAAAAAGGTGCAGGTGGATAAAACCACAGTTTTGCTGTTGGGATGCAGACTGGACCTTACAAGCTACAGCTGCTTTAAAGGGCTGTGCCTTTAAATTTATGTTGGCAGTTTGTTCTGAAGGCAGTTTAAAGTTTACTGGGGATATTTGACCCTGCATTTCCTTGTAGTGTGCTTGCATCTGACCAGAGATTTCACCCTTACCAAAGGTAATAGAGATGTGGTCCTAATCTTTGAGACAGTGTGGACTCATGGCTGGAGAAACAGCCTTTGTAGTGGTTTTAAGGCTTCAGGGAAACCTTTGTGCCTCAGCAGCTGAGGTTGCATTTCATTAGTTAGAGTGATCTGTGGTGCCTGATGCCAGCTGACAATCACCAGGTGTATTGGGCCATTTTACTAATGAAGAGGAGGATTATGGAAGGAGCTGTAATTCAACGAGAGAACAGTGTCAGAGGATATTGGTGAGCTTACAACTGCGTTTTTCTTCTTCATTACCATATAGTCAATATATCCTGGTTGTCTGTCTGTGTTCATTAACACCTGCTCTAGGTGGGCTATTGCTGCCCAAGAAAGAATCATCTTTACATCAGAGTTATAATGACAAACTGAGACCAGAAACTCCGCTCTTACTGCTCATTGTGGCTGAAGGGTCCAGTTAAGTCAATGTCCTGTTCTGTCCTAAGGAGACAGTGATCTGTTGAGCAAATTAAATTCCACTGAAACAGTAGAAGTGGCACCACAGAAGTAGGAGGAAAACTATTTTCCATCCTGAAGTGTGTCTTTGTGTAGTTGTTGCGAGTTGGGTCTTTTCAACTCCTGAACAGTAACTAATAACTTCTACATTATACAGCCCACACTGAGTCATTGTTTACTCAAGGAAATGACTCTCAACACCCAGACTTGTTTGCTAACTTTAATAACTGAAATATGCACTTCCACACATCACAAGGCAGCACGCTGTCATCAACATCTTGAAACCAAAAGCTGATACAGACACCACCATACAACCTTCTGTTACAGACAGTAGTGCTGCAGTTCAGGTTCTGACTGCAGCGAAGGCTGATGTGTCCAATGGTGCAGTTTGGAGAAGAGGGTTCTTGTTGGGTTGGTTTTTTCCTAGAGTTTTATTGAACTTTCCAAATTAGAGACCAGGAAAGTCTCTGTCCACACTGCTTGTTGTTTGAAATAACAGCTTGTCTTATGCTCTGAGGACTTCTGGAGGCTGTTCAGGATTGCCTCTTCTGCAGCTTGGGAGGGAAAGCCACACCTTTGCACCAGGAAGCCAGGAATTCCTTCTCTGACAGAGCTGGAACTTGGACAGCAAAGCAGATGTTTCTTCTGCCTTATGTGAACACTAAGTTCAGCTGTGAGCAGTTTTCTTCCCTCCTTACCTGCTGGTTTGTGTTAGCACCTTATTGTGTCACAGGTACCTTTCCTGCCCACCATTACATATATTAAGATTATAACAACCATTATGATTATAACAACCATCAGGGTTTGGATCCCTGGTTGGTTTTGGTGTACAGACCAAGCAATACTGAGTGCACGCAATGCAATATAGTCAGCTTTCTCCATTGCTTTGTTCCTGTGGGAGTGAAGTGGGGGCAGCTGAGCGTGCCTGACTTGCGTGGGAAGGGTGTTTGGACCATTCAAAAGCAACTTTGAAGCTGTTTCTTCCTCTTGGATTGATGGATTTCTGAATTTTACGCTCAGTTCTCTTATTTTCCTTCTGAGCTACAAAGCACCACGCAACTAAAACAATACTGCAGCTTGGAAGAGAGGATCCAGAGCAATATGAGCACTGGAAAAGCAGAGTAATGTATCATGAGGAACTGTTTTTCTATCTGTTGCACCTTTCCAAAACCAACAAACAAAATCAAATGCCTATCACATTTCTCAAGTGAGCCACACGCTGCATTTGAAATAGTGTATTCAAAATGGACATTCTTGATTTCTCCTCGAGGCCCAAGCTTTTGGGGGCACAAAATAGGAAAGGTCTTGTATGAAAATGAGGGCAAATACAAAATACATAACTTCCAACATCCCCATTTTATTTGTGCATGGATTTTTTTCCTCTTATGGGAGAGAATTGATAGCAGAGAAGCACAGCCCGTGTTTTTGTGTGCCTGGTCATAGCACCCTGTGGGAATGCAGGTGACTTTAATCTTGCTGATCTTCTGTGTGGAAAGCCGCTGGATGGGAACTGAGAGCAGCTTCTGGAGCTGTTAGCAAAGCTGGAACATCTATATTTGTTTAAACAAGGTTTGTTGGAGTCCTTAGAACACTGAAGAAAAACATGTGAAGACATAATAGTCTGAGCACAATCTCTTCTCTTTTTGCTTGATAAAATTAAAGAAAACATGGGTTGATGGCTATGGACCATTTATATATTTGGGTTAAGCTTTCAGATGTTGTCCCAAGTCTAAACTAACCTGATTTGAGATAACTGTGTCCTGATCCAAGGAAGAAGTATAAAGGAAAGGATAAAGATGAGCTGCTCTTCCTGGAAACTGCTGCAGACAGGGATCACCTTGAAACTTCCCTTTACTGTGTCAGTGAGAGCTGCCAGAGCAGGGATGGCTGGAGCTGTGAGCCTGGCAGGTAGGGAGTGCTGGCAGTGAGCACTTGTGGCACGTTGGTCATGAAGGCACCACATGATGAGGAAATGCTGCAAGAGATGCAGAGTTCTGTATGCAAAAACCCCTTGCACAGAGCCAAAGGGGGGTGTTTGATCTCTCTTTAAACTGCAACCTGACTGGTTGCCAAGTGTCTGTTTCTGCTGTGATGATTCTGTATCTAGGTGGGGGCATCATGGAGCTCCTTGAACCTTCAGCCTGGAACATATTCACCTGCCAGCTGCTGCTCTCCGAACCACTTCCCTGCTTCAGCTTGCAACGGGAGGAATATTCCACGAAGTGGCTCCGTGTAGGATGGGAATGTGAACTATGTCCAGGCTGAAGTCCATGGAACTCAAAAGCTGCACTCATGTAACTGTTTACTTCTTTCTAGAGGCTTCAGTTAAGTTGGCTCTTTGTCACTGAATGCATTTCTGTGCCATCAGAAGTAGGGAGCACGTGAAAAGACCACGTTGTCACCTGAGTGGAAGAAAATCAGTGTTGTTGCACATTGAGGGCATATGTTTGGAAAGAAATCATTTCCAAGCATTGAACAAGCAAGCTGTTATTTTCCAAGGGAAACCTTTGTAGCAAATCTTGCTTTTATTTTGCATAGGCTGGAAAGGTAAATTCTGGTATAAAGGTCTAAAAGTAGCTGTGGGCTTGGTACCTTCCTGGTTTGAGTGGTGAATTTCTCTGGTTGATCTCTAGCACTCTGCTGAACTCTGGAAAGTGCTTTTCAGGCCACACTTTCACTGGCCCCAACCCACATTATCTTAATTACAAACCACTTAGCTGATGGTGAGTCAACACAGATGTGACACGGTGCTGGTTACAGTGGATCAGTCAGTGTTTAGTGTGGGCTGTGTGGAGATTTGTGGATTGATAGGAAATGGGAAGGTTCCTTTGGGTCAGTAAGTGGCACAGGGATGCATGGAGTGAGCTCATCCCTCCTGTGTGCAGAGTCCAGCCTCACCAGCCCTCATTTTTAGGTGTCAGTTGTTCACAGTGCTGTTGGGTATCAGACCAGTGTTAGCTGGGTGTGATTCTGCTGGCAGATCTGGTGGGACACATACCCACGTGCACCAGGTAATTTATATTGCTGATTCCCTGATTGTGGAGCACTACAACTGACAGTGTAGTCTGTGGCATTCCTGGGCTTGTCCTGGAGGCTGCTGGTGGTGATCATGCATCACTTCCCAAGGTTTTAAGTGTTTGAAGGCATATGTATGTGTAAGAGCAGGGGATGGAGCAAGCAACCAGAGCATCAGAGCTTCATCCACACCACTCTTACTGGAATGCCCATTCTTTACTTGTCTGCCAGGAGGGTGTATTCCTGCAGTAACTGGTGTGAGCTTATGCTGCCATGAAGTTCTGTTTAAATTGCTTTTGCTGTAGTTCTCCCCTCCCTGCACCAGCATCCATTTGACCCTTTGAATCAACTGAAACCAAGTTTGGAATACAGTGATGACGTGAAAAGGCCTCTTCTGTTTGTTTAGTTCCTTGTCTCATGACAGAGCTGAGCAGATCTCAGTCCCAGGACAGAGGAGGGGGAGGACCATGATAAGCACAGCTGGGTTTATCCTGCATCACAGTCCACTTACAGCCTGGGACTGTACTCTGACACTTTGGAGGACACTTTCTGTGCTCTTTTCACCTTGGAGGAGTGTTTGGAATGGAATGCTGGGGGAATGACGGCTTGTGTAGCTGTTCTTATGCTACTGGGTTGTAATCCTTGAAGTCAGTGGTAGTGAGGAGTTTGCTAGAAGGTTCTGCAGTCACACTGGGGGCACTTTTGTGCCCTGGTGTGTGGGTGATTGGCACTAAACCCTCCCAGCCTGTGGCTGTGGAGCTAGGCCAGATGTTTGGAACATAAATGGTAGCTAGTTGTCTTCTAAATGTTGGCTTTATTGAGATTTCTAAATAGAACAGAATACACTGTCTCCACTCCACTTCTTGCAGTGGGGATTCCCAAGCTGTAATACCTATTATAGCTCCTGAGCAGTGCAGTAACCATCTGCCCATGGAGTGCCTGCAGTGCTGTTGCCCATTACGTGGTATCAGGTCAGCAATGGAGAGCACTGAGAGACAGCTGGGGTGAGCCCACTGAGACACTGAGCCAAGGGAAGCTGGTGTCTGTTCTGCTTCTTGCCAGAGCAGCATGCAGAGCGCCTGGGTTCCAAGCAGGGAGCCCACATTGGCAAGTCACTTGGGTGCTGATGTCTGGAGTGTTTTGCTCCCTCTGAAGCACATGCACCTCTGCTGCTTCCCAGTGCTTGTGGAAGGAGGCTGGGAGAGCCTGTGCAATGGGAGCCTGGAGGGAGGACACCCTGCCCAGCTGGTGGTCATAGAATGGTTTGTGTTGGAAGGGACCTTAAAGCTCCTCCAGCTCCAACCCCTGCCACGGGCAGGGACACCTTCCACTAGAGCAGCTTGCTCCAAGCCCCTGTGTCCAACCTGGCTTTGAACACTGCCAGGGATGGGGCAGCCACAGCTTCCCTGGGCACCCTGTGCCAGCGCCTCAGCACCCTCACAGGGAAGAGCTTCTGCCTAAGAGCTCATCTCAGTCTCCCCTTGGGCAGGTTGAAGCCATTCCCCTTTGTCTTGTCCCTACAGGCCCTTGCCCAAAGCCCCCTCCAGCTTTCTTGTCAATGCCCTTTAGGCACTGGAAGATGCTCTAAGGTCTCAGAGCCTTCTTAGGCTGAATGCTCACTTTTGCACTGTTCTACATGGCTCTAAAGTTTCAAAGAACTTTCTGGCCCTGTGGGGCTTTAGCAATGTATCTCTGTGGGTAGCAGGACAAGGTTACTGCTTTGTGGCATCTGAGCATGATGTGATCGACACAGGGAGAAAGGGTGAGGGAGAAGGAAATCATTTTGCAGCCAAAACCTTTTCGTGCGAGAGGCTGGATCTGGACGCGTGCCTTTCTGGGTGTACACGCAGGTTATGCAGTCTGTAGCTGCTGTTGCTGTCACCACCAGTAGTGGCACCCAAGTAAACAAAATTGAGGAATGCCATCCTGCAATAGGAACTCGAAGAGGCTATTTCTAGATGGAATTGAAGCTCCATGTGATTTAGTGCACTGTAGCTTCATTGTGAGGGCAGAAGGCAACCAAAAGTGGTTTGGACTGGAATTCTTTATAGAGTATTGTTGCTAACGCTGTAGTGGGCAGCTGGGTTGAGATATTTTGGAGCTTTACTCCTTTTTGATACCATACTAGCACTCTTGTTAAAGAGGCTTCATAACAAGTTGGCAGTGGTTGGTGCAAGCCCATATTTTTAGATGTTCTGTTGATATTTCTCCCCCCCCCCCAGGAATAGAGATATTCTGGCAAAAGACAGAGAGATAACTTTAGAATGTGCATACTAAATATCCCCCAGCAGGTAAGCTGGAGCAGCAGAGGCAGCAATGAGTTAGCACCTGGGTTAGTGAGTTTTGGAATGATGAGGTCCAGCTTTGCAGGAAGGGCAACACCTGCATGTAGCTACTCCTGTGGTCACAACCCATCAGCTGTTCCAGCAGACAAGTGTGTGCTGCCCATCACGGATACAGGAATCCCAAGAATGTGAAGGACTCTGGAATCCCAGCTCTGTGTGCCTGCCCTTCCCCTCCTCCTCCAGGGGCTAGTGGGAGCAGGAAAGGAGGTCAGGTTTGAACTCCAAAGAGGAGGAATTTGTGAGTATATAGCAGATAACGCCCATCACTCACTATACTTTGCCACTCCCCCCACCATTGTGGAAAGTATGATTAAAGTCAGCCGCTCCGCCCTGCCTGTCTGAGCCTCATACATGCCTCCCAAATGCCAGATTCTCTTCATTCCAGGCTGCTGACTTCAAGAAGGACTTGCTCTGACAAGCTGGAAATGAGGACTGGCAGCTTCGTCTGCAACTCAGAGGCTTTATCTCTCTTAGACACTCTTCCTAACGTTTCCCACAGACATTGTTCTGCTGGTAAGAGCTGTTGTATGCCCAGGATGCCATCAGACTGAATAAAGCTTTATGTTGTGAAACTACTTAAAACAGGCAAGGAAAGCTTCCTAGAGCAGCTGGCATCAGGCCTGCGGCAGAGCTTGCTCTCCTTGTGCTTCAGCCTCATTATATGGGGAGTGGTAAACAGAGTCAGCTCAGCCTTTTGATTGTCTTGTCCCCTTACCTAGAGCTGGTCTTTCCTTCATTCGGGTTCTGTCATCCAGTCTTCATCTCTCACTCTGTTGCCATCACCTGATGATGTGATGTTGCCATCATATCCACAGTGTGTTCTTTCAGTTCATCACCTTGGCCTCTCTGAACTCCTACCTTCACCAGGCCAAGGACATGTCCTTTGACTTCTAGGATTGACCTGGCTCCACCATGAACTTGTGTTTTTCCCTGTTCTCACTTCCTGATCTTGCCTCCTAGCGTTACTGCTTCACTGCTGCTTCTGCTTGGTGAGGGATGCAGCTGTATCCACCTGTAAGGGGCTCTTTATTGCATGTGCTTTTAAGCTGTCTGCTTATGCTGCGTATTTCACTTGGAGTATTTCTACTCCCTGGCCCATCTTAATCAGTTGATGAACTCAGCCTTCAATAAATGCTTTCACAGAGTGCAGCCCATTTAAGAGGTGTAATAATGGTTCCAGAGAGCGTCTGTGCTCTTCTTTGGATGTTGTTTTTGTTTCAAAGTGATTATTAGAGCAAGTATCTTTTTACATTCATATAATATTTAACATAGGAAGTCGAGATAACCTTAACCTTGATGCAGTAAGGCATGAACCCTAATAGAAGAATGTCTCTTAAATCGGAGTGGTCATTATGGTTGTGACATGATTCCTGCTTAGCAGGGTATCTTGGATGTCATCATCCTGCTTCAGAAGCAGCTTGCCAGTGTTAGTTTCGGTTGTGGAGGGTATGTACATGTATGTAAGACCTACCAGTATCAAATGCCTGCCCAGTACTTCACAACTGGTTGTTAATAGACAAAACTGAGGGGGTTCTGTCTGATTTTTGAGGTGGGCTGTTTCCACAGGGGCTGTGGCCTTGGCTTAGGGCCACGTAACCATGTTGAACAGAAAAGGGATCCATCCCACTAGTCCCAGCTCCAAATCCTCTCTCCTTACCATGGAAGTTTGCTCTCTGAAGATTGTGAGGAAAAGCTGGGTGAAGCAAAAGCTCTCATTTCCCCTTATCTAGCTTAATGTGAGCAAAGAGCACTTTGCTCACAACGAGAGGGTTGGAATCAGTGTTGTAGTGAGGATTTTGAACAAGAAGCCAGCATAAAGAAGCACCCATAGCATTTAACCTCTGTGTTTTATTCATCCTGGAGCAAGTGTAATTGAAAGTGACACCTCTATAATTGATGAAGTATCTTTTTACCATTTGTTTAATTACCAGTTTCAGTGTCTAGAAAGCAAGCAGATCAATAATTTACAGTGATGAACTGCCCTGTGTCCTTCTGTTCTTCCAGTTCAGACATACAAACAACAGCTCCTGAAACAAACCCTCATATTTTGATGCTTCTCTTTAGGTGATTTAAAGGATCTCAGTGTCTGAGAGCTGTTAGAACAGGAATTGTAAGCAAAGGAACCAAAGCTGCCTGTGTTTTGTATGTATTCCTTACGTTATAGGCTTTGATTTTAGTACAGCCTTTCTTGAGACTCTTGAACCCTTCTGGCAGGTTAGAGGTCAGACTCCCTCATGGCCCTGCATCCCTCACTTTCCCCAAGGGCACCTAGGGAATCTATACCTGTTGAATCAGAGCAAGGAAAGTGTTTCTTTCCCAGTGGGATGAGGCTTCTGACAGTTCCTCATGTCATCCCAGCTGCCATGGACAGGAGGGTTTCCTCAGACAGCATCAGAACAAAAGATACCCGACTTCCAGGAGATCTCTCCCTAGTATGGAAAGTTTATAGGAGCAAAATGATGTCTGTATCAGCTGTAGGGATTCCTTCAGGATCACAGCCCAGAAGTAGTTTGTGTTTATGTAGTAGATGTAAAGGGCCTGCCTGGGACTGCCTGCTTTGTCTGCCTCAGCGGGATGTGTGCAGATTTTCAACCACACAATGCAGGACCATAAGTAAATCAGAGAGAGAAAGAAAGGATTTGGACCCAGCCACAGCTGGGGCATGAATGTTCCCATTCACTGCATAGGCCCATGTTTATCCAGATGTGGAACGGGCGTTCCTGAGAGCCGCAAAGGAATGGGCTCCTTGGTTATTCTTTGGCTTGTGTTTTGTCTTTGGGTTTGATTAAATTGATGTCCTGATGATGCAGGAAGTGCTGAAAGCACTGGGAACACCATAGTGCAGCCCACCTGAGTGGGCAGGGAACCAAACCCATGTCTTGCAGACGAGAGATCCCTTACTTTTCAGCGGGTGCCTCTGAGCTCCAAGGCAAGGATTTTAATCTTGATTTAATGCAGTTTTGATTCAATAGGAGTATCACTTTTTAATCAATATTCTGGATTGTCTGAGGAGTGCAGGCTGATGCTGGTGGATGTTGGATGGCCTTCTGTAATGACGTCCCTGTTTTCCAGGCATCCTGGAATACTTTTGCCAACATGATGGGCAGCTCATCATTCCCTGCTTACTGTTAACTAAAGGTACATCTGTTTTGGGATAAAACTGTTTGCAATTCACAGACTTTGCTCACTGGGGGATCTTTGGGGTGCTGTCAGGCTGGTCAGAAGGGGATTACCTCAGACAATACCCTTCATCTGGTGGCTTTTACCCTCCTTTTCAGAAGCAACAGGGTAAAGGGAAGCAGCTCAGACATAAGCCAGCTGCAACATCATCTGTCCACGTGCTCCCTGTTGGCTGCCAGGCCTCAAGCCTGACACGCTGCCAGAAGCCAGTCTGCACTGCGTGTCTACTCGTCTTTGGTCTGCTTTTGGAAACTGCTTAGGCCATTGCTTTTAGCATAATCTGGAATTTCTACACATGGTTGGATAGTCTTACTGTGGGCTCACAATCCAGTTTTACTGCAGACTGTTGTTGAAACTTCAACTTTTCATAAAGGACTTACGCCATGCTAATAAATGTAAAATGCTCTTTGTTCCCTTACAAAGAGGGGTTTGAAAGAAGTTCAGTCCCATATGCCTTCCTAATAGTTTCATTAGGATTTATTTATAACTTCACTGTCCCAAAATAACTGCCTGCCTCAGGCCAACAAACTCAGTTTGGGACAGAGGGGAAAA
This sequence comes from Pezoporus occidentalis, assembly GCF_034315485.1. NCBI lineage: Eukaryota > Metazoa > Chordata > Aves > Psittaciformes > Psittacidae > Pezoporus > Pezoporus occidentalis. The sequence continues at coordinate 2,220,057 of NW_026913673.1, read as the reverse complement.
GAAACCCGGGTGGAAGTACATATTGTGCCTGTAAACTCCACGCTTGTAAATCATCAAATCAAAACCTCCTCCGCTTGTTTGAATGGCTGAAGCATTGAATGTGCCCTTTCTCTGGGCTGGCAGAGTGGCTCCACTCTAGTTTGTAGTTGGCTTTCAGCATTGCAAAGTTTGCATTAAAGAAGAGGCACACCCAGGAGGAAAGTAAGAACTTGTTTCTCCCAGGTATCACCCGTTCCTGGCAGCAGAACTGAGTGTCGCAAGAGTACTTGCAGACTGGGCTGGTTCCTTCCTTTCCTTAAGGAACCTATAGATATTGCATGCAACAACCCCCTGACAGATGCCACTGAACCATATGAAGTATTTCCCTGAATTTGGGGTTCAGATTGTACTGATTTATGCTACTATAAGCTTTCCATACTTGGCATTTTGTTATTACACGAACAGGATTGGGATGGAGGAGTAGTTGGTGGGGCATCACTCGGGTGCAACCTATTTTATAGACGTCCCCCTCCAATTTCAGGCAATATATTCCATCTGTGGAATATATTCTCCCTGTGCTTTCCAGGAAAGTTTTAGCCATTTATGCTTTACTTTTCTGCCATTGGAAGCTTGAATACACTAATATAATGTAGGTACTACCTGTGCTCCAGTCTCCACAGAGCAGAAAAGTTCCTGCTTTTGACAGCAAACCAGGAGTTCAACAATAGCTTTATTCAGACCTTATGAAAAGGAAAAGCTCTGCGTGAACTGAAAGAAACAATTCCATTTGGCTATTTTGGAGGGAGGTATTTCCTTTCTAAACTGTTTTCCACAGTACCAAGTGGTCTCGGTTTGGGTGGGGTTTGTTTTAATGCAAAACTACATGGATGAAAGTTGTGGGTTCCAAGAAAAAAGGACAGCTTGGGACAAGTCAGTCGAGTTTAGTTGTTTCCTATAAAGCAGTCTGATAGAGTAGATAAAGCTCTTGTTTGGATTTCTGTGTGATAGGTGTTGACATGTCAGGCTGCCTTCCCCGGGTTTCAGATTTAACCTGCTACAGAAAAAAGCAGCTTAAACTTAACTGGGTTGGTGTCAGGAGTTCTGAACAGGCAGTTCCTGTATTTAGAGAAGAATTCTACAATCATCATTGGTGGCATGGGGGAAACCTGGGATCCTGTCAATATAACGTTCATAGGCATGGTTCATCTCTGCTTCCAGACTCCTAGACTCATACCCACGATTCTTCTCCCTTTTCAGAGCCTTATAATGGGTATGGAGCAGTTATTACATGCAAAAAGAGGTATGAGGGTATTAAAAGGCATTCTTTGTGTACTTAGTTTTCCCTAAGTCATAACCACTCACAGTTACTGGTTCCGAAGAAAACCTGCCTGTTGCTGCGCTCGTTTCTCCCTCTCTGTGCAGGCAGGAATGTCAGCACTGAATTGGTCAGAAATGAAAAGGTCAGTTTTAAAAGCTTCAGGAATGGAGATGTCCCCAGAGATAAGCCAAATACGAAACATCCTCTTGGGACAGATTTGCTGTATAGCCAGGAAAGCTTAACACACCCTTGAGTGCACACCCTTTTCTGGCCCGTAGTGTGAGGATAAGGGCAAGGTATGAGCAACTGGTGAGGAACGTACCTGAAAGCCTTGGTTACACTGGAGCAATCCTCTGGAACAATACGGGGAATTGTAAATCTCAGCTGTGTTCTCAGAAGCTCCTGATGCTGTGATGTAGAAGAGCGTTGCTGCTGTTAAAACTCTCTCTTGCATCTCATGTAGGAGTCTTTCACGAGGGTAACTTGGCTTGCTGCATTTTAAGGCTCTCAGCCTAACGTTGTTGCCTGATCGTTTCAGCTCAAGGAGATCTTAACTAGTTAAGGCATTAGAAACCTTGACTGGGATTTGGTCCCCTAGAAGCTGTGCAGCTCTGGATTTGTAGACATAGGATGGAGCAGGGCTGCAGATAGCAAATGATTTGTGCATTTTGCCACAACCCATCTTTTGCTCTCAGAAATAGAAGTCTGGGTGATAAACCTGTCTAGGAATGTATATTGTGCTCATTTCCGTGGCAGCTATGGGGCTGTGTCAGACTGTGTTTGCTCAGCAAGCTTCTCTGTGCTGGGAGCTGGCCTTATCCAAAGGCAGAGAAGAGATGGAAAGATACCCCTCACTGGGGATCACAGGGCAATGTTCCAGTGATATCACTTGATCCAAATGAGGGCTTTGTGAGCGTTGTTTCATTTGTATAAGAAGAAGGGAAATCTCTCTTAAACTGGACTTGCAGGTTTTGTGTCTGATGGAGTGACAGGGAAAAGTGTGTGTTGGAGCTACGATTCCGGCTCCATCCAGAAGTCAGGCTGAGACATTCACACAGCTTGTTGTAGCTGTGTGGAACTGCTTGATGTTGGAACTGCTGGCTTGTGAGACATTGATGCACACAATTGTGTGGGAACAGTTTGGAAATCAAGTTAAATGGCTTCTTCCACATGTGCCCAGCATCCTCACAGTTTAAAACCAGCAAGAGAGCACTGGCCTGGTCACAAACTCTCGTGCTCTGTGGATTGACTGCCCAGGAAGGGCAGGAAGGGGAGCTGTCAGCCTTCCTTCTGCGTTAGCACTGGCCACGTCATGCTTTAGGATGTGGCTGTGTCTTTTCCTGCCCTTTCATATCAGGGATGTGCTCAGCCTTGTTCTGCAGGCGCTGTTTTGTAGATCTGAAAGTCTTCTTTCTATCTTTTGCCTCCCATGATAGAAAAAGGACACGGCAGCTTTAATCTGTACATTCAGTTTTCTATTCTGGGCTGGGGAGAGGCCCCTCTCCGCTCAGGAGAGAAGAGTTAGGGGTTAAATGCTGCCCACCTTTGGTGGGGGAACCTTAGCTTACTGCATTCTGCCTTCCTGGATAGTACTGATGTGTGAAGAGTCCAGCTTGTGTCCCTCCTCAGTACACTTCTATGTTCTTCTCTTCCAGACTGCAAACGGTTTAGTGCTGATCTGGCCTTATATAGTCATTTCCTATTATTAGAAACATTTCCTTGGGATCTTGCTCAGGGAGTAGCAGAGGGAAATCCTGTTTCCTTCATCTAACGTGCAGGCAAATCACCACTGTTCACTCTTTCCTTATCTAGTGGTGATAGAACAAGAAGTTTTTGTTATGATATGCTTTCCAGTCTTAATTCCTTTCTAACACTAAACCTCTTTTCAGAAATGCAGGAAAAGGATTTTGAAGGATTAGGAACTGTCAGCCACCCATGTGAGCTGTAAAGCATTGTCCCCAGCCTGTAAGTTCTGCCTGTTCTTTCTCAGCTCTGACTCTCAGGTTTACTTGTCCTAACGCTTTGGACAACCAATTCTCTTACTCATTGTGACTGCTATGATAGGATGTTTCACCTGAATCTGGGAGGGCATCGATACAAAGCTAATGGCTGTGTTAAAAGAGAGAAATGACTTTATATTAATGAGGAGTTTCTTTCTGCATGCAAAGAAATGTGTGTTTAAGGGAGAGGATGGTCACGGAAAGCACAGAGATATGCACAGGCTTTGAACACTTCATTTTTCCTGTGAAAACATTTTTTCCCCTTAAAAGGAAGATGTAGGTCCTGCTACTGGGAGGGACTGTTTAGAAAGTCAGCTGGGAGGAATGCACATTAGCAGAACTGAGTCAGGCTGTTTGTATTAACAGCTCCCTCCAGAAGGGCTCTTCTTGTTCTTGCCACAGACGCTGCAGGGGAGCTGCTTGAGACGATGGTATCAAAGTGAAGGCAAAGCAATCCAGCTGAATTAACTGTTGGTTCAAACTCTGTGCTGTTGCAGCGAGCTCAGCAATGACTGTTGGACTCAGGACGGGCAGAGTGTGTTTGTATATCAACTGTCTCACAGCTGCCCTGTAAAACAGCCACCAGAGCTGTAACAGGGATGGAGCGAGAGCAGCCGCATGCACGAGACGCACCGGCAGCGTATTAAGGGCATCTGGTCGTGATAAAGCAGGACTTTGCTCTGATCATCAAAGCCACTCATCCATTTCTCTTTCACTGCTTCAGCAGAGAGCAACAACAAGGAAAATGTATCTCAGTTTGTTAGATTAACCCAGTTCTGGTTTTCACCCACGTCACAAACCCAGAATTATTGTGTGTGTGCGGGAGCCATGACTAAACAGGAACGCAGCGTGTGTGCTTTTAAACCTACTGTGCCTCAAATGCATCTTATCATCAGGGGTAGCAAAACAGTGATTGGTGCTTACAGAGACAGAGTAGGAGTCCCAGGAGAGGTGTATCTCCATCTTCATGCTTCCTAATATTCCCTGTTTTGGTGATATTCCTGTTTATCAGTGGAAGACTGAGCTTGGGAAGGAAAGAAGTGTAGTGTTCTCACTGCTGAAGGTTTCTCGAAACAAACAAAACCAGTATTGACAGTTCGAGGTGTTACAAAGCATAAATTAGACTCCAAAAGAATCATTTAAATAGACTTTTTTGTCTTCTGGGTTTTTGAACCCTTTTGGCCACACCTTAACATACTGCTCAGCCTTTGTCTGTAAACGTGCAAACACATCCACACAGAATCAGAGCATTCCCAGAGCTCGCGATGTCATGAAGTTTGCAGGAAAATTAAGGAACTTTGCCATCTTGAGACACCTTCTGAGTGAGTATAATGGGCTTTTGATTTAACCTTCATAGGTCTGCAGTTCCAGAACTGACCAGTTGTGTCTCTAGGGACCAATGTCCTATGTCCTAGGCTTCTGTTCCCAATTACTTCTTTGGGGGACGTCTGGCTGCTTTCTGCGTGGGGAAAGAGGAGATGTGTTACCACAAACAAAAAGAGGGTAGAAACCAGACAATTCTTACCAGGGCTGATGATATGGGGAGGAGGTTCTGCCTCCTTATAGAGCCTGTTGCAATATTTACTGATGATTCTTTGGCAGGGCATTGGTTTATGCAGTTATTGTGCAGTCAAATGTCCATCTCTGCTAGAACGGAGGTTTTTCCCCAGGGTGTGGTCCAGGCATCCTTTGGAACCTCCAGTTCCTGCTATAGGGTGTCTTAGGAATGTGAGGCATTTGAATCAGCTTTAGATCAGCGCAGCCTGGACAGCAGGACACATGTGGTAGGTTAAAGAAATTCCTATTTTCTAAGATGTTCCTCTGACCTGCAAGAGGAAGGGCCCTTGAATTCCTGGCCTGTCGAGGGTGGTTTCTTTCCCATGGTATCTTTGCCAAGTGCTTTCTAATTATGGAATGTGTGTTATTCTGGAGTTGTTTTGCAAGGCAGAAATAGTGAATGTTATAGAAATCCTGATAAAAAAGATACACATTGACAGATGAACTTGACACCTTTTGCTTTTGGAATAATGTAGATGTGATCCACACTGGTTTTTGGAGTAGCATAAACCCAGAACAGCATCTCTTACCTCCAGATTTATATTGTGCAGTGGAATCTGCACTGGTCTGCTGATGGTTTCACTGGTTTTAGGCTGGTTTAGTGGGGCTAAACTGTTCTCTTCCAGCAGAGCCACTGCTTGTGAGTGCAGCTCAGCAGGTCACGCACTGCTCTCTGTGAGCCTGCCGGAGCAGGGCTGACAGGAAAGGTTTCCAGTCCCCTTGCTTTGAATGTGGAATTGTATGCAGGGAATCAGCTGCTTATCAGCATGGAGCAGAGCAATCCCAGTGCTCTAATCCAGGGTTTATATGAGTCCCTTCTGACTGGTGAGGCCTGGAAAACTTGATTCATACCTCTGCCTGTAGTTGCCTGTAGTGGTGATGCAGACCCAGCCAGCCATCCTCAGCAGAAATCGGAGACAAGGGCTGGGCTCTGTTGCTGGAAAGAAAGAGCCTGGTTTTATCACTTTAATAATCCAGGATCAAGGTCTTTTAAATCAAAATGATGCTGGTTATCTCTGTTTTCCAATCATATTTTTTCCCCCTCCTACTTTAGGCTAACCCGTGTGCCAACAGGAGCTGGGCAGTAGTTTGGCTGCAGAAGAAAGCTTTTTGAGTAAAGGAATTCCCAGTGAATAAAGGGTTCTCCTGCAAGGAAATGGCATTTCCAGTGCTGAGGTGTGTCCTGACAAGTGTTAGGAGGTGTGAACTAGGGGAAAGGTAAAGGTGTTAATGTGAAGATAACTCACTACTAATACTTAACATGAATTTTATTGGCTGTTGTTTGGCTACAACTGGACTGATTTGAGGAATGACGGTGGAGAACTGACATTCTCCTGCTGAAGAATTATTGCTGCCAGGCCACAGCTCTAATTAGACTTGGAACACTCCTGGATCAGGACTTGCTGTTGAGACTCAGTGATGGCTCATATGGCTCAGGGGAACAGAGATTATATTACCTTGGATCTTAGTTGTTCTCCTGCACTGAGCAGGGCTTTGGAGTATTGTCCATTTCTTTCAATGCTCTGACATAGATCAATGCTAAACCCCTCTCTGAAACATGTCCTGAGGCTGCCTCTGTTAATAATTCACCCAACTTCTCAGCTGGCTGATAAAAGGAGTAGAAGTCATGCCAAAGAGAGTTGTGTAAAAACTGGGAGGTAAGGTTTCAATCACTTCTCAAAATGGAATCTGATGAAGGCAGAAGCGCTAGTGGCATCATAGCACCCTTCAGAAGAGCTTCCTTGCAATAGTTGGCACGTCCTTCCTGTGAGGAATGGCATCCACCATGGGCTCAGTGCCTTGGGGCAGAGCTAATGAGAGGGGAGCACTGCACTGAACCACTGACAAACAATCCCCTGTGTTTCTTTGGTTTTAAATAGCCTCCTGGCTGAGTAGTGGCCTTGTTTTGTTTTACTTTACTTGTTTGAGCTTTACTTTTAAAGCTTTTTAGTGTCTTGGTTTAAATCTCTAATGCTTGACTTTACCCTTTCTGCAATAGAATCTGGGCAGTGTGCATTTTGATATGAAGAAAAAAAAAACCCCAAAGCAACCTTTAAGCAGAGCTGGCTCCAGATAGTGCCAGTCATGAAATATCAGCAGCTGAGAGTGGGAATGGTTTCATGACTCTGTGCATTCAATGGCTGGAGAATCTGCCTGCTGGTACTGCAGGATTTGGGGGATGACTGTCATGAGGGACCACTCAAATAAATAGATTCCAACAACTGAGGTACTCATAGTGCTGGGCTTACTCAGTAGTGCTGCATGCTGCCTGGGGTCCTGCAGTCATAGCTGATCTGAGACTAACACACCTGAGGGTCAAAGAGCCTTTTTGGAGAAGGGAAATTGGTTTATGTCTACTTTATTCTACAATCATGAGAAAAGCCTTCCCCACTTAGAAAAGAGAGAAACAGGTAACAGAGTAATACCCTCCCAAAAAGTCTTATGGTGACAAAAGGGCATTACTGAGTTTGCCACCTCTGCTCCCCTGCTTATGGTAATGATAGCTGACACTTGGTGTGATACCTGATTGCAGAAGCATGGAAGAAATGTTCAGCAGATGCAAGAGAGTCTGCAGTGCTGTCTTTTCAGAAGCCCCCATGCACAGCAGGCAAGATTCTATTCCCATTAACTTTGATAAGGATGCTATGGAAAATCAGGAGGTGTTTGGATCAGGCTCATGTTTGCTCAGTGCAGATGTGGCCACATGCATTTAGAGCAAGTGACCTCTGGAAAATTCATATTCTTATCTGTAGGCTTAGACTAAGTTTGAGACCTTCCTAACTTGAGGTGTAAGTCCAGTTTTGCTGTACCTGTAATTCATTTTAGGATGGACACAGCTTAGATCATAGAGGAGCAAAATAATACATGGACTCATTTTAGGTTGGAAGTGGCCTGTGGGGATCTCTGGTCCAACCCCACTTTCAAACAGGGCCAGTTTTAGGTCAGGTTGCTCAGGCATTGTCTGATTGAGTCTCAAATATCTCCAAGGATGAAGTTTCACAACTTGTGGGGCCCCTGTTCCAGTCTTTGACAGCGCTCACTGTGGAAAAAAAAAGTTTCCCAATATCTCATTGCAATTTCCCTTCTTCCAGCTTTCACCCATTGCCTCTCCTGCTTTCACTTTCCGCCCAATGCTAGCAAAGGCTGCATGCATGCCCTGGCACAGGGTGCCCAGAGAAGCTGTGGCTGCCCCATCCCTGGCAGTGTTCAAGGCCAGGTTGGACACAGGGGCTTGGAGCAAGCTGCTCTAGTGGAAGGGGTCCCTGCCCATGGCAGGGGTTGGAGCTGGATGAGCTTTAAGGTCCCTTCAACCCAAAGCATGCTGTGGTTTGTGTGTGATCAAAGCCAGACAGAAACACTGTTTGCAAGGATTGGAGACTAAGGGCAACAGTGGCTTCAGTATGTCCTAGGAAGGGTCTTACTTGGTGTAGTGCAGGTTGTTTTGTCATAGGGACATCATGGACCTCCACATAGAGTGGGTGCTCTGAGGGTGCATATCTCAATGTTTCTGGATTACAATACTCCTGAGCCACTAGGCTAAAAGTCCTTGCAGGAGCAGACAAGTCAAACTACATCCTATCCTCAGACTGTTTGTGGTCTTTTGATTCACCAAGAGCATAATTACAAGTGTAACTGTAAGCCCAGGAGATTGATTCTGCTGCTGTCAGGGTGAGTTGGGAGCAGGTCTGGGGAACGCTCTTGCTGCTGCTTCAGTGCAAACTGGCTGTAATGGAGCACGTCTCTTCCTGTCCCGCCGCTGTGGGTTCGTGTGTTGGGCTCTGCACCAGCTTTTCCAGCGCCTGGGATTACTTTCCTTGCTGTTTTTCCCTGTGGTTAGGCACTCTGCAGGGAAGGCAGAGGACAGCTGGCTGCTCTTGGCCTGCCTCTCCTGAGCTCTGCACACCCGGCTCTCCTCTTTGCAAGGGGAGGAGAGTTCCTCTCCTTCTCCTTGGAAAACGCCCTCTCCGAGATGCTCCAGTAGGAGCTGGTGGGAGGGAAGGAGTTGTGACTGCACCGAAAATGTCATGAAAAAAAAAAAAGGGAAAGGAAAGGCAACTGACAGGAGGGAGAACTTGTCCTCAGATTCCTGCTTTCTGCAGCAGGGTGAACTCAGGCTCTGCTGGAGCTGCCAGGAGGCAGAGATGAAGTTCAGAGGCGCGGTAAGGTTTGCTCCCGCTCTCTTGGTGGGTTTGCAGCTTTGGGATGTGTGTCTGGCCCTGAGGAGAAGGGAGACACGTTGCCAAGGTTCCTGCAGGGGAGTGAAAAGCTTTGCGAGAGATCCCTTCATTGGAAAGTGATTTGGAAGGGGTTGGAATGGGATAAACCCCCAAGGAGACGCATGTTTCGAGGAGGAAGCCAAGGTGGGAGCTGAGGAAGTGGGAAGAGAGGGAGAAAAGCTGTGCTCTGCATTAGGGGAGAAGAAAGGGTGGAGCCTTTGCTTGGGTGGGAAGGGGCTTGAGGATGGGAAGGTACCCTACTGGTGCTGGGCTCTGCTGTGCCCTTCCCAGGGCCATGATGGGCTCCGTTCTGTCTGACTACCACCCTCGGGAATAGCAGGAAATACCTGCTTAAGGACTCATTGCCACTCGGTTCCTCCAGGGTGTATTTACTTTATCAAACTTTGTCCATGTTTTAGCAGCAACCAGAAAGCCTGGCTCTGTGTACTGCATTGCACCAGGAGCTTAGGAAAGTACGTGGCAAAAGCTTGAGAAGACCAGGATTAGGACCTGGAGAAAGAGATGAGTAAGAGAGGAGGGGAAAAAAGTCCATATACAATAATGCCATAGAGAAGACAGATCATGAGCTTCTTTCTTCTGTGTTGTAGCACAGGAAGAGAGACATTCAGTTGTGTTAGGAGTTGCTAAACTGATGCAAAGATTATGGTTGTACAATGCATAATTGGGCCATGGAATTCACTGACGTTGGAAGATGCTGAGGTCAAGAATGAGGGAATGTTGTAACAGAAGTGTACGTGGGCTTTTGGCTGCATGAGAATGTTCAGGGCTCTAATTGGCAGTAACTTCCCAAATTTAGGAAGAGGAGGACTGAAAACATCATGCCTGTGGATTTAAGGAGTTCTCTGTTGAAGAAGCAGTAGCAAGGGTTGGAGTATCCCATACCTGCTCAGTGTAGAGATCCTCATGTGCATCCCAATAGTCTAGTGTTGACCACTCTGAGAAAAAGGGGTCTTGGTGATGAAGGAAAGAGCAGAGCTTCTGGAGAACCTGCTTAGATGTGATAGCACATGCAAAGGTGGAGGTGACAGTGCTTGAGAGGTTTGTGCTTGGGTTTCTGTTGCCTTAGAGGATGGTGGAGCCAGCAAACTCACCTACAGCAGGAGACAGAAAGGTTGGTGATGGAGAGAGTGTGCTAAGTGGTGTTGTCCAGGGCGGTGCTTGATATTCTCCAAGAGAACACATGGGTGTGGAAGTGCCCTTCACATGCCCCAGGAATGCTCTGGAGTGCTTGCTGTGCTGGGAAAGTTTTACTGTCTCTGAAAAGACTTCATGGTCTGAAATGGTTGAGTGGGGCGTGGGGAATCCAGCAGGGAAGGTGCCCCATAGAAGGCCAGAGTGCTGCAGGAGCAACCTGCAGTATTGGTTGGAAGTGAGATGGATGGATGCATGGATTTAGAGGGAAATACAATATTATCCCAGAGCAGTGAACCAGGATGCAGAGTGGGCACCCCATTGCTGCGAGTGGGGAGGCAGGGGGAGCACGTGCATCCCATAGTTCTTACCTGTAGGCTGGTGTCTGGGTTTCTGCTCCTCTCACCAGCTCAGTCAATGGCAAAACTTCTTGGAAGGGCAATGATGTGAGATTTTGCTTCTTATGCCCTCTCTTTGTTTTCTGCAGCTACTGAGGGATGCCCAGGCCTGTACCCTGGGGGCACAGGTAGTACTGCAATGAGAAGTGATCAGCAGCATCTCTCAAGCAGCACCAGCTTGTGTCAGCTGTTCAGGAGCAAAAATGTCAGCTCCCTAAATATAGAAATCCAGTGTATTTACTTTTCCAGCCTTGGTTGAGTTCCTGGTTTGTCTGGTTCATTTTTCTTACTGCTATTTTATATTTAACTTGTTGATTGAAATATCAGCAGCCCCTCTAAGGGGTAGATGCTTTGCCTCTCTTTTGAATCAGTTCTTACAATGCCCTTTTCTTTTTCACTACTGATTCCTTCTCTTTTTCCCTAACTTCCTCTCTATCCCCCCAAAAAGTAAAGTCTAGAAGATGTAATTCCATTATAAACAGGAAACAAATTATGTTGCCTGCTTGCCATTGAATCTCCATGGCCTGCTTTGGTTTCTGGTCCATTGTAATTTGCATTTGAGCTCCTTGGATGGATTCTTACTATTCTAAATACTTCCTATTTGCAAATGTCAAGCATCATTGATTACTATATTAACAGTCATATTAATTGCTACAACATCTGCACCCTGCATTATTGCTTTTCAAAAGATGAAACGTTTGCTTTCCCAGTTCTATCCCCTGTGTGTTTGATAGATACTTAAAGTAATGCACACAGGGTGATCCATTGCTCCCGTTTCCCACTGTGCTTTGCGTGATGATGCATGAGATGAAATGGTTCTGTAGCCTGGAAAGTGAGGGAGGCAGAACTTCAGTTTCTAGGCAGTTTCTTAGTGGTGATGTAAGAAATCTTTGTGAGAGCAGACTGAGATTGCTTCCCCTGTATTTCTGGTTATTTCATGGTTTAATGTATTGCAGTTTGTCCCTACTTAAAACACGTAAGACCTCAAAATAAACAGTTTACAAGAATTAGTCAAGGAAATAGCATTTCTTTCTCTTTAATATAATTTCTTGAATAGTGTATTCTGTAGTTAGATCCTTCCAACATGTGGTTTAGGATCAGGAGGGAAGTATCCAAGAAGCAGGCTCTGAGCATGGGCTCCCATATTCCATTGCTGGCCATGTATTGCTCTAAAAGAAGCAGGAATAGAAAAGTGGTTCTGCTATAAATGGTGACTTGTTTGTAAGTTCAAGTTGTTCCTTTAACTCCACTGGTCTGTGTCATCAGAGTTGTTACCTGCTTTTGAGCCTGTTTGATCTGACACTTCTGATTTTACCCGAGTTGTCTGCTCAGAACAGCTTCATAGAGTCATCATAGAACCATGGAATGGTTTGGGTTGGAAGGGACCTTAAAGCTCATCCAGTTCCACCCCCCTGCCACGGGCAGGGACACCTTCCACTTGCTCCAAGCCCCTGTGTCCAACCTGGCCTTGAACACTGCCAGGGATGGGGCAGCCACAGCTTCTCTGGGCACCCTGTGCCAGCGCCTCAGCACCCTCACAGGGAAGAGCTTCTGCCTAAGAGCTCATCTCAGTCTCCCCTCTGGCAGGTTAAAGCCATTCCCCTTGGCCTGTCCCTGCAGGCCCTTGGCCAAAGCCCCTCTCCCAGAGGCTTACACCTTGTGGGAAATAACTTCCAAAAAAGCTTACAGAATTAAAGCCAGAATGAAACATTTGCTTTTGTTACTTCATTTTCTTAACTAAACAAGCTAAATACATGGGATTTGTGTTGTATAAATTATTGGCTGAGCTCAGGTGGCTTCAGAAGTTGCAAATAAATCCATGGGGCTGTTCGGAGAGGTGTTTTACGGGAGACCCAAGCTGCCTCTCAGGGATCCCTTATTCCAACCCTGCTGTTGACTAACATAGTCCAAAAAGTGCAGCTCATTTTCAGTGTGGCAAGGAGGAGGAGGATCCCAAGTGCTGCACTTGAGCCTGTCAGGGATTCGCTGGCAGGCAGCAAGTGCTTGACTAAGATCCCTTGATTGTGGTCCACCTCAGTTGTTTTCATTCTTGCTTTCTCTATGTAAAAGGAAATGAGGAGCTCTCCCATTCTGCACCTCAGGAATTGAGGCCCTGGATAAAAGAGCTGAGTTTTGTCTGCCCTGCTGTCTAGCCCAGGCTGCGTCCAAACCCTTTCTCAGGCTATAGAGTGGAGTAGAAACCAGAGGCATTGTTTTCCTTCCTGCAACTTTGGCATGACAGTGAGGAATGTCAGACTATCCACGAGACAAATGTGTTTTCACTGCCACCTCCCCACGAGAAGTTCGTTCTTGGTTCAGACTCCTCATTGTCTTCCCGAATCTAATCTGAATTTCCCTTCCCACTCCTGCTTGGTTCTTGCCTCTTCTTCCGTTCCCGGCTTTGTAACTATTTCTGGAGCCTACAGATCAATCATCTTCCACTCCATACCAAGATAAAGATGCTGCCTCTTTCCATACAGCACCCACTTCCTGAGGGGGTTTTAGTGCAAGTCTCCTGCTCTGCTGGATGGATACTGCTTAATTCCTTGTCAGAGGAAAATAGTCAAACATACATCTTCAGACATTGAAGCAGAAATCATGTTTGTCATAAGACTTTTCTTTCTACATCAGATGACTACAGTGCTTCCCTGCTCCATGTAAGACCATTCATTTGGAGTGCTTCAGGTGTTTCCACAAGCATCACTCATGGATGCTCCAGGAAGGACTGGGAGTTGCCTGAGCTACTGAATGCTTCCTCATCTCTTGCTGGCTGGAAGGTTGCATGAGGCTTGGAGCGACCTGTTCTAGTGGAAGGTGTCCCTGCCCATGGCAGGGGGTTGGAACTGGGTGAGCTTTAAGGTTCCTTCCAATCCAAACCATCCCATGATTGGATCTTTAAGTCTTAAGCAAGGGAAAGTCTTTCTCATACTCTTTTAGCATAGTTTGAAAAGAGAACTACTGGTTTACACCTTCACAGTGCATGTCAGAGATTTACCAGTTCACCTTAGGAGACTCTGGTATAATCTTGAGTGCTTTTTGTATTCTCATTTGTGACAGGGTATTTTCTGGTCTTGTTGACTCTTGGATGAATACAAAGAAAAGCTGGAACCTGAGCCAAGCTAAACCTGGCTCTACAGGCTGCATTCAGCACCAGTTTACACCAGCAAAAAGTCTTTCCCAAAGCTTAATCACACGGAAGAGAAAGGCATGTGGAAGTGGTGCCGCTTTGGTAACTGCACTGGCTTGGGCCCCACCATTCAGGAGCGATGGCTTTTCCTTCCCTGGCCATGAGCCACTGTTGTGCTAACGGCTCTGGAGAAGTGATTAAAAGCAAAAAAGTGGGTTAAAATAGTGTGGGAATGAGTCCCTGGGAGCTGTGCCCTGGGGTAGGTATGAGAAATGCTGTGGCAGGTTGTACTCTCTCGAGTAGGAGTGACCATCAGGATGTGATTTTAGTAAAGGGCTGTGATTTTAAGCAAGTTTGAGAGGGAAAGGCACCAAGATCAGCTGGAGATTGCTCAGATTTTTGCAGTGCCCTGTTTGCAGCCTGTTTTGGGGTGGCGTTAGCATGGTGTATCCTAGGAAGGTTGGGATCCTTAGCCTGCTCCTCCTTTTGGTTCCTATGGGCATGGTCAAATTGCTCATGGTAGAGTTAATGGGTTGTTACTGTCAATGGGCACCTGCATTCCCTTCCCTCCTTGCCCTGGGTCTGACACTCCATGTTCCCATGGTTATGGTGATTCAGCTCACTACCTTGATAGAAAATTACCACCTCCTTTTTTTTCCCCCTGTGCTTTGTTTAGCTGATTTAGCAAGTTGCATTGATTCAAGACAGGTAATTGCTTGCATGAACACATGCCAGGGAAGCAAAGGCTGTGTGTGGTTTGGTGATGCTGAGCTGTTAGACTACACCTAACTTGCCTCTTTGGTGGTAGTTTCACCAGCACTTAAACCCAGCAGGAACTGGCCCTGCTGCTGCAACATTCCCTCCTCAGTCTCCACTGTGGTTCCCAATCTTGTGCCACCATCATCTGTCAGCCGCTGCGAGTGAGGATGTGTAGAACCAGTGTGGGAAAGTGGCCTGGATTAAAATAATACTAATAAAAGAACCCAAACCCAAGCTAGTTTTAATCCATGTCAGGTTTCCAGCATAGCTTATTGCACAAGCACTGGAGCTGGTGGAAGCCAAAGGGTGCAGCTGCACAGAGGGCTGTGGGATGGGCCTTTTGCCTGTCTTCTCCCTGTCACAGCAGCTCATTTAGCACTGAACTCTCTTAGCAGCTTCAAGAAGAACTGATTTTCACAAGGAAGGATCTAATCAAACCCTCACAGCCTGTATTCTCATTACCCAGAATACACACTCCCTATCACAGGGCTTGCCCAAGCTGATTTCTCACGTAGCACAGAGCAGGAGCACGTTGGAAATGAGCTGTTCATCACCCGGAGGCGGTTTGGCACAGAGAAATCCATCCACTGCAGAGGCACTGAGGGAGCCCGTGCTGTCCGTGGGCAAACTGCTTTAATGGTTAATTAGCTCCACTCACTTATTTAAGCCCCCCGACTGGGTTTTCTAGCATTAATTTACAGCCACCAGATTTGAAGGCTGCCTGCTAGCACCCGATACTTCACATTTCTGTTATTGTAATGTATTCAGGGCCTTACGGTCACACTCATCATATGCAGGGACATACGGTCATCATTGTGATTAGTTTTTGCTAAACAGTGTCTTCCTTACTGTTCTGTTCCCATTTTGCAAGAAAAAGGGTTATTCTCACCTCCTTTTACCCTGCATCTGTTGAAGTCACTGGCAATTACATAGTTAACACTGATGTTTTAAGTTGGTGGCAGACTTGGACATAAGCAGTAAGGCAAATGAGCAAATGCTGGCATGGAGAAGCACATATTGCTCAGCTGTGGTTTATGACTGCTCTTCATATTTGCATTGGATTTAGGTTTGGGAGGGTACAACACTGTGGTTAAAATGATCTTCTGGAGAACCTGACTACGTAACCGGGTCACAGTTAGCTGCTGCTGAAAGGTTGCTTGCTTTTGGGGTGTTTTGGCCTGCAGATTTCAGGTATGAGGTCGTTCTCACAAAGAGAGGTTGGAGCTGAATGAGGAGAAACTGAAAGCTCCTCAGCCTTTCACTGCCTGTCCCAGCGGAAGCACTTTGTGTGTTGTGAGTAGGATGGATTGCTCCTTCCTCAGGCTGGATGTGTGCCGCTGGGATCAGTGTGTCCTGCGCTGAGGGAGTGGCTGATGAAGGAGCTGCTGAAGTTGTTAAGTGACATTTTCTGTGGAAGTCTGCAGGATTATATAAACTTGGATTAAGTGTGTGAGGGTGGAAGCTTCTCCTCGGTATTCATGACCCTGCCCACTTAAACTGGTGATTTTCTTCTGGTTTTTCCTTTGTTGCCATTATCTTTGCCCAAAATCTGCTTCAGGACTGCACTGCTCTAGGCAGAGCTTATTTGTATGGGATTGTTCTCTATTTCTTTTGCCAGTGTTGTCCTTTATGTCACCACCTTCCTTTCGCCAGGGCTTCCCCCTTTCCTCTTCGCCTTGGCAAAGAGGGTTGAAGGAGACAACAAAGCGCTTTGCTGAAGGTGTGGAGGAATTGGCTTGGAAAGTTTGGGTGGTTTTAGGAAGATTACTTAGTGACAGTATGTGCAGAATTCCTCCCAAACGGCATCTTTCAAAGCTTCGAAATCCAGGAGACTCCTCGGAAAAAATAAGAAGGGAAATGAAAATGTTTCTTTGTGATGCTTGAGCCATTAGAGTGGGTCTCTGTTTGCGAGTTCCAGGAGGAACTGATTTGTCTTCCTGAAAGCTGCTAGTTTCACACAATCACTTATGTCCAGGGCTTTGGGAAGAAAGACAATTACAACTTAAAGGAGCAGGTAAAACTGCATTTGTGAGTGGTTGGTAAGTCTAAACAGCTGCAGATTGAGGGAATTTGCACTGGTTCAGGCCCAAATTTATACTTGCCTGGGTCTTACCTTTATTACTACTTAACAAAACTGAGGGTAAATTTTCTTCTGACCAAGGTTGTTTTCATTTCTTGTTTCCTGCACGCCATCAGCCCCCGTGCTCTGACCACTATTATATCTTGAGAAGGAGCAGAAAGGAGCTACCTGACAACGTGAGTCAGCAAAAACATCTCCATCACTGTGCAGGGTGTGGGGGCTGGATGACAGTGCTGCAGTAGGGGTCTGGCATTCCTGGTTTGCAACACCACTGCCTGGGTATTGCTGTTAGCCTGTGAGGAGCAGGCACCAGTGGTGTTTGTGCCAGCAATGGCAACATCCCAGAGTGTAATAATAGATTCTCTGAAACGCATTAGTGCTGTAGGGAAATGATTTAGGAGAAGGGTGATTGCTGCGAGGAGTTTGCAAAGTAAGAGGGATTTAAGGATGTGATAAGGAAATGCAGATCCTTCAGCACAGATGTGAGGCAAATGGTTTACTGTGTTGGATCTCCTGTCTCTGATTTCTGGAGCGTCCCTTCTGTGCCCTGTACATCATCTGTCTGCTGTGTAGAAGTTTTCCCTGCAAGCAGCGACTGAGTCACTTGGTGCACATTTCCTCTCCCTGTTTTAGTACCTAAGGCTGAGTGGAGTAAGAAGTCAGCAGACCTGTGTCGTGCAGAGATGGTTGTATCTGAACCATGTCGTGTCAAAAACCCTCAAAAAGAGGGTCAGGGGGGAGAAGCTGCTTGATGCATGGGATAGATGTTAGTGTCACAGCCTAGATTCAGTGGCATGGGATGCAGAAGTGCCCACTTCTCGTTAGTTCTGAGTTTTCCCATTGGGTGTTTTGCTAAAGCTGTTAAGTTGGTCAGCAGCGTGAAGCTGTTTGCTCATGAGATGAATCACCATTAGTCATGAAAGATTCCTCACCTCAAAACGACTTCCCGTTATGAAGTGAGAGAGAAAAGCGGAGAGAACACATCTCAGTCCCACTCCTGCTAAGGGAAATCCAAGCTTTATTCTCCTTATGAAATGATTGCTTGAAAGTTAGACTGAATTAGAAATTCAGCAAGAACTTTTCCACCAAAGCAATTAGGGGAAACCAGTTGATGAAGTGTTAGTATATGGTGACCAACATTTTCACCATGTAGTAGCTCAGCATGGAGTAGTAGTGGGGTTGTTCTGACTTCCTCTCCTGTTCATAGGTTGTCCATGGGTAATTGTGGTTAATGGCTCTTGTGGACTCGGTGACCTGCAGGTAGTAAAACCATGGGATATCCCAACCTTGCTCTGCTTTGCTTGCAGGGAGCGGGGGCCAACGGCATTCGGCTGACCATGGAGAGTGCTCTGACCGCCCGTGACCGGGTGGGCGTCCAGGACTTTGTCCTGCTCGAGAACTTCACCAGTGAAGCAGCATTCATTGAGAACCTGCGGAAGCGCTTCAAGGAGAACTTGATCTATGTGAGTAGCAGAGTGACAGACACCGGTGTTCCTCGGTCACCAGCACTGGGGTGGCTGCTGCAGGCGATGTGCCGTAGCTTTGCTCTGCAGTTGGATTTGGAGGTGGTGGTATCGGCTTTAACAGACTATGGCTGCTTGTTTCAGAAGTAGTGTGGGCTCCTGCCACATTAACAGATGTAGGGACTCGCTGCAGTGCTCTAGCTGAGGTCTGCTGGCATTTACAGCACTGAAAATCCAACTCACACCACATTCTTCCATTTCGTAAATTCACTTTGTGGTGGGCTTTCAGCAACCCTAGGCTTGAACTCGATCCTGAACAATATATCAGAAATAATGCACTATTCCTGCTTGTTAGAAGCAATAAAACCATTTGCAGGTGCTGTTTATCCAGCAAGGATAACATGGCAAGTGTAACTCCTGCAGTGTCATTCTCACTGTGCTAAGAGGTCGCTTCTTCAGCACCTTTGGCCTCTTTGGAGGCCCTCAGCAGCATCCCCAGCACACTGGGGCAGGCAGCCCTTGTCAACAACACCCAGCTCTCAGAGCAGTCTGGACTCTTGGAGCATCTGCAGCCAGACCTTCTGTAACCTCTCTTTTCACGTTCTCTTTTCCAGACGTACATTGGCTCAGTTCTGGTGTCTGTTAATCCATACAAGGAACTGGAAATCTACAGCAAACAGAACATGGAGCGATACCGTGGCGTCAGCTTCTATGAAGTTTCCCCTCACCTGTGAGTGGCCTGTGGGTAAACAGTTGCTCTTGTGCTGCTCCCACGCAGGCGTGTGCAGGAATGACATGTGAAAACAAGCACAGAGGACTGTTCCTTGTCCCACATGCAGCACTAAAGAGCTAAAGGGATAGAAAGGCTCCTCCAGAGGGTGTGGTGTACGGCTCTTTCTATTCCTGTTCCTCTCTCCAAAGAGGATGAGTTGCCTTTGCAAGAGCAGTATTTGGAAAGGGAGTTGGTTCCTTCCTGGCTGGAAGAACAGAGCTGCTTACCCAGTCCTGGCAGGACAGGAGTTCATTGTTCCAGGGTTACTTGGGGTTTGTGTTTCCCTCTACACTGCTCCTTCAGCACAGGGCAAAGGAGTGTGTCTCTGAGTGTGGTGCTTTCTTTCCTACCTTGGCTCTTACTGCCTGACCACTATTTATCTGGTATTTCCCTGGTTGCTACGCTACCATCTGTTCCAACTAGCCTGTTGGAACATGGAATGTATTTATTTACATGGTCTGGCCTGCTGAGCATTCCCAATTTCCCATTTAGAAAAAAAAAAACAACTTTGAGGTTTAGAGTTATTTTTGAAAGCATTTGACTTTTCTGTTGTCTGACTGAAAGAGGATGACGAGAGCTGAGGACATTCGGCTCCAAATTGGGGGGTTTTTTCAGGACCAAATTCTGAGTACCTCTTGGAGGGTTTTTTTTGTGTGGTGTGTGGGGTTTTTTTTTTCTTTAAAGACGTCTTGGAAGAGTAAATGATGTTATTTTTGAGCAAACTGTTTGAGTTGTTTCTTATTATTGGCACATAGCCCAAGAGAGTAAGCAAAAGAGAATGCGCTGCAAGCCCAGAGAGGGGGAGAAACACCATCACTTGGGAAAGTCTGAGCACTTGAAGTTGTGTTTGTTAGGATAAAAATGGGATTTTTATGGTGTTTCGGGATTTTTATGGTGTTTCAGGCTTTTTGTGTGGACCTGTACGGGGGATGATTTAACCTGGCTCGTTCATCCAGCTCCAACCCCCTGCCATGGGCAGGGACACCTTCCACTAGAGCAGCTTGCTCCAAGCCCCTGTGTCCAACCTGGCCTTGAACACTGCCAGGGATGGGGCAGCCACAGCTTCTCTGGGCACCCTGTGCCAGTGTCTTTAATGTTTTTTAATGGATTGATGAAAACTGCCAGAGATGGGAACTGGGAATAGGCCATAAGCATCTTTAAGTAAAAGGGTTCTGTATGCAGGACTGCTCCCTTCCAGTGCTGTGAAACCCCCAGTGCAGTGTAGAGGCAGTTCTTTAATTAGATTTACATGTATTCAACTGTTTTCAACACACCCTGGAGACAGAACTTGGATAGGAAGAGAAGGACTTGCTGAATTCGGTGGGGTGAGTGTGCAGTTGTGTTGCTAGGTAGCTCGTTGGTGTTGCCTTAGCACCAAGTATTAATAGACTTGAGAAGGCCATGGCAGTTATTTTGGAGTGATTATTTCTAATTAATTTCACAGCATGAGAGTTAAAGAAAAGGGTTGTGAAGTGCATGAAGCAGGATATCTGCTTGATCACCAGCTGAAAATATTGGTGTGGTAGTCTTATGAGTGCATGCTGAAGGGCTGATGCTCCTCTTTTAACTTCTTCCATCGCACCTATCTGGTCTTTTCCCTCTGTAAGCAGCTGCCACCATTGCCAGATTCATCTTCCTGCTTTCTGGTGTTGGAAGAGTGTGTGTGGTGCTTGATAGAAGATCCTGTCTGCATGGGGAGGAAAAGAGAAGTGAAAGAAAAAGGAGCAAAGGAAGAAGCTGGGTCCAGGGCCAGCAGCAATAAACCTGCCTGGGTACAGGCAGGAGGAAGTATCCAGTATTTTGGGTAGTATTTGGCCAGAGTTGGTGATAGTTTGTGTAGCCTCCAGGATGCTGCTTAGTCTGTGTTGGCTCATCCAATTCTTCCTGCCATCCCAGAGGAGCTGAGAGAGGTTGGGCTGTTCTGGAGCCACCCAGATAGGAAAGTGCAGGTGTGACCTTCCGAGTGTGTCATCACTTCAAATATAAGATGGATTAAAGATTGATGGGAAACAAGATGTTTCCTGAATGTAAAACTTTTTTGTCCTGCAGGACCAATGCTGAGAGATCCTGTATACTTAGAAAAGGAACTCTGCCTGCACCATTATCTGCACCATTAATCTGGAGAGGGGCTTGGGACAAGGGGAATGGCTTTAACCTGCCAGAGGGGAGACTGAGATGAGCTCTTAGGCAGAAGCTCTTCCCTGTGAGGGTGCTGAGGCGCTGGCACAGGGTGCCCAGAGAAGCTGTGGCTGCCCCATCCCTGGCAGTGTTCAAGGCCAGGTTGGACACAGGGGCTTGGAGCAAGCTGCTCTAGTGGAAGGGGTCCCTGCCCGTGGCAGGGGTTGGAGCTGGCTGAGCTTTAAGGTCCCTTCCAACACAAACCAGTCTGGGATTCCATGCTTTAGTCATCTTCCACAGGGACTTCTGTTGTCAGAGTCAAAAAGAACAGTTTTTAAAGGAATTTGATAGATTTGGGCTATGACCCTGCAGAAACTCGGCTCGGTGGTTAGGATGTGCATAGAGATGTCATCCCCAGCACGCAGCCCATGAACACATACTGCTAGGAGTATGCCTCTACTAGGAGTTCCCTCTGCGGATTGGCCTTAGCTGAGGAGTCTCTGCCCTTCACTCACAGGAACACCCTAACCCCTGGTCATCCTTGTCCCTCAGCTACGCTATCGCAGACAATTCCTATCGCTCCCTGCGCACGGAGAGGAAGGATCAGTGCATCCTGATCTCTGGGGAGAGCGGGGCTGGCAAGACCGAGGCCACCAAGAAGATCCTGCAGTACTACGCCGTGACCTGCCCGGCCAGTCAGCAGGTGGAAACCGTGAAGGACCGACTGTTACAATCCAACCCTGTCCTGGAGGTAAGGCTGGAAGCTTGACCTGGAGTCACTGAGTCACACCAGCAGCACTCACATTTTCCAGCAGAGGAAGTGGGGGCAGATGGACTCCTCTGGGCAGGACCGAGCTGTCAGTGCACACAGGATAGTGGGATGGTGGGATAGCGTATCCTGGGAACACTGGTTCATGGTATGTGGGCAGGATAGTTCACACGACACGCAGGGGAATCCCACTGTGCTTCCGAGCCAAAGGCAGGGCCGTTGCAGCTGAGCTCACCCTTTCCAGTCCACCAGGAGCAATTCTGGAATAGCTGGGCTGCTGGGATAGAAGCATTTGGCGTAGGAAGAGTTTGTAAAGCCACAAGTGGACACATGGGCTGCGGGCAGCTGCCCTCTGATACAAGCATCTGTGGGTGTATTTCCCAGTGCTGTGGTGTCCTCTAGTGTCCAGTCCTGAGCTGTCTTTGTAGTTCCCTTTGATATTTCAGCTCTGTATCAACTGTGTGCTGCATGCACTGGGAAAGGTGCTCCCTGTGAGAGGGAACAGCCCCAGCCCATTAGGGCATTGCCTACTGGGAGCAGAGCTGTGGGTGACTGAAAGCAAATAGCTGTCATCGAAGAGGAAGCTTTGAAAAGGCTGTCAGACATGACATATGTTGTCAGCAGCGAACTGGCATTAAAATAAGCTTGCTGGGGTGATGGGAATGTTTTCAGAGGGATATTCCATCTGCAGTGCTTGCACTGGGTATAATGAACAGCGTTGGAATTTGGGTTGCAATCTGTTTCCTTCTTGGTTGCTCTTGCAGAAGGGAAAACCCGAGGCTTTAATGGCTGTAAATAAGCAACTGGCAGCTTCACCAAAGTGTTTATAAATAATTTCACTTGATGCTTACTCCTTTTTCTCTGAATTGTTGTCATTTCAGGCCTTTGGAAATGCAAAAACCCTTCGGAATGACAACTCCAGCCGATTTGGGAAATACATGGATGTGCAGTTTGATTACAGGGTAACTTAATATCTGTGTTACACTTCAGAACTGGTCCTCATCACAGCAGGTCTCTGTTCCCAGCTGTGATCTGAAGATAACCTTTGTCAGGTGTAACTTTGCACAGTGTTTCCTTCCATTCTGATCCAAATTGCTCCACACTGTGAGGATGAACGTAGTGCAAGAACTGTGTAGCTCACCGTGCTGCAGTCATTTAAACATCTCAGTTCATAATCCCTCCACACTCACAGTTCTGCTGCTTTTTGTGTTAAATTCCTTCTGAGAAGGAATTCTACACAAACAGGATCCTATTCAGCATGTGCTGTAGCCATGACCTGTATAATGGCATGTTATTGTCACCTGAGAGCTCGTTTTGCATACACTTCAGAACTCAAATTGCCACTGTGATACAAAATGACAGCTTATTTTCTCTTTGTAGGCTGTTGTTTCCCATCTTGTTTGTCTTTGAATAGCCCACCAAGAGGCAGGAATGTTTTCCTCTATGTTCATGAGCTAATTCAATGTACCTGGTTTGATTTAGGGAGCTCCTGTCGGGGGCCACATCTTGAACTACCTCCTGGAGAAATCCCGAGTTGTGCACCAGAATCATGGAGAGAGGAACTTCCACATTTTCTACCAGCTGCTAGAAGGAGGGGAAGAGGACTTACTGCGAAGACTGGGCCTCGAGAAGAACCCACAACAGTATCACTACTTAGTAAAGGTGTGTGTTAACCAGTACCTCTTACAATGTTGTTTTATTACAGCATCAGTATACTCTCAGTTGACTTTCTAGTTTCCTTCCCTCACTTCAGAAATAACACTGCTATAAAAAGAAACGTATTGAACATGAGTAATGCATCTTTGACAATAACTTACTTAGATCAAACTGTGTCTTTTTAGGGTCACTGTGCAAGGGTCAGTTCCATAAATGATAAAAACGATTGGAAGATCGTGCGAAGAGCTCTGTCCATTATAAGCTTCAAGGACAATGAGGTGGAGGTAAGACATGTTAAACAGCAGAGCTGCTTTTCCTACCTATAGGGAATGTTTTCAGCTTTGATTTATTTCTGCAGTGTTCAGAGGGAATGTATCCTCTGAAAAAACCCTGAAAAGAAACCACAAAATCTCCTTGTAAAGGGTTACTAATACCAAAACCTCACTCACTGCCCTTTGCCACTGTGGCTTCTTGTCATCATCCTGATTCCTCACTGTTGCTCTGCAGGATCTGCTGAGTATTGTGGCCAGTGTCCTGCATCTGGGGAATGTGCAGTTTGCTGCTGATGAGCAAGGAAATGCTCAGGTCACCACAGAGAATCAGATCAAATACCTGGCTAGGGTGAGTATCACCAGGGAGAGAGGCGTTGCAGGAAAATCAGTTGTGGAGGTTTCCTCATTTAGAACTTGATACCATTTAGAATATGATTTGGAAGTTTTCATAAGTTTATTTGACCTAAATGAAGTGCAAATATTAACATCAAAACCCTTTAGTTGACAACTTATCCATATGTGATCCACTGCTGACTTGAGGTTTTCACCTTCAGGCCGTGGGATAGCAGTAGACTTACTCCAGAGAGGAGTTCTACAGAAAGAAGAACCCTCGTGGCTTTGCTTACTCAGTTCTTTGTGCCAGAACAATCAAGCCAGTTTATGTGCTAGGTCGTATCACTGCTGGTGAGCAGGACAGACTGATGCTGCAGAAGTCTTGCAGTGTGAATGGGAAATAAAGGGTTGTTTCACTGGGGTTTTAGGATCAGGCTTTCTGGTGTCTTAAAACTATTACTAATAGATAGAATGTACTGCTTCATTAATGACTTTAATACTTCATTGCTTTGCAGCTTCTAGCAGTTGAAGGCTCCGTTCTTCGAGATGCATTGATCCACAAGAAGATCATAGCCAAAGGGGAAGAGGTAAGAACATGATCTGGGGATCTGGGAGGCACATGGAATTAAATGAACCAATGATACACCATCAGCTCTTACCAGAACTGAATGTGTCACTCCTCCCTTGTCGAAGGAGGTTGTCAGTGCAGGATCCCACAAGTTGATGGTGACAGTGATGGGAGCTGAGCCTGGACAGGGTGCTGTGGAGTGAACTAGGGGAAACTCAGTCCCTCAGGGGGATGGCTGTTGAGTGGCTTTTGTCTCCTCCTGCACACAGCTCATCAGCCCCCTGAACCTGGAGCAGGCAGCCTACGCAAGGGATGCTCTTGCCAAGGCAATATACGGACGCACTTTCTCCTGGCTGGTGAACAAGGTTAACAAGTCTCTGGCATATGAGGTAAATGAACCTTTTGTTTGCTGGTATCCAACCAGATGTGAAAGGAAATTCTACATCTTTTAGCTGCAAGGCAAAGAAATTACAAACTCTACAAAGGTTTCTAAACTAATCTGTCTTCCATTAAGAGGAGGGTGAGGAGTAAATTCTGTAACTAAGTGGGTAAGATCCAGTGATGGATCATAGCTGTTAGTACATAGCAACATATATCTTTTACCCTGTTGCAGGAAGGAAAGTTTCCAGGCTGGAGAAGCACAACAGTTCTAGGGTTGCTCGATATCTATGGATTTGAGGTTTTCCAGCACAACAGGTTTGTTTCAATCTATATAACTTGAGTTTTGAGTAAATTCTGGTGACTTCATTCATTGTGGTGTTTCTCTCCGTTGTGAAATGAGCTGTCTCTGAGGCCATCTGGGTTTGGTCTCACACAGAGTAATTAATCATGGAATTCCAGAGTGGTTTGGGTTGGAAGGAACCTTAAAGCTCCTCCAGCTCCAACCCCTGCTATGGGCAGGGACCCCTTCCACTAGAGCAGCTTGCTCCAAGCCCCTGTGTCCAACCTGGCCTTGAACACTGCCAGGGATGGGGCAGCCACAGCTTCTCTGGGCACCCTGTGCCAGCGCCTCAGCACCCTCCCAGGGAAGAGCTTCTGCCTAAGATCTAATTTATAGTTAATAAATAAACATTTCCCCAATTTTCTTCTATTTCTCTTGATTTACACTGAGAGATTCATGCTGCTGCCCACTGATGAGAGCTTCTTTTACTTGTGGAACAGTGTTAGTGATTATTTCTCTGATTTCTGTTTGCAGCTTTGAGCAGTTTTGTATTAATTATTGTAATGAAAAATTGCAGCAGCTCTTCATAGAGCTCACATTAAAGTCAGAACAAGAGGAGTACGAGTCAGAAGGCATAGCGGTAAGAGCCACTATCATCACTTCCACTTTCTCCTTTGTAGCATCTCCTGCAGGCCAGAGCTCAGGTTAGAAAAGGAGCTGCTGATTTATCGTGGTCTCTAAAGTAGATGACTTAAAGAGCTTCCCTTTTTCCTTTCTTTCTGAAGTACTTTGTGTGATACAGCTAAAAGTGTGTAATGCCATTGCAGTCTTTGCTTCAAAAAGATGCTTTCTAAAGGGAATCTTAGGAAGGCAAATTCAGGAGTGAAAAAGCTTTGTTTCCAAGTTGACAGATTCTTTTAGTGAGGTGCTGCCCAAATGTTCTGAAATGTTCATTTTTTCCAGGCCAGAACAGTTTTCACCCAAATGTGGTTTCTTGTCTTTGCAGTGGGAACCGGTTCAGTATTTCAATAACAAAATAATCTGTGATTTGGTGGAGGAGAAGTTCAAAGGCATCATTTCTATTCTGGTGAGTTGACAACAC
The DNA here is from genome assembly GCF_034315485.1 of Pezoporus occidentalis. NCBI lineage: Eukaryota > Metazoa > Chordata > Aves > Psittaciformes > Psittacidae > Pezoporus > Pezoporus occidentalis. Next base: position 2,193,756 of record NW_026913673.1, on the reverse strand, counting down.
CTTCTTGGGTGAAAAAACTGGGGCAGTGTAATGCAAACCAGGGGCAAGAACCCTGAAAATAATGGTTTCATCTTCTACAAGGGCTGTTTGAGCAGGTGGGGAGAGCACGGGTACACTGAACAGTGACATATTGTGCCACGGTGCTCTGCTGAGAACAGTAGGAACTCGGCACTGGAATGGGTGTGTTTGTAGGATGAAGAGTGCCTGAGACCTGGGGATGCCACAGATACAACCTTCTTGGAGAAACTGGAGGAAACTGTGAAGAACCATCCTCATTTTCTCACGTGAGTGGTCGCACAGTTACACTGGCAGGATCCCAGTAATAAAGCCCAGAGCTTTATTAACTCCTAGATAACATTACAACTCCTGGTGTTTAAAACCATCCAAGGTGTACTGGATCCCATGTGAAAGACGATGTTCTCTTTTGCAAAGAGCCTTGACTGTGAGTTAAGATAATAGTAAGCTGTCAACACAACTCTCTCGCTCTTCTCAAGAGTATGCTTCAGGTTAAAGCAGGAACAACAAAAGTCTGGTTACTGACTTACCTCTTCCTGCCACAATTCCATATTTCACCTTTCAGATTGCTTGCTTCCGTTTTGGAGCTCCAAATGTCTTTTTATTCTTACTGGATGCTCTGCTTATGCTCAGAGTGGGATCTCTGCACCTTCATGAGTACGCCAGCCTGCTGCCAGCATCTCTCTGCCCTCTTGCCTGCTGCCTCTCCTCTAGTTTCATGTGCACACAGAACCACCCCACAACCTCACCAGGAAGCTGAAAGTTCACCCTTTGGAAATAACAATGACAGAAAATGGATTTATGTTTATGATTTGCTGGTTGAGAGCTCTTCCCTTTTGGCCTTGAAAATCAGCAAGTGGGGTTTATCCCCTGCTCCCTTCCACGTTCACACAGTCCCACTCTGGGTCAGATGCTGTAGTGCCTTATGAGGAGGATCCCCCATGAAACAGAGTTTTGCTCCTCCTAAAGCCCCTTTGCTTCCTCCCCAGGCACAAACTTGCTGACCAGAAGACCCGCAAGTCCCTGGGCCGGGAAGAGTTCCGACTCCTGCACTATGCTGGAGAGGTCACCTACAGCGTTGCAGGTCAGTGTGTGCATCATCATCTCTGCTGCCTCTCACCCTCCTCCCGTCCTGCCCTTTGAATTCAAACAGCTTCACTGTAGAGCAAAGAAAACTTGACTACATCCACACCTCATTTGCTGAACCAGATGAATTTCCCACCTCCCGCTCCTGCCCTGCCTGTGATGTTCCTATGGAACATGGGTGGCAGCCTGAGCTGTTTCTTTTGTCCTCCAGGTTTTCTGGATAAAAACAATGACCTTCTCTTTCGGAACCTGAAAGAGGTGAGTGTGGATGGAGGATGTTTCCAACTCGGCACAACGAGGAGCTGGGTTTAAAATGAGGGGATGGCACCTGAGGGGAAAGGGTTCTTCTAGACTCCACCTGGTGAACGCATGTCCCCTATGAAAAGACAAATTGAGGTGCCCAAAGTTCACTTTATTATGAAGAATCAAACCAAAAAGCCCCCAGACAAGCAGTTTTGTGCCACGATTCTTTGCTAGTTCTCTGTGCTTTCTCTCTGACAATGTCTCTCTTTGCAGACCATGTGCAACTCTGAGAATCCAATCATAAACCAGTGTTTTGACAGGACAGAGCTGACGGACAAGAAGAGACCTGAAACGGTAGGGACACAAAGCTGGCTGGAAGTGTGACTATTCCCTCTTGTTAAGACATATCCTACCTAACACAGGGATCTGGGTGCAACCCTCTTCTGTTTAAAGCTGGCAGACTGAGGTGTGTTCTGTGGTCATAGTACTAGCTCTGAGTTATCACTTCATGGAGTTTTCTTTCTTTTCTCCTAGGCAGCAACTCAGTTTAAAAACAGCCTCTCCAAGCTCATGGAAATTCTGATGTCCAAAGAACCCTCCTACATTCGCTGCATGAAACCCAACGATGCAAAACAGGCTGGTATGACCCTGGTGACTCCCTTCTTACATAGACACGAGGTCCCAGGCAGGGAGGCACAGGATAAAGAACTGTGGGATTCTGTTGTTTGGGCTTGGTGCCAGAGCTGCCTGTGGGGAGGTGATGGCACAGGAGTCACAGTGGGAGCACTGCTCTTGGGTGGAGCGAGTAATTATTAACCTTTATAACTTCCTTTTAATGACCTTTATTCTCCATCTTCCTCCTTGCATGCAGAGAACATCCTAAAGGAGAACTTTGGTTTGGAACTAAAGATAAATGTATAGTAAAGCGGGATGTGGGACTTGCAGCGTGAGGATGGGTTAGAGGTTAAAGATAATTGTGCAGGACATAAGAACTGACCATTCCCCATCTCCAGATGAAGGGTCAGCTATGTTCTGATCATGTTTCTCTCTTTCCATGCTCTCTTAAGACCGATTTGATGAAGTTCTCATCCGACACCAGGTGAAGTACTTGGGCCTGATGGAGAACCTCCGCGTGCGCAGAGCCGGCTTCGCCTATCGGAGGAAATACGAAGTCTTCCTGCAGAGGTGGGACCTCCTTGAGCTGCTCTCTCCTTGCTCTCGGTCCCATAGATGCTCAGTGCAGCAAAGGGCCTTTCCCTGTAGGGACTGGACCTGTTCTCTCCCTAAAGTTCCTTCTGCTCTGGATTCCCAGGTACAAATCCCTTTGTCCAGAAACGTGGCCCACGTGGGACGGGCGGCCCCACGACGGGGTGGCTGTGCTGGTGAAGCATCTGGGCTACAAACAGGAAGAGTACAAAATGGGACGGTGAGTTCTGCCCTTTCCTTCGTTTGAGGTGATGAATCATTGGATGTCCGTGTCATTGCTTTTAAATAGGGCTTCTCTAAGGGGTGAGATTAGAGAGCCCAAAGGGGGGATGCTGAGGGCAGGAAGTGAACTCCTCCAGCTTGTCAGACATCATTCTGCATTTCTATTTCTAGAACAAAGATTTTTATCCGCTTTCCCAAGACTTTGTTTGCAACGGAAGATGCTCTGGAAGTGAGGAAGCAGAGCCTGGGTGAGTCACACACCGCAGCAGCTTCACAGACAGTGGGTGGCTGAGTTCTGATGTTGGTTTTCTGCTTTTTTGTTTAAAAGATTGAGCCTTTTTTGACTAAAATTTGCTTGGTCCCAATTCCCAACTGCTCCTTTTCTTGCCACTTCAGCCACAAAGATGCAGGCCACGTGGAGGGGTTTCTACCGTCGAAAGAAATTCTTGCACATGAAACACTCAGGTATGAGAAAAAGAGAGAGAAAGGCAAGGGCAGGGCTGGGAATTGCGTGGTTTGAGGTGGCTGCTGCTGTCAGAGGTGGTTTGTGTTTGCTGTGCGAGAAGGAACATCCCCAAAGCCTTGCTGGGAGTAGAGTGGAAGGTGTTGGTGTGGTCCCCAGTGATTCCACGTGGGGGACTGAGCAGGAGAAGCAAACTCAATCATGTTCTCCCAGTACTTCCCATCTGCCAGTGCTTTTAACTGCTGGTTTGTATTACTTTTAGCAATAGCCATCCAGTCCTGGTGGCGGGGAACGCTGGGGCGCAGGAAAGCTGCCAAGAGGAAGTGGGCAGTGGAGACTATCAGAAGGTATGTGAAGGATAACCCAGGCCCTCAACTGGGCACTTGGGTCTCAGCAGTGAGGTGATAGGAATAAACTTGCTTGTCCCCAAAGTACTTTTAAAACAGGTTCTGACTTGTAAATGAAGCCCAGAACATGGCTGGCAAGAAGCAGGTTCCAAATAGCCCTGATTTTGGTCACTGTTCTGATACCAGTTCTGCTTCCTCAGGTTCATCAAAGGTTTCATTTACCGGAACCACCCGCGGTGCCCAGAGAACGAGTATTTCCTGGATTACATCCGCTTCTCCTTCCTCATGAACCTCAAACGGAACCTGCCAAAGAACGTTCTGGACAAGTCCTGGCCGACTCCTCCTCCATCGCTCTGTGAGGTGGGTACAGGGTGGATGGGAGGGCACTGGGGCAGTGGTGGTGAAGTGAGGGGACCCTCCACTAGCAGTGCAAGGAGGAGCCAGGCTTTCACACGGCTTATCTACATCGGCATCTCTACCTCAGCATCTCTACTGGTAGAGTTAATCCAGACATCACCACAAGATGTAATTACAGCACAAGATGTAGTTACTAGAGCTGGAGTTATTGACAGATTGGGAGTGCAGTGCTATGGCAGCACCGTTCGAGAATCAGAGTCACAGGTTGGTTTGGGTTGAAAGGGACCTTAAAGCTCATCCAGTTCCAACCCTCAGCTGGGTTTTTATCTGCTCAAAACAAGGTGCTGCAGAAAGTCCTGGTTGGTTTACCCAACGAAAGGCCCTTGATTGCTCAATTGCAGGCACTGGATGCAAGGCAGGGCACAGCAGTGTAAGGAGAGCATCTGGGTGCTCCTTCTCCAGTGTAACGCAGGTGGAGAGCATTGAATGGAAACCCTCTTAGAAAGGGGGGAAATAAGCTTCCTGGTATTGAATTTTAGAAGGAACTCTCAGTACGTAAATGCTGTTTGAATGCAGTGATGCAGTTTCTGAGGTTTTCTCATCTCTCCCTGCGGTTTGAGTTGGTTTGTCAACAGTTTGAAGCTCCTTTCATTCATGGTGTGATTTCCTGCGCAGGCTTCCCAGCTCCTGCGCCAGCTCTGCATGCAGAACATGGTCTGGACCTACTGCAAGAGAATCAGCCCCGAGTGGAAGCAGCAGGTACGAGGTCACTTGATGTTATTTCACAGCCTACACTGGTGTCCCCAGGAGGGGAGGGACAGAGAAACTACTATAAGGGGACTCCCTGCAGCAGGGCTGAGGTGGAGGAGCTCATTTAATGGCTCCACAGACGCATTGTGGGGTGTTTTTAGGTTAAAGACAAAAACCTAATGGACTAGATATGCATAAAAGACAAAGCATTGTACACCTGTTCCAGCACATGTTATTGGAGCAGTGCTGTATCTCCATGTCCCTATATAATGTCTGTACTGAAAGGCTCCGGTATTCTTCCCATGGAAGGTAAGAGTGTGACCAGCTGCATTATCCTGGTTGTACCATCTAGAGACTAAGAACTCTGCAGACACAGAAGTAGTCCTTTTGCAAACAGAGACATCACACGAACACACTGGGAGCTGCTGTTATAGCTGAAAAGGGTAAAAATGAGCCAGAGATTTTGGTTCATCTGAGCCAAGGGAAGGTAGAGGGGAGGGATTTATTGTTTAATACGAACAAAAGGCTCAGTGAAGGGACACGATGGGAGATGTGAGCATGGAACCACTGATGGGTACCTGGTGGGAGGCGATGGTGAGAGTTGTCATTGGTGCATCCTACATCCTGCTGCTGGGGGAGGCCTGCAGAGCGCTATAGATCAGTGAGTGCCTGAGCCTGTGATTAAGGACATGGGATTAACACAGGCTCTGACTGAGCTGGGGACGGTGCTGGATGCTTGCTTTTCCCCAGACTCACACAGAAATACCTTTTACCTCCATTTTCACCTCTTTTTCATACTGTGCAACGGGCATCAGAGCTCTCACAGATGCCTTGGTGCCAATAAGGCCATTCCTGCTTTGTCAGTGGGCATTACCAAAATCCCAAGCCTGGATGCCAGGTCCAGGTGGGTTCCAAGAGGAGACAGGAAGACTTCTGAGACGAGGGAAGGGGAAAAAAACACCACTCTCTGGCCTAAAGACAGGGGCACTGTTGGGATGTACGGAACATTGTGTCTAATGCAGAAGGTCAGAACTAGATGGCAAGTGCTTAAAGAAAGCAAAGGGAACATCTTTTATAAGAGAAATCTATCTTTTTATGGAGAATATCTCCTTTTGTCCTTGCAGCTGGAACAAAAAGTCATTGCCAGTGAGATTTTCAAGGGTAAGAAGGACAATTACCCTCAGAGTGTTCCAAGGCTCTTCATCAACACACGCCTGGGTGAGCGTAACAGGAGGAAGGGATGGGGGGGGATTAAATCTGCTCTTCTCTTGCTAGAAGCTTCTTTCTGAGCCCATCTTTTTGGTTTTAATCCAGGTAATGAAGAGATAAATGCCAAAGTCCTGCAGGCTTTAGACAATGAAGCCATTAAGGTGAGATCTGTGTGTTAATACTTTGGTCAAGCTTCTAGAGTTATTCAGTAGAATATCAGGTTAGATTTAGGAATACAATACACCAAGAAGATATATGATATGAAATTCTATTATGTTATATTATATTATTCCAGTATCTGAAGGGGGCCTATAGGGATGCTGGGGAGGGACTCTCCATTAGGGACTGCAGTGACAGGACAAGGGGTAACAGGTTCAAACTTAAACAGGGGAAGTTTAGATTGGATATAAGGAGGAAATTCTTTCCTGTGAGGGTGCTGAGGCACTGGAATGGGTTGCCCAGGGAGGTTGTGAGTGCTCCATCCCAAGGCCAGGTTGGACGAAGCCTTGGGTGAGATGGTTTAGTGTCAGGTGTCCCTGCCCATGGCAGGGGGGTTGGAACTGGGTGATCTTAAGGTCCTTTCCAACCCTCACTATTCTATGATTCTATGATATTATGTCATGTTATGTCATATTATATTGTCATCATATTATGTCATACCATGTTATGTCATCATATTATGTCATATCATATTATATACCCTTGGAAGATATTCCATTTGAAGAGCTGATGGCTCACAAACATTATTTGGACATCACCTATGTCCAACTATGTCCAAACTGCATCAGCTCAGAACTGAGGAGAGGAAAGGGGAAACCCACCCAGCCTGCAACTAAACCCGGGCTCTCCAAGCTGGCTGTAGCCATCACGTTGTTCAGGACCCCTCCAGCTCAGCAAGGACCTGAGAACAGGAGTCAGAACTGGTCTCTGGTTACCAGGCTCTGTCAGTGCCTCCTGCTCTAGGCTAGGGCCAGTGGAACCAGTGCAGTTTGAGCACTGGTAACGCTTGTTTCAGTACGCAGTGCCTGTGGTCAAGTACGACCGGAAAGGATACAAGGCAAGAGCCCGGCAGCTGCTGCTCACCCAGAACGCAGCCATCATCATCGAGGAGTCCAAAATCAAACAACGGATCGACTACGGCAACCTGACAGGTGGGGATGGGAGCAGGCCTGGCCAGAGTCAAGTGCTCAGACAGTAACCCTGTCTTTGTCCTGGCCAGGAATGGATGACCCGGTACTGACAAGCAGCATTTGAAGTCTGGGATAGCCTGAAACTGTGTTTTCCTACAATGAAACTCTATCCAGTGTCACCAGAATTGCTCAGTCCATCTCCCCAAACTCGTCCTCCATCATTTCCCATGTCTCTGCCATAGGGAATTGCACCATTAGGGCACAGCAGCTGCTCAGGGCCCTCTTTGCCATGGCCTGGATCCTTCCAGAGGGAGAAGCTGGAGCCCTGGGGTTATTCCTTGGCTGGTCTGAAACCTCTCACTTCCCAGCTCCAGTTCTGATGCTGGTCATTCAGTGACTACTGAGTGCGAGCCCTGATGGGACTGCTGCCGTTTGTCACCATCTGAAGTGGTTTCCAAGGGCAACACTAATTTGGGGTTCTGTGACCCCCGTAAGACGCTATTAGAGATGTGTGTTCATCTCTGCTAGGTTGGACCAGCTCAATTTAAACAGCTGATCCAGTGTGGAGCTAAAGTAATCCTTAGTATCCCAATAGTTACCCCGCTCACCCACCTCCCAGGCTAGAATGAAGTACCTGGCCAGCACAGTTTTGATCATAGGTCCCTGAAGTGGCCAAATTCCCTCTCTTTCCAAGGCCAGGAGAGCTTGTAACCAGGAATTCCCCCTGCATCTGATGGGCAGAGGCACCTGGAAGGTTCTTTTCCACCTTAAAGAGCACAGTTTAAGCCTGTTGTCCGTCCCCTGCGTTCCTGTGAGAGTCCCCTTGTGCTGGGTACCAAGTGGCTGTTCTCTGTTGCAGGCATCTCGGTGAGCAGCCTGAGCGATAACCTGTTCGTGCTGCACGTGCACTGCGAGGACAACAAACAGAAGGTACCGGGACTCACCCATCCCTCCTCCAACCGCCTCTAGAACAGGGTTTAAGGCACAAAGAGCAGCAGATGCAGCTGGGTGGGGAGGGCACAGACAGTGCCATGGCTGTAATTAACTCAGGGCCAGCTCCAAGTAACGTTTCTTGTTAGTCCAGCTCAGAATGGGTTCGCCATGGACTTGCTCACCAGCAGGACTGGTGCTGTCTCTTGTGCCCGTTGTCACTTAATGGTCACAGCACAGTGTGACCCACAGCAGAGGCCCGTCAAGCCTGGGCCACTTGGAGAGGTGTTTTTCCACGCTAACTGTCGCTGTCATTTAGGAACAGTGTCACTGTAAAGCCGTGGTCCCAGCTCTTGTCTCTCCTTCCCTGCAGGGAGATGTCGTGCTGCAGAGCGATCACGTCATCGAGACCCTCACCAAGACAGCCATGCAGGCAGGCAAAGTCAACAACGTCAACATCAACCAGGGCAGGTGAGGGAAGCTCCAGAGGGAGCTCTGCTTCAGCCGTGGAGGGCTACAGCAACCCCCCTGCATGCATCAAAACCTATCCAGTACATCTTGGCTACGAACGTGGCAGACGGTGCAGCCAGGCATCAATACAGAGCAGCCACTTGAGCAGAAAAGGGTGAAACTGAGCTAGCAGAGGGGCCTCAACAACTCACATCTCTTCTTGCCTCTTCACAGCATCAAATTTACAGTTGGACAAGGCAAAGAAGGGATCATTGACTTCGTATCAGGATCAGAACTGCTCATAGCCAAAGCCAAGAACGGCCATCTAACAGTGGTGAGTACCTCCGGGCTTGGGACCGAAGGGCACTGATGAGCTTGCAGCAGCTCCAAACCCTGGGTTTGGGATGAAACCAGAGCTGCTGCAGATGGACACGGGACCCATGATGCTCCTGAACACCCAGGAGCTCCCCACTGCTCTGCCTGCAGGCCCCAGAGCCAACCAGGCTCGCTCAGACTCATCCAGTGCCTGTCAGTCACTTGCATTCCCCTCCCCAAGATCCAGCTTTAACTCTGTGCCCTGCACATCAAATTTAGACATTAAGAACACAGGAAGCTAAGGGAAAAAATCCTTTTCCCTTCTCAAGCTTCCTGCTGGTCACATCCAGCCCTACAGCTCATATATGCCTTGTCCCATTAAAGGTCATTCAGGAATCAATGCAGATGTGTGCAGTGATAGCCATTTCCTCCTCCCTCCCTCCTCCACTGAATGGCCAAATCCTGCTTCTGCTCCCTGTGAGGCGGTCACAGCATTAACACGTGCTGTGCCCTACCAAACAGCTCAGCTCCAAAGCAGGCTGCAGGCTGGCTCCTGAAGATCCTCACACGACACCTCCGCACCCTTACCTTGTCCTCCTCCTCCTGCAGGTTGCTCCTCGGCTGAACTCCCGATGATAACGTGCCACCAGGCCAGGACCTTCTCCTCCTCCTCCTCCCCACGGACCTGGCTGGATCGCTCCCAGCAAACCCCCTTCTTCCTCGCTTTGCTCCTTTAATTGTTACCAAAGACCTGCACTTCCAGAAACCCACAACTCCGTCTTTCTCGTCTTAATACCCAGTCCCAAAAGAGAGGCCTTCTCCTCCTCACCTTAGTGGCAAAGGCGTGGGTCCAAGGCACCGTCTGGAACCGTGGGCTCTGAGGGAAGAGGTAGCGACCAAAAGCCTTGTGCTTGACACCATCCAAAAGCACAACGGGACCCCAGAACTCTGCTGCTTTGCCAGCCCCATCCATGAGATGCCAAACTTTGTATCCAGACAGAATGTGTCATGAAGAATTCGACTCCGAGATGTTTGTATTAAAGCCATATCATGTAAATGAGTAAGAAAAGCCCTGTAAATACTTTAGAGTGGAGTATGAGAGATGCACTATGAGAAAGGGAGGCGATGTGGAACCTTTTATGGTTTAGATTGGTAGGTTTTCCTGGTTTTAGCTCGTGATTACAAGGTATTAACCCATGAAACCATCATTTAACTTCCTCTCTCCTCTGGATCCAGCAGCTCTCACCTTTTGAAGTGACCCATCCCATTCCTTGCTCTATAGTGGTATTTTTATACTGTTTCCCTACCCACATCCCCATGAAGTGTCAGTAAAACAAATCCCAGGCCAAGCCCCACGCGGCGCCTGCGCTCAGAGCGGCACCTTCAGCCAAAACTGCTTTTCCTTGGCTTTAGCAAGAACTGGAAGTTGAAATCCCCCCAGAAAAGCTCCTCCTTTACCTGCCCCTGCTCAGCGCTGCCGTCAGGAGGAGGGCTCCTTCCCCACTTCCAGCCCAACCTGGTTTGAGCACGTTCTCAGCCCGCACCACAGCCCAACACCAAGCCCCAAGGCTGCAGGGTGGGCAGCTGAGCGCCCCCGTCTTGCATCCCAGCCCCAGATCCATCTCCAAGCTCGACCTGCCTTAGGAATCCTTCACATTCCGCCTGTATCCCGGTGCAGCAACACCACCTACCATAAGCCCCGAGTAAAATACAACCCCACGTTGACCACGTGCATACGGTGCAGACCCCAGGCCTGGGCTGCTGTATACACTGTAGTACATACACCCCCCCATATGCCATCGGCTGCTGTATCCGCTCTTCTGTAACCTCGTCGAGACTACACTGAATAAATTTGTACAGAAAAGAAGCCTCCTCCATCTTGTCTGGGTTGTGGGCACGTTCCTCCAGGAGCAGCCCATTCCTACAAGGAGTTTCCTAGGATACACGCTCAGCACGCTGCCCTTCTGCATCCGCGTCACTGGATGAGGAATGCTCTATGAGAAGAACGCACTGAGCAGACCATAGGGGATTTTGTGCTTCCAGGTAGGAAATGGTGTGGAGAAGATGCAGTTACACTACTTACACATAAGGTTGTTCTTCAGGCAGAGGTAAGCCGCCAGTGCTGTCACTTCTTTCTCCCCCTCCAACCACTCCTATTACACGCGCCAAAGCCAAGTCAGTAAAACTAGGAAAGAAAAATCCTCGGCGTGGGTTGGCATTTTTAATTTAGGTTTGTTTTATTTAAGTTTAATGTTAATTCCATGCTGTGTTTCAGTAAGAACAATACAGATTCTGTATCTGTGGCTCCAGTCAGATATCCAGTAGTACAAATTAGCTTCAAGTTACACATACTGAACAAAAGAGGTTGAGAGCGAGCGAAGGGAGATGGGGGACAGGGGAGGGGAGAAAGAAAAAATATTGAACACGCATGCAGGCTTTTCAATGCCACCTTCAATGCTAACCTGCTTGGAGGAAAAGTAAAGAACAGGCAAGAATGAGCAGCCACGGATTGTTGAACTGTTACCAGCACCATGATTCGCAGCAAGGTTCCGAACCCCATTACGATCCGTGTCCCAAAAGCAACCTGGACCTTCGAGCTGAGCAACGCCGGTGGTATAAAATTCACTTGGAAACAGTTAGAAAAGGAAAGGGGAACTGCCAGCACTCCTGGGCTGTGACACATCCCTGCCCTGCGAGGGGGAACGGCCACTCCACCCTGCCCCATCTGGCGGGAGACAATACAGTAATGCTGAGCGAGCCTTGACCTGTTAGTGTCTTAAGGAAACCTCTAAGCTGGCACCAGTAAAATCCACAGAAATTCACTCTTGCCTTTAAGAACTTTGAAATTGTGTAAAAAAAAAAAAAAAAACAACCAAAAAAAAACCCCAAAAAACCAACCAAACCCCAAAACAAAACAAAAATAAACCCCAAAACAAAATAAACCAAAATAAAAATAAAGAAACCCAACAGGGCAGGAACCTAAAATTCTGAGCCCCAATGTAAAAGTCAGATTTGGTGGTTCTCAGAGTGACACTGAGGGTTGTTGTGGGGAAGGGGAAGGGATGGTCAGAGATGGGTTCTCTTGTTGGCCTTTGTGTCTCACTGGTTTTCATCTTCCACATCCTGCAGCGCTTCTTTATTCTGTTCTTCACCTGCAGAGCGGGGTCAGAGGGAGAGGGGCACTTTTAAACACACCGAGGGGGCTCCCTACAGGCACCCAGGTTAACGGCTCCGTGCAGAACACACGCTCGCATCCATGGCACACACACACACACACACACGTCACACGGCCAGGGCTGGAGTGAAGCGTTCCCATGGGAATTCAGCCTCATCCCCACCTCGGTGCGTTTCACACACAGCTGCAGCACAGGCTATTAGAAGACTTTTGTTTTAAGGACAAACAGCAGCAACCCACGGGTCCTGAAAACAGCCTGTGCATGGGATGGATCATCAACAGCCAAGAGAACAGTTGTGGCTCAGCATCCTTCAGTCACAAAATACCTTCCCCAAACCCTTCGTTTCTGTGCCAGAAAGCCCCGAGGACCTCTATTCACTACCTACAGGGATAACGGGTTTAAAACAAGCTTTCTCTACCCAAACCCCCTCAAGTCTCACCCACAGCAACGTCCTGCACTCGATTTTATAAAGAACGCTGATGAGGCATTATTAAAGGTACCAAAAGAAGGCTAAAACCACATCCCTGCTTCAAGTCCAACTTGGAGTCCCAGACCTGTGTTATTAAATGTTCCATGTTCTCTTAAAAACAGAAGGTTTGGACCTACTGACCCAGGCTGCAACACGCAGGGGAATGAAATCTCCCCCTAAAGCCTCTTGTAGTTAAGTGTGGGTTACACTCAGGCTGCCTCCTGCACAGCTCTGCCTGGCTTCTGCTGCGAGAGGGAAGGTTTTACATCCTCCAGCTACTGCCATGCATGAGGAAGTGAATGGATGAGAGAAACTCAAAGTGTTCTCTTTACAGTTACCCATAACCACGCGAGATGGTTTGAGGGCCAGAAAAGCTATCCATTAAAGAGGTTGATATGCATTAAAATCCAACAAGCCTAATGACTTCCAGCGTGTCCAGATTCAGCACAGGACCAGGTACAATACAGGGTGGGCTTCCAGGAACACAAGACATCTGACATTCAACAACAGTAAAGTCTACATTTAGGATTATGAAGCACATCACTTGAGAGGGAAGCAGAGGCCCTAACCCAGGAAGATGGATTAATGGATCTGAGCATGCTCTAGTTGACACACGTAAGCAAATACTCCTGTAACAGGCGATTGTGAAAGTACTTTTCATGCCCAAATATTCTTAATATCCATCCAGGAATGCAGCTCAGTTCCCAAACCAACGTTACTTTGGGCCTTAGTCAAGCACACTGGACCTGGGCAGGGGCAGCAGGTCACAGCTCAGCCCTAGAATGGAGTCAGACACAAGCAGTTCATGAGCAGCAGGAGCGACAAGAGGCAAGCACCGTTAGTGACTGCAGGGAACTGACACTGGAAAGTTCATTCAGCCATGACAGAGACTTACAAAGTAGAGGTTTTAGGAAATGAACACTTGGACTTCCCTTTAGGAATCTATACAGCGGGAAAGAAGGGGAGAACAGGAATCATGAAGGTGACATTACAAGCAATGAAAATAAACTCAACAGCTGGCCTATGACATGGTTAAAAGATACAGGAGATGAGATGAAAGGTGCAGCAGCTGAGGAACACCTCGGTTCAGAGTCCTGCCCTAAACCTACACAACTGAAATCGAGTGTTCAAGGCCAGGCTGGACAAAGCCTTGGGTGAGATGGTTTAGTGTGAGGTGTCCCTGCCCAAGGTCCTTGCCAACCCTCCCTGTTCTATGATTCTATGAAACAGGCAAGGCTGAATGTGAAAGAGAAACCCTTGAGTGTCATCCCCCCCGTACCAGTCTCCTTCCTCAGTGCCACCGTGAACCTTTACAAGCTTCCAAAGTCTCTGCCTCACTTGGCAATACGGAGTTCTGGAAGCACCAGTTTTAAATGCCCTCAGTGCATCAGCATGGTGCGAGGGGTGAGAAAACTTGACACCTGTGTCTGCACATTGTTCACGAGCACCGTGTTCTATGTGAACCCAAAGAACCACACTACAATGCTAAGGCGTTCTGCAGTGGTGTAAGTTTTGTCATCATTCTCCACGAACAGTAACCAGGTGATCTGAAACGCTTCAGGAAGGGCAGAATTATCCATCTGCTTTGCTATGGAGGTCGTTATGAGAAATGTCAATCCAGACTATGCAAAAAGAAACACCCAGAGCCTCTGTAAATAACCCTGGTGAACATCTACACTGTCAGAGATACATGAGACATGGTGGCAGCTCACAGGACGATGTTCTGATGCTGCTCTCTCACAGCAGCAGTCCAGCCTTGTGACTGCACTGAAATGGCACCAGCACACATCCAACACTTGGGATCTATGCAAAGAGCTGGAAGCTCTCGGGTAACTAACCCATCAATCCTACACAAGGCAGGTACTCGGTAAAGACACTCCACAACTGCTTTCAAATGGACACTACACCACTGAAGTACTCCAAAGTAACTCTATGAGGCTATCACCATGCTCCAAGTAACATCTTAAGTATTTAAGACATGTATTTTCTGGGTTAAGCAGTGATGTTTCAAACCTCTGCATCTCTAAGCACCTACTGTACATTAAACAGGACTGACACTTCTTCCCCCTTTCCAAGTTAAAGAAATTCAGCTCTTGCCACTTCTCCCTCCAGGCTGTATTTTAAACACAGGTTTCATTTCTCTATACAGAGATGATGTTTCATTCACTACCAATCATCAGTGGAACTGAAGGCCTAATGCAGAGAACTAAGCGAGTAAAGTTGGCATGTATGTGAAAGTATAAGAGGAAGAACACTTAACAATCTAACTATCAGATACCAGTAAGCAGAAGCAGTGTCCCACCCTCTGGATTCAGTACTTGCTGCAGCAATGGCCCACTTTAGGAGGTATAACCTAGTGGGTTTGGGCAGTGTTAAAGAAAGTCCTTCAAACACCTCAAATAGGAAATGAGATTTCTCCAAGCTGCTTCTACATCACCTCCTCTGGTAACAAAGCATTTTACAAACTCCCTCTCCCCTCTTCCCTTCATACTCAGTAATTCTTCATAAGAAGAAGAAAAGCTATGGGAATTACTGATCTCTGCACCTTTACAGCATCATGGCACTAAATCCTCCGCTAAAATGCCAACAGAAACACTGAGTGACCTGAAAAACAAAGGGCAACGAGATGGGCTGCAGTACTTGCTCCTGCCCTGGCAATTCCCATCTCTCAGAATGACAACCACAGATGACCATGACAAGCCTAAGAAGGAAAAGCTGAATTCAGTGAGGTCACTGCTTTTCGAATAATCACAAACAGCCAGATGGGAGGAAAAGAAAGTTGACATTACTGACACCTCCCTCCTTCAAGTGAGAGGAGCTAATGTCACCCCTATCAACTTAATCCTGTGCTAAGGAAGGACATAAATCCAGGAGGGTCAACTATTAGGAAAGACAGAGGTAAAACACCAACCAATCCACATTTCCATGCTTTCACTTCTGGATAAAGGTCAGGAGAGAGCAGCATTTCAGAGGAGAGTTTACTTACCATCACCCTGCATGTCTGAAGTCCATAGTGTCAGATTATCACGTAACAACTGCATGATAAGTGTAGAGTCCTTATAGCTTTCTTCACTCAGTGTATCCAGTTCTGCAATAGCATCATCGAAAGCTGCTTTTGCCAACCTGTAAGCACAGAGTCAATCGGACTGAACACAGTGCTCAACAGAAACCAGGAGTGCACAAGTTAAACCCGTGCCTCACAACATCTGTGTCTGGTATTCACATCCCCATCTTCCAAATCACCACTTACCTGCAGGCACGATCAGGAGAATTAAGAATTTCATAGTAGAATACAGAGAAGTTGAGCGCAAGTCCTAAGCGGATGGGATGTGTTGGTGGGAGTTCTGTCATTGCAATGTCACTAGCAGCTTTGTAAGCCACCAAGCTATTCTCTGCAGCCTCCTTCCTGTCATTTCCTGTGGCAAACTCAGCCAGATACCTATGGTAGTCCCCCTTCCTGGAAACAGAAGCATTAGGGAGTCAGCAGTGCTTATTTCCCCACTAAATTAACAGTCAAGTTCAGAAACTCCTCTTTATATATTCACACAAAGGACACTGCTGCTGAATTACTGCAATGGTGCGTTAGTACTGGAGTGAATTTGAAACCATCACGCAGGAAAACCAGTTTGGATTCACTTATTTTCTTGTATTGGTACACAAGATCATAGTGTTACCCTTTCCATCATTAATCTGTGTCTCTACAAATGCATCTCATCTAAACTAGCCAAATTTAGGATAGGTATCTATCCTAGAAAGAGGTAATTCAGCTACAGAGGAAAACACTCTGATCATGTCAAGATTTAAACTGTGCTTCAGAAAGCAGAAAAGATGCATCAAACCAGTGACTACAGCACCATACTCCAAGGCCAAGTCCCACCTGATAATACAACTCTGAAGCTGATACTGCATGGCACTGATCAATCTTGCTTTATTTCTGTCTCTAGTTCAGACAGACCAATGTTCTGGCCTCACATGATACTTACATTTTGTAATAGAAAACCTTGGACTCGCCAGTGTTAGCTGCTGGAATGAGGTGTTTGTCCAGTACATCCAGAATGTCACAACAGATTAACTTCAGCTCAGTCTCCACCTAGAAAGGAAAACACACCCAAAATGAAAAGAAGCGGCGAGGTTAGCACGTAAGACTAAGAGCTACTTCAACAGCATCCAAATATCAAAGCAGGCAGCAGCACACAAACCCAAAAGAGGGAAGACAGAAGAACAGTGACATTAGAAGTCAGCTGCTCCACAAGTGCAATAAGCAAAAGAGTTCTGTGTGATCAGCTGGCACAAGAGAGGCAAGGACTGATGTGGGATGAAATGTATAACTGAATAATGGAAAGACATCTCACTAGACAGCGGCATGAAGTTTGTCTCAGGATATGTAATTCCTTCCTGCAAGGCTTGCACAACTCCTAATTCCTTACGGTTTTGCTCCTGGAAGGCTGCGCTCAAAGCAGCACTGGTGAAGGGGATAATTTGAAGGTCATTAATACAAATCAGCTAAGCTCCACTGCACCCTAGAGTTTAAGTGACAACTTCAGAACAAGCTTCCAGTGACTACGTGGGAGGCAAAGCTCTAACAGAAGAGCCTTAAGACAAATATCAGGGAGTATCAGAAGAGAATAAAGATGTGCCACACATAAAGGTCAGATACGAGAGGAAAACAGACTCCAGGAAAGGCAAAAAAGGCAGAGTGCACCAACTCAGAGGTAAAGCAGGAATCATCAACACTGAGATCTGTGGCCAAAGAAAACCCATCTATAAAGAGTTACTTAAAAACAGATGTTGAATGTTAACAGCCAAAGTTGAAAATATGGTCACAGCACCTTCATCTTCCCCTTTAATTTAGAATATAAAGCAAGGTCTATGAGGTTAGGGTTTACCACAGAAAGTTCCACACCTGAAAGCAACGAAACCAAGTATACCCAAACACCCTGTCTTTTGCCATCAACATTGCCAAAAGAAGACTTGCTCTGAGCATCCCATGTCCTTCACAGTAGCAGTGGTTGGTTCACTGGCTCAAGCTACTTTTATGCATGATGAGGCAGAGGGTTTCAAGCAAAGGCATCAATTTAGTTAGAAGAAACTACCCGAAACTGCATGCCCTGGATCACAAGAGCTGCCTTACTTAGTCCATTATCCCTCTGCATCCTCCCACCCCTGCAGTTCTTTCTTTAAGCATTTTTCTTGCCATGTAGTATTTTTATCACCATAGAGCTCTATTAGGGTTTGTTACTGCCACATCTACCCTCAAAAGCTGTTAGAACTACAAATCCAAAATAGATGTTAAGCTGGCACATACATACACAGACTGATTTGTACAAAACTGCTTAGATGTGCAGGAGTTCCTTTAGAGAAATCAATCTACAGCAGATGTCATGTACAATGTCAGAATGCCCTAACGTTCAGAGGAGGAGTTAGATGCTATAAAGTTATGTGACAAATGCTTAAGGAAGTTGCTGAAATATGGTCAACTTGAGAAGAATCTACTTCATATGTTCTTGGGCTACAAAAGCTAGAAAACCTTTGGCCAGCAGTGAGTTCCTGCAAACTTCTTTCCTCTTGATCCTCTTTTTCAATGACTTCTTTTGCAGAGAGATCTTCAGCAAAACTGCAAAGAATTAAATCAGTTTCTAATCCTCTTTTGTTAAATAACCATACATGTACAAACGTCTATTTCAGCCCAGACAGACCTTTTACAGCTTTGCTTAAAGGATCATTCACACAAGTTATCAGAGATCAGCTGCTGTCCAGGGCAAATGTCCTGACCAAGCTTAGTTTGAATATGTTATATATAAATGAAGAACAAAACAAGAAACCCCCACCAAAACCCTAAAAGCTCTTTTACAAGGATCTGTTGTAGACAGAGTGGCTCAATGAGCTCTTCAAAGCAGCAAAGCAGCACAAGAGCCCACACTAAGCTTGTTCAGAGCATTCAGAAACTATAGGTTTAGGGTCTATCACCATTCCAGCTCCAAATGACATAGGGTACTAGAGGCTCTGACCAGCAAGGAAAGACTGCTGACCCCATAGGGGTCCACAGAAGCCCCCATAAGGCACCCTGCTTCTATATTTCAGTGATAGTGCTGGCTTAATCAGATTCCAGACTGGGTTCTTAGCTCTGCAGATACAAAAGCTTGTAAACCACCTGGTGATCTAAAAAAGGAAACTTATTAGAAGCAACCAGGGGAAGGGTAACCTGCGCTAGTTCTTTGACCTGTTTTAGTACGTAGCCCCCAAAATAGCTGCACCTCACAACTGAGATGCACCACGAAACTAGAACGTAGGAAGCAGTTGCTAAAACCTGCAACCTCCCTCCCAGCCCTGCCAAAACAAACAAGCTAACCACCCACATTTATGCCGATTCATACCCTCAACTTTCTAAGTGGGAGGGAAGGAGAAGAGCCTTGCAGCTGCCCCAGAATACAACCCAGAGCACTACGAACACACATACTCATATAGGCCAGTTAAGAGGAAGGTTACTTCTCTTACGGTATTACAGAAGGGATTTGGTTTTACTGGATGAAATGAATTTTGTTACATGCAGACATACACCAAGCTCTTGAGGATGAAGGATGCAGGCCTCTCTGCTCATCTACAAAGATGCAGTCAGATGAGAAAGCCTGGGGCTCTACTTTTGTGTATCCACATGGCCACAGGACCCAGAAAAGCAGCTTGCCTTCAAAGGAAGCAAGAAGTGGAATTTCCCCCCATGGCTATGTATGGGTTTTGCTACATTTATCTTTAGTGGTTTGGGTAAAAGCACAGCCTGGCATCTCCAATCACCTCTCAGTATTGCCTAGTGTATGCCTCAGACAAAACCAGCCCAGCCCTATTCTGACAACACCATCATCCCTCAGAGTTCTGCCCCAGGTTACATTGGACAGTAGCTCAAACGAACTCCAACCATTTAAGAGCCATGTGCTAAGCTGCAATAAATACTGATGTACACCGACACCATCAAATAATTGCTTTCACACAAACTGCACTTCCATTTCAACTTGAGCAGCACTTTATAGCTGAGCACGCTCATACACCCAAGTTCAGGTGGTAGGAGAAGTGTTTTCTGGAGATGTTATTTCCCTCCAACTCCCCAGGGCTTTCAGCTCAGCCTGTCAGTCCCCACACAACTCACTCTGAGAAATGCTGCAAGAGCAGGTATTTGCAGGCAAGGTAAGAACAATAACCTGAACTTTGCTGAGCCTGCACCAGACCTCATCTCTGCAGAGAAGCACCAAGCACGACAACAGGACAGCTGTGTTACCGTTCCAGCAATGACAGTAAGAAGCATCATCCAAACCTTTGCAGTATGCTCACTGCACCCTTACTACTCCCATGCCATCTTGGTAAGCCCATTAACACTCTCTTTACAGCAGCTGCTAACTCATATTAAGTCTCCCAGCAGCTACAAACAGGATCTAATCTTCAGCTGCAGTTGATAGCCTCCTGGAAAACCCAAGCTAGAGCTGACACTGTTCATCTGTCTCTGGTATGGAAAGGCATTAAAGTTCTCCAAAGCACTCTTCCACCTACAGCAACTGTCATAGCTATTCCCTTTAAGGATTTAACAGCTGAAGATACTATTGGCACAACCCTGCATTTCATTTGGCCTTCTCTCTCAATAGGTACTCTCTCCTGCACATCGATCTGTTCGGCATGGCACTTGGTCTCTTCACAAAGAGAGAGATACAGAGCAAAGCCTTTTTTACAGTCCTTTCAAAAACAAGGAAAAAAGTCTTTTCACTATTAAAGGATCTCTGGCAGAAGACAGTAACTGCCTACAAAACCCTGTGCAAAAACAACCCTGGAAGCACAGAGTGTTAAGACAAATTTAAACAATCATCTGATAGCTATTGTCTTATATGTTCTGGTAGGAAGATTTCAGACACCCATCAAGAAATGGTATTTGGGACTCTATGTAACTGGCAGAGCCTCATCCCATCAACATGCCAGCATAAAATTAGAAACCTCACAACTTGAACAATTCCATGGAGCAACAGAAACCCTGTGAGTCAACAGAAAGCAGGCCAGAGCCATTCCCGAGGAAAGATTTGCAAGCCAACATCATTTCCATTGGTGGTATATGAATCAGTGCCAGGTGATATAATAGACTCCACTGTTTCCCTGAGTGAAGAGCTGAACCATGTGGAGGCACTTGTCATGAAATAATGGAGATTAAGAGATGTGCAGAAACGTGGGGGATTTAAACACAGGAGCATGCCTGTGCTGTGCTAAACCATCATCTAAGGAAGGTGGGGCAGGGGGGAACAAAGCTGACTGCTCTTATAGCTGAAGGTTTCATTAGCCCTTCCTGACAAAAGTCAAAGCCTGCTCCAAGCTCTCCATTTTAGGTAAAGCTGCACAGACTGACTAGAGTCAGCATGAAGTTATGTGGATCCATTTTTCTCTACAGAGAGACAAAGAGAAAGAAAACAGCAACACCCTAGAGGTTATTGCACATGCAAGCTTCACAATTAAGATGACCATGGCACCTTAAGGAATATGGGAATGCTTTATCTCAAATGGGTTGCTTTAACTGCTGTCAGTGTAGCTGACCAGTTTAGGACAAGAAGAAACTTAAAATTCTACATATCAAGAATGAGATGCTGTCAGAGAAGCCACACTACCCCAATACTCATTTCAACATAGGCACTGCTGTCTGAGCTCTGCCAATTCAATTATCAAGCCTAACCAGGCAACTATTCTTCTGTGAAGCACTTAGTTCCAAGGGAAGAAGGAAGAAAACAAAGCTAATGTACATGAAATGCACCCATCACAGTGATAAGGAGTCAAAGAAAGCGGCCACTTGGTTTCACATGGCCCAGCTTTGTGCCAAGAACACCACTGAAGATCCTTCCCCACTGGCATTTCAACTAACAGTGTTAATGCCTTGAACTAGGTAAGGCAGAGTACTGCAAAAGCCCCAGGTGTCAAAGTCTGAATGATCCAAAGCGGCTTTCATCAGAGGTAGAAGCTTAACAGCCAAACATACCTTTGACATGGTTAATTTTCAAAACAACATTGGTTGGGGTAAATCAGGTTGGAGGGGAAAGAAAAAGGCCTCCTGAGCACATGCAGCCTCACACTTAAGCAAGGAAGAGAAAGTGCCAGCCTAGTTCAAATGCTTAGCAAATAATAGCTGCACTGAAGGAAAACCCCTCCCTTTCTCCTTCCAGTCTACTGCCCTTGTGAGTGTTTACACAGGAACACCCAACCTCCCCCCCTTCACCAAGTGTTATTTATCCTCCAGAAAAGGAACAAGCTTCATCCTCTCAAGACAGTCACCTTATAACAGGTCACCACACTGCTACCTATCTAGAGCATCAGGAGAGTTATGGCAAGGACAACAACACTGGACCTTAACTAAGTGGCATTATTCTGCAACACCAACTACATCTTACCATTTGCCGATATTCCCGGATCATTTTTAATTTGTCTTCTCCACCTTTGTTTTCTTCTTTCTGTTCAATGCTGCTGATTATTCTCCAGGAAGCTCTTCTGGCGCCAATCACGTTTTTATATGCGACAGAAAGCAGGTTTCTTTCTTCCACTGTCAACTCCACATCCATTCCAGCCACTTTCTTCATTGACTCAACCATTTCTAGGAGGAAAAGGCCAGACAATTATTCTCGGAGCTGAAGCATCTGTCAAACCACTTGATGCAAGCTGTACGTTAATGATAGCTTATGAAAACAGCTTCCCTCCTCCTTTCATACACAGTTCGCCTCACTTTTATGCTGGAGTGTTCCAAACAAATCAATGAAGTATCTGATGTTCTTTTAAATGTATTTGACAAGGGTCCCCCCCAAAAGCCTTTATAGATAGTTTAGGTTTTGGTTTGGGTGGGTTTTCTGGGGGTTGTTAAGAGACAGACTAAAGGATTTAGCAGCAAGCATGCTTTCCACAGCAGATCAGAGTTACCAGTCCAATCCTACAGGAATGCCAGCTCTTCTGAGCGCTTCAGAAAAGGCAACAAATAGTGAGAAAAACATGAACAAATGTAACCTGGCTTTCAGCACAGTGAGAATAAACTGAAGAAGTACAGAAGGCTCCACTGATGTGTCAACTGGAATACAGTCTAACATCCAGATTTGAATAGATGAAGTGTGAGTACCGCCATTAGGAAAGCAACTCAAGGTGCCAAAGGGAACCACCAAATGAGAATTGAGGCACTTAGAGAAGCAACAAAACAGTCATCCTGAGGATACCCAGAGGAACCATATCTACTGAGGCCAAGCAGCTACTTACACTGAAAATTAACACACAAAATATCAAGTATTTGATATTTATAGTTTAAACCTTTTGGAAAGGACTTCTAAACCTCAGGTTAAAACAATTATGACTAAATACAGCTTTCCTCTACTCAAGTGGAAGCAAACGCTTGAACCACTTAAGGAAGGTTATAATCCTTTCATTACCTAACCACAGTATGATTGCTTGTGACATAGAAAAGACAAAAGCATTAAACAGACCCTAACTGAGAGGCTAGGATGAGACACTCAGGAGGCACAGGTTTTGTCCTGCCACACAGTGCTTCAGCTCATTCACCATTTACCTTCCAGCTTCTCAAACTGCTGGGAATCCCACAGATGAAAAGAAGGGCATTAATGAATGAGATTAAGACCCAAGTACACCACCTACTCAACAGGATAACAGTTTCTCAGCTATCTGCCAGGTAGAGGGACACTAGAATGACTACTTAAGTCTGCTAAAAGCATGGTGGTGCACAGGGTGACATAGCCTACTTGCCTCACAGTTCTGTGGCCTATTTATCCTGCCTACTCATCATTCCACCCCCACCATTTGATGTCATTATGTTCTGCTGTGTCATGGCAGCACGAGCAGTGGGAAACTCATGAAACTTAACTGTCATTTTTGTCCTTGGGTGCCAAAACTCACCATCTTCACAGGCATAAGCCACGTCAGCAACAGAAACCGTAGGCTCAGTCTTTTTCTCCTGGCAGGAACAACGTTATCAGTCTCCAACAGGTCTCCACACTCTGTAGTGACTCCATTCTTACCGGGGGGGGGGGATCCCTACCTCCAACAGTAGACTTTGCTTCTCCAAATCACAGATAGTAACAAAAAAAAACTACCAAGGATTTAATAAAACCTTCACAAGCTGTGATTTACCCACTGAGCAGAGCACGTATTACAGATTAGAATCCCACCTATAAACAAGTATCTTGCCCAAAGAGAAAAGATTTATCAGCCTACCTACAAAGCTGTTGCAGAAGAATGTTTCTAGTTTAGCAAAGAGCCAATTTTGACTTAGAATACAAGTATCTGGGCTGGTATTTCAACAAGACAAAGTAATGTTATGCACATACCTTGGTCTTCCACAGTAAAGCCATAATCCAGCCCTGAAAGTTTAAGCCTTTAATCACTCAGCAATACAGTTATGCTGTCCTTTTGCTTTTGTATCTTCTCCAATAGAGAACTAATTCTAACAAAGCCATCTATGCCTGCTAACAGAGCAAGTATTTAAGTTGTAAGTACAGCTTTACCTTTCACCCTGATGTGAAAACCTCAGAGACCATTCAAGACAAAAATGCAAGTCTGAGATTACATTTTAGTAATAAGGATTACTGCAGCAATGACAACTCACTGCACACACAGTCCAGAGATGCTTATGCTGTGTTACGGAAAAACTAGTGTTATGCAGGTTCAGAAAGACAAATACTGTAGAAGTGGTTACCTTCCAGGTTTTTTTCAGATGACTGTGGCTGTCACCTTATTATGCTACTGTCAGAACATACCATCAGCGCAGGAAATCCCCAAAGTATAAGATATGGAAGGGTAAGGGAATATTCTGGAGAATGACACACCCGAGATTTATACTCTTCCCCAGGCATTTGCTGCTGGTTGTTACAAGCAGCATCACAAAAACCAGACATCTGGTCTGATCAGGTTTGTATATGCTAACAAAAAAGGGCATTTAACTAAGACTCAAAGCAATTGCTTAAGATACTACAAAACTACAATAACACCCGTGCTGTTGTTTTTTGTTGTTCCTAAATTCTACTATTATGATTAAGATGCACCTCATTGCAAAGATAAGTGACTCGCCTCCAGCCACTGTGGAGCAACAGTGAAGACATGCATACATAGCTTGGAAAGCACAAAGGATCTGGACAGTGGTCACCACTACGCTGAGTGCTACATAAGAAAGATACTTAAAACAGCCTGGTACGTTGCTTGGGATTGGGTTTTTTTTGTTTGTTTTAATGTGAAAGACAAAAGATTATTCCTTACTTTAAGCTAAAAAGCAATGGGGAATTCTACAAGTATTGAGAAGTGTATGTCTGATAACCATCTGCTAGGGACCAACACACAGAATCTGCACAAAGGGCACAGTAGATAAGGAAACTTCTAGGTAAATCTTTGCAGTATAGGATACAAAACTTAAGCAGGAGTAGACTATACCAAAGGAGCAGCCAGTGTCTACTAAAAGCTGAGTGTGATGCAAGGATATGAACAGAGCAGAAAGGAATCTTCCCACATGTGTTCACCACAGAAGATCATGCACCATAACCACCATTCAGAGAAGACTCAGTACTAGTCTTGTACTTGTTCATTCTTGGAATGAATGAAAGAAGAGCAGTATTAAGTCATAAGAGTTCAAATTAAAGTATTTCATTCTAAACTGTTGGATATAATGTCTTATTTAAGACTCTAATAGCAACAGCAAACACAAAGCAGCTGTAAGACTACACTAATACTCAAGAAGGGTTCCAGGAGACAGTCAAGAGGATCTACAGAACCATTAACTTAATGCTCCCAAGAGGTTAAGCTAATAGGAATTACTGAATAAGTGGGTATATGCATAAACACTATAAGGTAGAGCATGACCTTCTGGAAAAGCAAGTAACACCTCACAAATCTTCTGTGATGCTTTGAATGGGTCAAGCCTATGGACAAGGAAGGATCGATTGACATGGTCTACCTGGATTCCCAAACGCATTTGACAAGGTCCCTCACCCAAGTTTCTCTGAGGAACTCAACTGCCATGAAATAGGAAGGGAAGTCCTCACATGGATAAACACTTGGCTGAAAGACAGGAAACAGGGTATCAATAGAAAACTCAAGTGTTCAGAACTAGAAAGATCACGAGTGGAATCACACAGTGATCCGTGCTGGGAACATGCTAACATCTGTGATCCAGAAAAATGGGAGGAAATATTAAGTACTAACTTAGCAGAAGCAGCAAAGCGCTAAGAAGAAACGCAAGAAGAGCTGAAGAAATGGGGGCAAATGTATTTTCTTCATTAAGTGATGAGTGTATCTGTGAAGATTAACGCCCATAGACTGAGTTTTTCCACAACTGCAGGCTTCCACCCAGCATCAGTGGGCACCATCCTATTCACTGCAACTATCAGCTCCAAATTTAAGCCAAGAAAAGGTAGAGCTCATCATTTCATCCATCAGGAACTCTTCTTCTGAACACAGTGTTACATTACCCACACTGGGTTTTTCTGTTCTCTTAAGAAATCCTGCATTTGGCAAGTGAGATTTAAGAGACAGCTAAACCTGCCAGCAGCTTGAGGGGGAGGCTTTCCCTCTATCCCTATCAATTCTCAGCTTTCACAGCCCAACACTTCTTTTGACCTCTCAACTGGCTGGCTCAGGTCACCAGCTCAGAAACAACTACCCAGAAAACCAACAAATAAGCTTGTAATTTAGGGAACTGAACAGGCTCTAAGAGTCAGACCAGAACCCAAGTTCTAGTCAGAGTAGAGAAAAACAGCCAGGGAAGAGAGGACACCCCTCTTTCAACAGGGGCTTGGCAGATTAGCTCACCCCACTATGCAGCACTGCACCATGGTTCCAAAAGCGTAAAATGAGCACAGCATTTACCCTTTACATTTACCCATTTACAGCATTCCCCATACACTATACAGGTTTGAGATTTTTCTTCAAGGTTTTCATGTGCTTGAAGCATCCCAAGTACAGTCAGTATTAAAAGCAGGGTGCAACTACTGAGGCACTAAAAATTGATAATCCAATCTTAAACTCCCTACCTGCAGCATGTAGTACCAAAACGATCAAGTTTTATACAAGCATGAAAGAACCCAGCAGCTACGTTCCCCCAAGTTAAGACAACCAACAGGCAGAAGAGGGAAAAATACCAAGGAATATCCATCCTGCACAGTGGTTTAGACTATGTTTTACAGAGAAAGCAGCAGATTATCCTAATATTCACTGTATACAGCTGGCACAGCCGAGATATTGCCAACATCTGATTGCATGACTCTGCAATATACAATTCTAGAAAGCATACTCCTACCTTTATGCACTCGGAGAAACAGATGGGCTACTGCTAAATTATCCAAGCAACAGTGGCATTTTCTGAATAATCAATCCTATGGACTATCCCAAGTCTTTCTTGCAACGTGAATGTGATTTCCAAGTCATCACTATTACCTCTTCAAGCTGTGAACATATGCTTTCCTAAGTAAACCAGGGTTTTTCTGGTACCTGTAGCAGAAGATTTAGTTTAAAGCAATACACAGGCAAATCTAAAGACTTGAGTGTATTTCTCAGCCTGATTGAGATCTGCTACCAACTAATCTGCTAATACACTCAAGTGTACTCCAATGTAATGGACACCTACTCAGCTTCTGGACTCCTTGCAGAGAATCAAACCATCTAATTATAGATGTTTGTCTCCTTTGGTTGCTCTTGGTACCTCAGGAGATTCAAGAAGCCAGTTCTAGAAGGCCCTCTCACACAGCTCTTCACGAGAAGTCCATTTTTATGGCCCAGTATGTGAACAATTATCACTTAAAAAAACAATTCCTTCTAACTCCAGTCTAATTGCCTTGCCCATATTTTATCTACCTCTTAGCTTCCTACATTTCTTAGGAATACACAGATTTTTCTGCCTTCTAGCACTTTCACGTCTACCCAATTCTGAGACAAAGAGAGCAGTCATACCCCATGTCACTAGAACAGTAAGACCTTTGACAGACAGGTATAAGTACTAACCATTAACGTGGGGGGAAGGGGAAAAAAAAAAGCCAGGCACAAAACCCAACCTTGATGTTTGACATTAAGTCAAACAACACGAAGTGTGCTTGGTATTTGCTTGAAAGAGACAAGTCCTCTGCAAACAGATATTAATAGGTTCAAATCTCAAATGGAGACCACTGCTGCACACAGTACTGCCTTCATAATAGACACATTTCCCTCATAGATGATTTATAAAGACATTAAGAGTCTGCTATTAACTTGATGTATTGGGAATCAGGAGACCTGTCCAATAGTTTGGGCTTTTTTTCCCTTCTTACCTGTGCCTTGACCTGCTTTTGGGGACAACCAACCTACCCACACTCCTTTCACCTCACCTGAATTATACTCTATGTAAATCTTAAGTCATATACTTCATGACATAGTACAAAACTGCTGTTCAGAGTCTAAGTTCTCATTTACAGTCATAGCTTGCTTCTCTCCTGATTAAAAGATATTACTTAGCTTCCACAATGGAGAAATGGTTTCAACATTCAGCAGCATTCTACAAGAACTAAGATACACTTATTTTTTCTATATAAATGACTCAAATGTAAGATAATGTCCAAAATCAACATAATGTTACCTAGTCCAATTGTTTCTGGGGAAGAAAAAATAGGTTATAGTTAATGTATTATTCTATTAATAATAGCCTTTGAAAGAACAGCACTAAGTGAGATTTCTCACAAAGCTTCCTGTATTCTAAGTAAGCTTCCTGGCATTTTGTGATTTGTCATGACATGCTTAAGCAGATCTGTGAAGATAGTTACCCAAATCTCTTAATATCTCTAGAGATCAGGGCTTAGGTGCTACCTACACCACAAAAGTACCTAGAAAGTTGTCCCCTTAATCTGGGCCAATATACTGAGGACAGCACGGATATAGGATTAACTCCCAACAGGTCCCCAAATACAGCTTCCAAGACTTCACGAATTCTCTAAATGGGTCAGGTAAGTAACACCAAAGAAGCTACAGTCAGATGCCCACCATAAGTGCTGCTATAAATACCACAAACCATACAAAAAAAGCAACCCACCACACACCACCCTTCTGAAGTCATGGGAAGATGGGACAAAACTTAATGCTATCCTGCTACCGAACATGAAATATGGTCATTCCACACTCATACCCAAGTTACACATGAGATCTGTATCCCCATAGACCCGTGGACAGTACTTACCATCACACCATTTTATACAGGTCAATTAATAACTCTTACTCCATGGGCATCTATCTCAAAGACCAAACTGAAGAGCAAAATTAAGACTAACTTATTTCACCATACTGCTTTCCAACAATTTTGTTCAGAGAATTACTGAACAGCTATCTTGGCAGAACTCAGTATTTCACAGAAACAAGAATTATGCCAATAGTTCACTGTTTCACTGAACAAGAATACAGAATTAGATGCTGAAACAGTACCTACAGTACATATTCTTCCAGGCTTTGGATGTAAGAGCCACGGAGATGCATTTAGAACTGGGAGCAGAACTGGAGGGTGCACCTTAAATTTATTTACTCAGCTCGATTCCAACAAACTTTGCAAGTCTAAAAGCCACAGCACTGATTAAGTTTAGTGCTTCTCCTAAACGGTAACAGTCCCGTCACCATTCAGATACAGTACTGCCTAAGAAACGTTTCACATTTGCATCTAGCCACCTTGTTTCACCCATATCCATGATGCTGGTAGAATAGAAAGTCCATTGAGGGAAATGCTGCACCAAGGCAATTCTCTACTAATCAATTTTTATTAGTTGACAGAAGTCTGGTTGGTTTGCACTGCAGGTCTCTACAACGGGGTAGAAGCTGATTATGTCCCAAATAACTGATTTACCACTGACTTAACCCAACACCAGGAAGACAGTCCTGCCTCAAAAACTTCCAAAGGTGATGAATCCTCCAGGATGCTGGCCAAGCAACCAGCCTGGGTTTCCACTCAAACCAAAGCCAACACTTTCAGTTGCACTGACTCATCTGTACCAGGTGGAGAACCCTTTTCTCCCTACCCACCAAACCAAGCCCTGGAATGCTACTGGAATTGGGAGAGGGGATCAGAGGGGGGAAGAAATGAATCTTCTCATCTCACATCCTTTAGGGTAGATAATTAAGACACAGAAAAAAACCCAAATCCTCAGTAAGTCCACACTTACTGTGGACTATGGAACCGCACGTATCCCTCCACACAAGTCAATTATGTTGTACTCCAATATCTGGATTGGGGGTGGGGGTTATTTTTTCTCTTACTTCTTACACTTATTGTGAAGAACTGACTCCTTCCATGTTGTGCAATTCTCAGTTCTACCTCCTTTCCCTACTGGAATGGTCACAGAAGGGAGTCCTGTTTAGGCTCTCCTTTTTTTTGTTACAGTTTCTGCTTTTCTCCCCAAAACACGCCTTGTTCAGGTGTTCTGCAATAGTGTTACTGGGAGCTTTTTAAGCACAACTCTCTAAAAAATATGTCATTTGGCCAGAACTTGGTCAATTTTGTCTATGCTATGAAAATTAGGAACAGCAAGTATCTGGAGTGTCTTCCTACTTCTAAATGAAGTGTAACCTATAAAGGGATTTATTTCACTTTAAATGAGTAAGCATAAGGCCTTAAGGCAAAAGTAACACTCCCCGAAGAGTAATACCATTGAGAAAATTAAAGGCCCTTTCTATTATATGCAAGGGGAACATAGATAATGAAACAGACGTTTTGGGAGCTAGAGACATCATTCAGGGGTACCAGTTCCTCCACTCTGCCACTTTTCAGCCAGATACGATCAGGAATTGCGCCCAAAGTTACAGGGGGAAAAGGATGAAAAGACAAAGGTAGGAAAATAAAGCGATCTGTAATAATGCCTACCACCTAATGAAAGCACACACATTTCCTTTAGGCAATGAAGTATCATGGACTCGATCCCTCCACGCTGAGAGCTCGCTCTCTCTGGGTTTGCCAGGAGCGGCACTATGTCCGACCGACGGCGAAGAGAAAGAAAAGCGCTAACCCCCTCCCTCGGGCACTCCATAGGGCGAGCGAGCCTCTCCCCAGCATCCCCTCCCGAGGGAGCCGGGCACCCACCTTCCGGAGAGCACGGCGCTGGGCGTTGTCTGCGGCGAGCCGACCTGAGCCCCACGCCGCCGCGCTCCGCGAGGCCCGGCCCCACCACAGCCGCCCCAGGCCGCGGCGGTCAGCGGCACGATGAGGGGCAACGAGGTCTCTTTGTCGGGCCCCCCCCCCCGAGGCGGGGGCGGCTCCCCTTCCCCCCCCGGGGCTCGCCCTTCGCGGCCGCCATTTTATTCCCGGCTTCTGCCGCCACCGCCCCCCCGAAGCGGGCCCCGCCCAGGCCCAAGACACCCACTCCTTCAGGGCCCCCATCCCCAGCTCCACCACCCTCTTGGGGCGCTTCTCGTCGCCATTTTGTCTGAGCCCCCCTCCTCCGCCGCCCATACCCCCCCCCCCCCCCCCGCCCAGCCGCCATTTTGTGGCCGCTCCCTCCCTCTCCCCTTGGCCTTGCACGGCCTCGGCCAGCGCTCACCATCGTAGCGCTCGGCCTGCTCAGCCAACTTGGCCTGATAGACGAGGTCCTCCCGATCGTCCATGTCCTGCAGGAGGGGCGGCGCCGGGGATGCACGGGGCGGATGGAAGCCGATGGGTCCGGGGGGCTCAGCAGCTACCAGCTCGCTGCTCTCTGGGCAAATATGGCGGCAGCCCCTCCTCCCGCTGCATCCGGGCACTTCCGCAAGTGCGCGCATGCGTCCTGCGGCCTCCCATGGCAACGGCGGCTCCTTAGCAACGGGCGGGAGGCGGCGGCCGGGGATGGCGGGGACGGAGCCGGAGCCGGAGCCGGAGCCGCCGCTTCCCCGCCCGGCTGTGGCGGAGCCGGAGCCGAGAGGGCGCCGTTGTGCCAGAGGAGGCGGAGGGGCGAGGTGCGGGGCTGCCGATGGCGGGTGGGGCTGGGCCGAGCTGCTCGCAGGGTGCCCGCGGGCCTTGC
The DNA here is from genome assembly GCF_034315485.1 of Pezoporus occidentalis. Classification (NCBI taxonomy): domain Eukaryota; kingdom Metazoa; phylum Chordata; class Aves; order Psittaciformes; family Psittacidae; genus Pezoporus; species Pezoporus occidentalis. Next base: position 2,162,399 of record NW_026913673.1, on the reverse strand, counting down.
CTGGCCTGAGGGTGGGCCGCCAGCGCTGGGGCTGAGGGGTGCTCATGGAGGGCGGTGTTTCCCTCAGAGCTCCCGTTCCTCTGAGAGAAAGCGTTTCTGCTGCCCTCAAACGCTGTTTGAATACCTCTGCGTGTGTTTCCGTACAAACCACCGGGTATGCTCCGCACACAATGGGGAATCTAAGCAGTGAAAGGCAGAAGGGCTGATTTGGCAGCTTGCTGCGGTTTCTCCAGGCTGTTTACTCAAGCAAAGTATCACCTCCAGTGCTGTGTCTGACGTGGGACATGGTAATTTCACAGTTTTAAGAGGCTGGGAGGACTGGAAGTTAAAATTGCATTTTTCGCTAGTTCACAGAGTACTTATGAAGAAAAAAAAACGGAGAAAGCTCTGAAATAATTGAGATAACGCCTCAATTTCTGACATCAGAATGGTCTGAGGAAACTCAAAAGAGAATAAAGCATAAATTTCATCTTCAAAGATTTGCTGAGGGTCGCTGGGAATGAAGTCTTGTATCTGTCTTTCCCCAGTGTCTCTGGATGCGCAGGATGAAGACTCGGCCTTCCCGAGGTGTGGAAGCGCACAAAGATCTTGGCAGCCTTTGATAACGCGGCGCAGCGCTGGCACCTCTTGGACACGGCATCGGGTACCCTTTCATTTACTCCATTGTATTGTGCCCACTGAAGCAGGTTCCTGATGGGTTACTGAGGGCACAGACCTAAAGCACCGTTTAAAGCATGTATTTTACAGGCTATTGTTTCCTCATTCATTTTAACACAGTATTTCAGCTGGTGAACAAGAGCTTTAGGGTGTGTAAAATGAACAGAACCTGATGGGTTTCATACAAATAAGTCTAAAACTATAATGGGATTCTTTTTCTATCACTGTTTGCCAACCCACAAAATCAATGGTCTCTTTCCAGGGGATATTTTGGCCCTCTTTTCCTAATCTCAAATCACAACTCCATCAAAGAAAAAACAAAGATATTGGTGTGTCTGGACTAAGGTCAAAAGCAGATGTCAAGAAAAAAAAGCTATTTTCAATGTAGTCAAAATATGATCAAAAAATGATGATTTTGTTAAAATTTGGACTCATTATACATATTTACCTCAGAATTCTTCATTAAATACATGGTACTACTACAAAAGCAGTTCAGGTAGGCACCCAAAAGACCCCAGCAGTATACAGTCACCACGTATTTGCATCAATATGCTAAAAATCATTCTCAAATAGAAAATCACCCCTGCACTTCATAATCTTGACCACAAAAAGTCTATTTTTCAGCAACTGAGGCTGTTTGATGTGGGAACTGTGCCTAATATAAATCAGATTTGCATCAATTTAGGTGCACTTTTCCGTGATCCTCATGTTCAGCAGTTACTCAAGTTGTAGAAACCTCAACAATACGTATAAACGAGGCCACTTTAAGCGTGCTTATTTGGCAAAAGTTGATACACTTGCTAAATGATAACCTATTGTCTAAATACCTTAAATATATTTGGATGCACTTGTTACAGATGGCATGCAAGTATTTGGAAGTTGGTCAGGGATTTGGCAATCACAAGGAATAAACAGTCTAGTGCAGGGGAATGCAGCATCATTTGCTGATGCAATCTGCTTGTCCCTTGCACCCTCAACTTTTACCACTGCTGCATTGAAAACAGTTGTTGGAAAGAGGGGGAAAGGAGGGGCAATAGGTTTCTGCACGAGCCATGTGTTGCAGCAACAGACACTTATACCACGCCAAGGTTAGGCAGCAGAGGGGGAGTGTGGAAGGGTCTATGGAACCTCTTCCTACTGAATTATCTCTGGGAATCTCATTAAAAGGCCCTCTTGGGTTGCAGCTCTGCTGCAGCCAAGTTGTATGAACACTGGAGCAAAGCTGGAGGCAGCACTTTTACCCATGAAAATTTAATAGGAACCCACTGGCGTGGAGCTGGAGCTGTGCTTTGGCGTACACCCCAAATTAAACTGGCTTTATATACAGTATTGCCACCAAGATTCTTATCCTTGTGGCTGAGAGGCCGCTGTCCCCTTGCAGTTTTTAAGGATTACAATAGCAAAAGTAGGTCTAATGCAGGTTCGTGTTACAAATGTTCTCCCACATGGGATATAGACATTTTGGTCCTCAGTTTTGGTGCTTCCTCCTTTGACAGCAGACTGCACATTGGAGCTTTTCATTGAAATAGTGCTATCCCACCCTCAGAGAGAAGTCATCCTGACCCATTAGTACACGTCTGTACGAGATTCTTTCTGGTATCAATTTGTATACCTTAATGTATGTTTTTACTGACAATTCTAGGAATGATTAAACAGCTTTTTATTTTTCCAAACTGTCACCCAGTATCCAAAGAATCCCCAAACTCTTTCCCAATACACCTGTGGAGGTAGAAGTGACACTAACAGCTACAAAGTCCCATCTTACTGTTCTTCATGAGCCCTCTTTTGCAGTGAGATACGCTTTTTCCCCCACCCCCCTGACTCAAGCAACTCATTTGATTACAGAAAGTCACCCTGGTTTTATTGGTGATTTTACTTGACTGTAAAACCTCTGTTTTTCTGCTTTCTTACTGAGTTATGAGTTACTTTAGTTACCTTGGCTTGACTTAACATCTATGTTGTTTTCATATGAGTATGGCCAATTCAAAACGCCATACTCACTGCTCTATTTTCAATACAAGTGTCCCAATGAGAGCTGATTGAGAATGACACCAAGTCAAAGTTTTGGCTATACTTTTATTTACTTCACGTACTATGAACATATACATTACATGCTACAAAAAAAATAAAAAAAGACTTTAACTGTCAAGAAAGTGGATAGTGTTATAATACAATGGCACATGTTCATATTTGTCTTCAAACTGGTTTGGTTAGAATCCTTCTCCAAAACCATTAACACAAAAAAAATGAAGTGTTTTAAGATGATTAGAAATATTTGCATTATTAACAAATACAATTCAAACAGATTAACAAGATTTAACCAGGGCAAATATTAGTAAAAAGGCTGGGGTTTACCAAAATGAAAGAGAGATTAAAAAACCATAGCAGCCAGTTGTACTTTTTTAGTGTGATATCATGTGTAAATGCACCAGGAGAACACAGTGTAATTGAGCATTCTGCTTTCACGGTGTATTTCTAGAAATGATTATTCTAGTTCTAACACCTGCCTATGCACAAGAGACCAAAACCACAGCCAAGGAGAGACAAAAGATTGTGACCAACATTCTTAGCAATGATTTTTTTTTGCACACATCCGGGAGGAGGGAGGGAACAAACAGAAGAGGATTAAACAAAGGCCACAAAAGGATTTCATCTACATGTTCATGAACATAGGTTCTACCTATTTTCCTTTAAGAGCTTTGAGAAGCTGAAATGTCTATCTCGTCTGAAAGCAAACATACTCATTTCTATCATCTATGAAACAAAATCACATTTCGGCTTAGAACTGAATGGTGAAAAACAGTTGCATTAACGTATCAGTTGCCTAAGAAGCTGCTTGACAAGAACTTCAGATTCTAGTACAACAGCAGCTATTAAGACTCCTCTAGTTGCTTTTATTAAATCTTTCCAAGTGTACAAATATTCGCCATTTATACAGTCTTGACAAAACCACATCTACAAAGATTGCAGGGTATTTGCTACTTGATTCAATTTGCATCTTTCGTATTAAAAAGGCAAGATTTGCATAATAAAACCAGGTGAAAAAATGTTCTTTTGGTATCTTAATTGTGATTGGAAAGGTTCAAACATCTGGGCTTTCATGAGCTGCAACTGGAAAAAGTACTTCAGAACAAACCGTGTTACTGTAAGAACACACAGTTCATTATGTTTCTTTTGCAATCTAAGCCTAAATGAGCAACTGGTAAACTCGGAATTAAGTTTGTTATATAGAATGCAGCTATTGAAAAAACACATAGTCCTAGTAAATATCCAGGTGAGAGGAAAAATACAAATTAGCCTTAACAAAACCAATGTGTTACAGGACCTAAAGTTAGTTTCTCAGTTCTTTTCCTCAAAGTAAATCTTGTCCTAAGCTAGAAGAGATCCCACAATCACTGGCAGATCGCTCTAACCAGAAGAGCACCCCGAGCTGGACTAGTAGTACTGCAATTCTCTGTTACTGTTCTGCCACCACTGTCAGTTTTCTCATCATCTTCAGTAGTGCTTATGAGATTGGTGATGGAAAAGCATGATGAACACTGGTGTTAGGCTACAGATTAATGAGTGCCCATTACCTGAAAGTTAGTCAGGCTTGCTGATGGATTAGTTTTGAAGTAAAACAACTAGTACTTAAATAGAACAGAAATATTATGATTTCCAGCATGTTACAGTTCTGAGGTAAAGTGTTACCAGGATTCTGTTGTCCGGGTCGGTGCCTTGCAGCAATAGCCTTTGCCATGCGAACCAGCCCTTGCAGCATTTACACAACCAATGAGCTGTTCTAGCACATGGCTTCTATCAACCCAAAGAACATTTTCAGTTTGCTACTATTCAGAAAAACTGTTGTGTATGAATTACACTGTAGGCAAAGTTACAAAATCTGTTTGCTTAAGTTTGGTCACTAGAGTGCTGTGCTTGGAAAACAATCCAGGGTACAGGCAAGGGGGAGTTACTTCAGTGTTTCATTTCAGTTTACAAAACTTACTGAATCCATTCTGATTTATGTTAGAGAAAACCAGATAATTAGAAGAACAGACTAAAAACCAAAACCAAGCAGTGCATAATACCACCTATTCAATGCACTGATTCTCATTACGAGCTAGGAAGCCATAGTTACTCTATTCTGCCTTTTGAGAATCAATCCAGAAGCACACAAGTATTTTCCATTAGTTTATTAAAAATAAAATCCTTGTGAATTCACTATCAAATATTTTACAGATGGGAATTAAACCAGAGGAGTCCCCAGAGTAACTTTAAAATAAAAACTAATATTTGGTTTGTCAGTTCACCATGTTTGACACTGATCTGTACTGTAAGAGTATTGTACAAGAGGAGTTATTGAAGAACTCCAGAAAAATTAAACTGGCCCTATATAATTCAGTATTACTGGAAAGCAGTGTCAATGTTTTAGTATATTTAGTGACTCAAACACTGCTTTAAAGCTATGCATTAAAGTGCTACGCACGTATGTTTCAGCACTGATATGGATGTTCACACTTCCATAAGCTTTATATTTGTGGATAAAGAGATACTGGTGTGTTAATAGAAAAAATTAATTTAAAATCAGCTGTTACGTTTGAAGCATCAACAGTACTGAAGGAATCAATCTAGTGTCCACAAGCTTCTAGAATTCCAAGGTTGATTTGATCTGTCATTTACCATTAAAATGGTGAGCATCAATAAATCGTAAGGCTGTCCTCAACAGGCTCTATGTGGATCTGTACTGCGCACAGGTAACTGACCATGCAAAGTACTCCACAGCCTTTCCAGGACAGAGGATTCAGGATGGAAAAAAAAACAACAATATGGAGAAAGCTCCAGGATAAATTTGTGACATTTCTATCTATATATTGAATTGTCTAAGGTTGATGTTCATTGCCTGAGGAAGAAGCAACATAAGCAATAGGACCGGAGAGAGCTATAAATGTTACCTTAACATCTACATTACTGCCTTCTCCAACTGCTGCTGCTGGCAAGGTCCAGTCTGCTGTGCACATGGACAGAAGCAGGCATTACAACCTATAATCATGTACTAGTTCTGCCACTTGACACACGAGTTATCTACTGTCGTACCCTGAATTACATGACCCTTGATTAAGGAATGGTGGTGTTCAGTCCCAGGGGTTTGCGGGTTATCAGAATGCTTAGACAAGCAATACCGCTTTCAACATCTGTCGGAACATAGTCTTGATGGCATCTGCAATAAAAACGAGTTGAGATTGTTCCCATCTGGAAGCGCAACTGTTGAGCCACACTCAGCTGAAGTCCTCGTCGGGATTCTGTTGATCCAGCAAGCGGACATGTGTGAATGGAAAGTGGCCACGTCTGCCGTTACACTCTCCTTCCCACTGACCACTCACGTTAATCTTTGTGACCTTTACCAGCTCACCGACCTGCAGGGTAGGAAATAAGGATGTGTTACAATTATAAAACCCAAGTGGACCAAATATACTTCTACAAAAAGTAGTTTTAGTCTTGACCACGTTACAGCCTACACCCGATGTTATTCACTCCTGAAGAAAGCAGAGAGAGAAAGCAGTGTACCTAGATTAGGTGAGCACTACCTAAATTGAAGAGCCTGTAATCCAGTGCCAACCTGCCAGAGCACCATCACAATAAATGCATGGCACTGAATGGGCAAACGTTTGCACTCTGCTTGTGCTCCATCCACCACCTCATGAAGGGAGGGAATGTCAGCAGGGGTAATCTGCAAGCTAAACAGCTCCTTAATTTGGAAATCCCACTAAATGCTTTTCAGGTTGTATTGGAAAAGATCTGGATAAGTGGAAGATGGATGGATAGATAGATAGATATAATCCAGCCACAGATTATTACTATACCATGGGTAAAGACAATTAATGCCCTTTCCCTCTTATACCTGAATTGTTTGGCTAGAAAAACAAAAAGAATGGTTACTATGGACTGATGGAACAATATGCTGTAGTTTGAAAGTGTCCAGTTCTCATGTACCACACTAAACATAAGCACAGCAATGTATCTCATAATCTCATCTCCAACCTAATATTCACATAACCAGTTCTAAAGATATTGTCTCCCTCTGACAAAGGTGGAGAAGTGTACAGCAGTCCCTTTCCCAAGGCTGTGCAGTCAGGTAGTTCAGGTCAGGGCTGCAAGTCTAGGTCTAATCAGTCCCTAAAACTGTTGAATCTTAAAGGATACTTTAATTAAGGAGCACTTACACAACCTAAGACAGCACAATTTACATTGTAAAGACTGTCACTGGAGAGGTGTTAAGTGCAACACTGAAAAGCTGTCTGCCCATTTCTACTCCTCTGTTGAATTCTATGAGTAATCCTAGTTACAAGTAACATACAGCAGTTTTCAGAACTCTTCCCAGGTCACAGATGGAAAATGCTTTTGGGACAGATACACTCTATTTTCTTTCACTAATACTGTAAATAAACTCTCCAGGCACAGCCACAAGCTAGTATTACCACATTTCATCCAGAAATTCACTGAATATACAATTACTAGTTTACACAGATGCTCATCACTGCCTTCCAAATTCATCCAAAAGAGAATCTCACTATTCTCACTTGCCAGACAGTGAATGAAGGACAAGGAAAGCAATTTAAGATGTTACAAATATCCATTAATTTTAAGCGTTTTAATCACTTGCAATCTTTTGCCAGAACAGCTTTTAACAGCTCATAAATTCAAACCACTCCATGGACATTTAAATAAGCTTCCCATACCTCTGATGGTTACTTGTCTGGTAATGAGAGGCACGCCTGGGACTCCAGTTTTTCCTTTTGTAGCCATTAGTAGAGACATTTTAATGAATCATATTTTGAAGAAAATCCTCTTATTTATTTGCTACAGGCAAAAGGAAGCCTTTGTGAACTACGGAACGCTTGGTTGTGCTCTTGAGGAGTTCAATCAAGTAGGATGGATAGTTTTCCTACTGCATATAATCACTGGGGGATTACACCAACCTCAGTTGACCATACCGATACATCAGCTATAATTTAACAAGGGGAAGATTAATTGTGACAATACTAGAAGGAAGAAAATCCCCTTTCCTAATCACAACCATCACCAGAACACTATCCTAGATAACTGTGAATCACTTCAGACCTGGATATAATCTATGTATCAGCCTCCAACAGAAAAGTATATAACCTACAAGCCACTAGGAAGGAAAGCTTTAAAGCATTTAGACTAGAAGTGGATGTTCTCTCTGAATTCTTTTCATTTTTAAGGTTGATTTATGGTATCATTTGTCTATCATCCCACCAAGCACAGCACCTTGGGAATAATGTTCCTCCCGCTAAAAGGCCGGATTTGTCTCAAGTTTTCATTAGAAGTTTTAAAACTAAATATATCCCATATGCTTCAAAGCAAAACTAAAGGTTCATGTGAAGACTTCTAAATGCTGTGGTTTTATTCCAAGGTCAAGATGGCAGAGGTCTGCTACTGTTACAAAGAAAAACAATGGATTGATCTCATTTCCTCCTATCTTTTAATTAATATAGACTGACAACTCCCTGAACAGGTCCAGATATAAGCAAAGTTATCTCCTGCTGAATCTTTTTCCATAACACAGCACAGCCCTTATTAAAACATGTGACCCTCCTTCCTTAAAACCTCGTTCTTTAAAACCAAGTCAGGTTAAAAACAAGAGGACAGGTATTCTGCTTGCAGTCTGGACCAAAAAATGTTTGATATTAAGGATGTATTTTCCTAAGAGCAACAGTGTGATCCACCCCCACCCATTCACAGTGCCAGATTTAATGATAAGAGTTTTAATTTGGAAAGAATCCCACTTTCTATAGTTATTAAAGAGGTCTGGGCAAAAATGGACTGATAAGAGTCACATAATGCTTTCTACTAAGCTATCTAAGAAGAGATCTCTAAACAGAGAAGGAGCACAATGAAGTGAAAGGAAATGGGGAAAAAGGAGACAACAAGAAACAGTACTTCGATAAACAAGATGAAGAGAAACTTGCAGAGAGTGAAGTGTGTATTGCTGTTTGTCCTGTACAGACATTGAAAGCAACTTGGTAACATTGTGATTTGAAATGATAAAAGCTGCAAAGAAGCCGGGGAAGCCTATGAGAAGCAGTGACAAATGGCTCACACTTTATATAATGCAATATTACATACAGAATAAAGAACCACCACTGTTATTACTCTTCTTAAATCTAGAGCTATAGCAAGACAGGAATATAGCGTTCTAACCAAGAGGTTCAACATGTCAACTGTGAAGTATTTAAGTCAACAAGAACTACAAAGACCCCTGGTCTAATAAAAAGGTAGAGAAATAACAATAATAATAAATAATAATAATAGTAATAATACGAGAGAAAGGAATGAACAAGTGATGCACGGTTGCTCACCACCTGCTAACAAATGCCCAGCGCATCCTTGATGCCTGATCTGCCCCTTCCAGCCAACTCTCTTCCAGTTCCTATACCGAGTCTGACATTCCATGGTATGGAATATCCCTCTGGCTAGTTCAGGTCAGGTGTCCTGTCTCTGGCAGGGCATAAGAAACTGAGAAGTCCTTGATTAGGTTAAGCTCTGCTGAGCAACAACTAAACTACCGGTGTGTTATCAACAATATTCTCAGACTAAAGCCAAAACACAGCACTGCACCACTTACTAGGGAGAAAATTAACTCTACCTCAGCCAAACCCAGGACACTAAAGCACAGCATACTTGACAGGTCATGTGGGCTGTAGTGGAGAGGACTGAACTAACATAAGTTCAGCTGTGGCAATCACAAGCTGTTCTTCAGTGTGGAAAGGATTTTGCTTTCACTCAAAGTTGCTCACAATGGCCTGGATTATCCATTTTCTCACTCTATCCCACTTCACGCTACCAAACTGGGAGTTGGGCAGTGTTGTGGGGATCCACTTTAAGTGAAATAAAATGTAAAGTTAAGCTTAAGAGAACACTGCTAGTACACTGCTAAATAAAAGCCCGAAAGAAACCCAAAAGGTTTTGACAAATAACGCAGCTCAAAGAAAATCTAACATCTGGTAATTGCAGGAATATTTCCAGGCTCCAGGAGGTGGCTGGCTGGAGAGAGTGAGAAAAAGGGAAAAAGAAGGTGGTTTAGGCTATATAAAGCCTGAAGGTCAAAAATCTCCACATTCCCCAAAACCTGGTGAGTTGGCATGAATTTCTAGACATGCTTCTCAACCCCCAAATTTACACTCTGTATCCTGTCAATCTCAATTCACAAATAAAATAGTACCTCAGGGTATATTTACACTGCTTCCCTAGACAAATTTTATCTACAATGAGGGTATTTCCCACCTCCCAGGTTGTACATCATCAGGTCTGTAGAATGTGCTGCATGTGCCAATTCTGTATTAAAGACACAGACCTCCAGTTGCCACATCACTGAAGTGCCTTCTGTGCTCCACACAATTAAATGAAGTATTTGAGAGTGGAGATGCTCTGACTCAGCACAGAAACTGTTTTTTCCCAAGTACTTAAAATGTTATATAAACAGGAAGTCAATTAGGTATCAGGAAATTCCAGAGCCTTTAGCTCAAAGAAAACCCAGATTAAAAGAATCAATTTACATATCATCCTAAGGGAAAGGTCTGCCACTGAGAATACCTTAAGTCTCAATTTCCTCAACTATAATTTGGGGGGTAGCTATTTGATGTGCAGAGATAGAGCATCTAGTCTCCTTTTAAGAAGAAAGCAATAAAAAGGGGCATGGTCAAGTAACTGATTGTATCAGGAAGTGAATCAACCTTAGGGAAACTCACTGTTTTATTACAAATCTTACTCCATCAATCACTGCTTTATTACAAATCATATTCCATCAATCACTGCTTTACAGGAGACCTCCCTAATGAACTATAATATGTGATCCTGCTTCACCAATTAGAAACCAATGCATGATCATCATCCTCTCAGTCTGTGTAATGTTCAAGTGACTCTCAATGTTTCCAGTGATTGCTTTTGAACTGCTGACAGATTAGAGGGGGGGAAAGCTAAGAAACAACCCAGCATACCTTTTAAAGCTTGGGGTGAAGCTAGAGACAGTGAACACAGGTTCAGACACACAACTTATGAACGGCTCCCTCTCCCTCCCCCCTAAAATAAAGACTTCAGAAGTGAAAACATGGATGGGGAAACACTTATGTTAGTGATGTTTGACAAAAGACACAGTAACCTGAACATGCTACAACAATCAAACTCTAGTCTACAAGTGACTTTAGTCACTTATTCATTCAAAAAAAAGCTTTTATCCATAACTTATTAATCATGATGTAAAACCAGTATTACAATGCTTTTCCCTTTCTTATTCCTACAAAACTAGAACGTGATTGAAAGGGAAATCCCTTGAACAGATCTCTTCTTTCTAAGTTTTGCCCATTATGTACCTCCAAAGCCAAGGCTGTCTTGTCGTAGGCATTAGGGACTCGCTTCTGGATAACCCGGGCATAAATAGGGCCATTCTGAAGGTTAGGGAGCGGAGCGTTGATGCAGGGCTGGGCATAGGGCCCTGGCTCCGGCCCACCCAGTGGTTGTGGGTGGGAACTATCCTGGTTACCTCCAATCGGAGCAGCTAGTGAAGCAGAGGAAGGTCTATACTTCTCGACGTAAGGAACAGGTATCATTCCCCTCTTCCCTTCGCTGTCTTCTGCATTCCACCATTGCTCTTCAGGTTTATCCCGGATTTTCAGTATGTCTCCTTTCTTAAATGGAAGATCTTCTTCATCATTTCCATTAAAGTCAAAGAGAGCTCGCACATATTCAGCTTCCTCCTGCCTGAGGATAACACCCCTATTCTGCCTGGATCGGGAAACTGGTTCTATCAAGGTTGTAGTGTCCAAATAGTGTATTTTGTAGAATTCCAGTAAAGATGGCAAAGAATCAAACTCTTGGTCACCTATTCGAAATCGGCTGGGATTCAACCCTGAAAGAAGAAGGTAACATGTCAAAGAGAGCATACAACAGTTAAAACCAAGTAAAACATAATTGTCTTCCCAACTGTTTACAGATACATCACTTGATAGTGAATTTGGTCATCTTTAGATCAACATTTACCCTACTCAGCTCTTCTGTGTATTTCTAATCGGAGACAGCACTATCACGATTGTGAGGACAGAGTTTTATTTGTAAAAATTTTGTTAAAGAAGTTGTTTGGCACTGCCAAACATCCCAAATGAGGATAAAAATACCCCATTTCCTTGAATGTTACATGGACCCAACAGATATAAACGTTTGGTACATTTGAGTTTCTCAGGAGCCTGTACATTCAGCAACAGACAATTCCCTTTTTCCTGTTTTATACTATAAATCAGGAAGCAAATGAAATTTGGTGCAATTTCAAGGAATTTGGGGTTTTGAAAGTTACTTCAAAAGGACACGTCGCAATAATGGTTATTTACCTGCTGTAATGGATCTTGGGTTAAAGGCACGGAAAACTGCTTTGCACAGCAGTGAACAACTTACTCGACTAAGCAAATGAGCTTCTTTTTGATAAAAGGTACCATTAAAGAACATTATGTCTATTTGATGCAATGCAAAGCAACAATGTATGTTTTTATAACAGGTATAATTTAGTCTTTTAATCTCAAGTCTTGTAGTTTCTTTGTCAGACGGAGCCTAAGCTATAAATCTCAACCTCAAATCCATTAAAATACAGACGATGTTCGCATTCAAGTCATTAGAAGTATCAAAGTGCAGATATCCATTAGTTTTCAATCTGTGTGCTGCACTTTTTTCCCTGTTTTGTGTTCTTCAGCCTTGGCTGGGGAAAAACCATACACATGATGTTCTATTTCCACAAGCCCTATAAACTGTAATCAGTTATGGGAAGGATTGTGGAAGGCTGGGGGAGGGTAGCGCAGAGGAGAAAGATTGATGCTTTAATGAGTAACTCTTAGGAAGAAAGAGATGCTTACTTTGCAAGTCTGGTTCTCTGCAGGGAATATCTAACAGTTCCGAGACTGAGCTCTCGAGTACAAAGCTAGCAGAATTCTTCAAGCTGTCACTGATCCAAAACCCCCTTCAAAGTAGCATTGTCAGCATGGAAAGCCAACAGTGCAAGAGACTAAAAAGGGGTTCTAACAGAGAAAGGGGCAAATTCAATACGACCAACATAGACATACACCCGATAAATAAGTTTTGAAGTATCCTGAAGGAACATGCACATTAGTGAAGTTGGTTCCAGGGAATTCAAAGCAGCAGAACTAAGTCATTGGAAAATGCCCATTTGCATGCATTAACTGCCCTGAAAGCCTTGCAAAAGAAATGAGCACAAATGCAATGAGCCAAAACCCAGAAGCAATTCCCTCAAAAAATAAAAAACACAAAACACAAACTGGCATCACAAGAGATAAGGAAGTCAATGGAAGTATCAGTAAGAAATATGAACCCAGTGTAGAAAGAGAAGGAAGATTCCACCTTATTCTCCCAGAGTGTCATGCTGAAAAGATGCAAACTCCCCCTCAAGTTTGGTTGATGGGATGTAACTTACAGCTCCAGATTTAGCAAGAACTCTGGAATTTCACCTCAGAGGCAGTTCTTAGCTCTGTGGTCTCACAGGAGGTGATTTCTGGCTGGACAGGCAGCATCCTGACACTGCTTCACTACAGCTTATGTGCACTACATAAGCATATAATATGATCTGGGAACGCTGTGCTTCCGCTGGTATCGGAAGCAGGAAACTGTGCTTTGTAACAAGTGGTACAGACATCAAGTTTCAGAACAAACTTGGTGACAAACATTAGCATACATCTGTTGCTATTTTAGAAGACAAACTTTAAGGCTCAAGGCTTGTGTAGACACTTATGTCAAAAGAAGAAGTCAAGGGAACTTTAGGAGGCCCGCAAGTCCGGAAGGAGTCTTCTTATAAGGAGAAGACTGAATCTCAGGTAATTTTGTGGACACAGAACTTACACGTGACAGAAATCTACAGCCTGAAACTCTAATTCACCTCTGTAAAACCTGCTACAAACTGACTCAGAAGGCTGAGATCTTCAGCCACCAGCAAAGTACACACAGAAGTCTCTATAAAACTCACAGGAAATGAGCAATTCAGTAACATTCATCAGCCTTGTCAGCACCAAAGTCATCACTATGATGAACAAGGGGCTTTTGGGATGTCTTTCTCTCCTCCCTCCTTTTTCTCTTTAGCAGGTTCACCCTCTTGAATTAATGCATAACTGCCTGAAATAGCTGCCAAATGTACATGAATAAATCTGAAGTTGGACTCCAAGAGGAAAATCCACTGAAGTTTATGTGTACGGAATGAGTGACCGAGATCAGTGTACTGTATCCCGGAAAAATCACATTCTAAAAGACATTTCACACAACTGGACAGGAGTGAGATAACAGAGATCTTCCAAACAAACCTCTTCACAACAAAAAAAATCTACAAGTTTAATCCAAATCAGGGAATATAAAGGCAGCAACCTGGTCACTGCCTGGAGAATTTAAATAGGCGGCTTCTAAATTCAGCTAAAACAGGCATAAAAGGACAAAAATGGTTGAAACTCACAGTTAGGAAAAGAAAACACAGGTTGGAAATAAAACACGACTACACCTTACCAAGCAAGTGGTAAGCTTCCCATCTGCTTAAGTCTTTTGTGTATACTCTTGTTTGGCTACAAGGAAATGAGCTGAATGATGCTCACTTGTGTAGTGAGGAAATAATTCTATTCACTATGGGCTTCCAAGTTTGTCATTAATGAAATGCAAAGATTAACAGATTTCAGGCTCAGAGGAATTCTTCAGCTTCTTGTTTGAGCTGCAACACTTCTCATACCTGTAGACCAATGGAAAAATTAAGGCAAGATGTACCACAAGAAAAGGTTACAGCAGAAAAGGAAATGGGTTTTGGAGAGCCAGAGCTGTTTCCCTTCATGATTCTGGTACTCCTGAAGGCACAAGTATTGAGCAGCACATTGCATCTTCTGAGGACTCTCAGGAAGAACAGAAGGCATGTAAAGGTAAGCCTGGCTACTGGAGGAACTTTAGTCACTTCCTGTTAAAGCTGGACAACCAGTAGAGTAGGAGGAATAACTCTCCTTTCTCCCAGCTCTGCACATCCAAAGGAAGAACAGCTATTCACAGCTTGCACCTCAGCTTCTTTCTACCACTCAGCTCGTAAGATGACTCCTTTAAATGAGAAGCACAAAGGGCTGAGTATCACCTTTCTTACTCATTCCATCCTAGTTCCACCAGCACTGTGACTTAACCCAATTCCACCCATTCCAGCATGTCAGAAGAGGCACTGAAACCTCTGCTCTCAGGAAGGTCAGGAAAGAGTTAAAATCCAAAGTGTCCCAGAATGAAAGTTTCAAATCTGGACGCTGTCAGTTCTCTGTTTATGATGCACATTCCTTCCTGACAAAACACTTTCACCCTGTCTTGGCTTCATGTCAGTCTGGAAAAGACTGCTTATGTATGTTTTAAATAGTGGACAGATACTGGGGAAGCAGAGGTATAAACCACCTAACATTCATATTCTGAGAGTGTGGGCAGGTGTAACCACAGAGTTAACATCTCACTTTCTCAGACATCTCAGGGTTTTATATTTCTCTCTTCACTCCGGTTGTGTTAGTACCATGGGGCAGTTTACTCTTTATTCCTAAACTTCGGCAAGCTTTCCTCTTCAGTGCAGGGAAGACCTCCCAGAAACAAACTTTCATTTCTGTATCTAGATCTAGTCTATAAGACTGCACCCTTTTCCCCAACTTATAAAGTATGTTTGGGCAAGAAAAGCTGTTCTTATCTTGCTGGGTACTGAGACAGGAGGCTCTCATTTCAAAGCAAGACATCTCAGTGATGTAAGCCAGTTTCCTCCTGGAGCATTTGGGAGCCCTGCTTGAAGGCATCACATTCCAGCCTGTGTGTTTCCCCACCCCTATAGGGACACCTTCTTCCCTGTTCTCAAGCACCTCCCTACTCAAGCCTGACTAAAACAAGTAAGTACCCATGAACACCCTATACAACCAGTAAAACCCCATTCTCTGTTCCTGAGAAGAGCTCTAAGCACAGCAGGAGAATGTTCTTACAGGAGTTATATTGTCATTTCTGCAGATAATCAGAGGATTAAAGTAGATGCCTATGTATACACTTTCCAAGCTTCCAACAGTTCACATTTTAAGAACTTAATATAAAAAATAAAATTAACCCCCCACAAATAACAGCAAATAGCAAAAAACAACCCTCAAAACCTCCCAAGTATCAGAATTAGATTATTCTGCTCACACATATCTAAAGACACTGCCTACAGAGCTGAGTATGGATATCATTATGTAAATATATGATTCCAGGAAGTACAGTCACAATGGAAGTGATTTAGAAATGCAAGTCAAACAGCATGTTCTTACCACGCAAACTTACTGAAAACACCACCTTCTACATTGTATCTGTCATAATTTCCTGCTTTAGAGACAAATTTTACAACACTACAAGGTTTCTGGCTTTATTACATTGTACTTTCACCAGAAATCATATCTTTCTGTAGATATTTTAGGCATTTTGGTTTAGTGCATATCATACATTTTTCCCCTGGACTCGCATGTCAAATTGCAAACATATGATGCATTTCAATGTTTCCTCTATTGTCCGTGGCCATACTAATGCCTGCATGGAGTACTTTGTCCTGTTTGCTACTGTGATATTTCAGCACAAATGATAGCCAGCTCTGATTCAGTTGTTAATTTCTATTGGAAACAGTGTTTTGCTTTCCCATAATCCAGTGATTTATCCTGTTTTCTTTGAATGACCTTAAAAACATCTCAGGAAGACGCAGCTGTTTTGAGAAGTTCTGTTAAATTCTTTATTCCTCATGCTGAAAAATCACCTGTGAGAAGTTACAAACTGCAGCATGCCAAGCAAAAGGTGAATTAAGAAAAACTTACCAAGTTTATTTTATACTCTGGAAATGGATGAAAGCATCACAGGGATTTTTGGCTTCCTTTTACATTAGGGAAGCCAAAGCTTCTCATCTCATTCATTCTGCACAGAGCAGTGCTAAAGCAGTCATGAACTGCACACACACATACTGAGACAAACGAAAACCAACCTAAAAAACCTGATCTGACATATTCAGCTTTCCCAGTGAGAACCAATTGCTAAAAAACCTCTACCATTAACTATACAATTAACACAGTAAAGATTCTCCTGGAAGAAAATCTTAATTATGCTTGAAGTTTAATTTAATATACAGACACCCCAAAACCTTCTTTGGTTTGAGTGTGAAAAGAGAGCAATGCATGGACACGTCCTTTATTTGGAGCTACTAAAATCTCAGCACTGCACTATCTGTGGTGCAGGAGTGATGCATCACCTGTCCTCAGCACATCCAGGGGAAATCAAAAGAGACCAACTAAAGCATAATTACACTGTTTAACATCTATTAAGCCTATTGTGCCAATAGCTTACACGGCTCCAATAGCAGCCACTCTTCTAAAATGGGTAAACATCTAAACCAGAAGAGAATTAGCTAAGGGGTATTTTTAGGGATTTTTAAAACCACCACCAAAACGTTTTAACACCTTTAGCATAAACCAGCCTGTGGAATGCCACAAGCATTGCTGATCTTAAGAATGTAACACAATTAAAAGTGAGGATGGGTATGGTACTAAGGTGATACCCCAGGAACATGGAAAACACCGGTTTTCCAGAGATGGAAAACAACTGCCCAGAAGTGACAGACGCACATCCTCCAGTGTTGGTCATCACTACTGTCTTTAAAATCCTCTTGGGCTGGATTCCAGAACAAGCCACCCTGGTAACTTATTCTGCTCTGTGTAACACCAGTCATGCATGGCAACAACAATACATAAACCTCTGTCCTCTCAGACACAAACCCGTGAACACTCCACCACATCTTGTGGCAAACCATTTTACTACCCGCAGCAGTAATGACTTCCACTTCCAAGTGAATTCAGCCACCTTTAATTTCTACCTTGTGGAGCTTTTCGTGCCTTGGGTGCACTCTGTCACAAGTTCCTGGGACAAACACGATGATTTCGGGCTTTCCCAAATTTGCCAATAGGAAATGTTCCCCTCGGCAGAGGAAATTACCGCATAAACATGCAGACCTATTGCCAACGGTTTTGTTTGGCTTAGATTATCTCCTTCTTAACTACAGCTTGTGCAGAGGCTGAAGAATCCTTCCCACAACAAGTACTGTTGCATCTTCCCAATACAGGGTCTCTTATTCCAACCAGAGCTACACCGGAAAGAACAATTCACACGCTGCCAAAGTAGCTCAGCAGATCTCTTGTTACACAGGTTTACTGCACTCCCCAATCATGTGCTGGTTCCTCTCTGAGATGCTAGCAACACACCCACATCATTCTGCAAGCGTTAATACCCAAACTTGAGCAGTTCCACTATAACTTCAGTCACGCCACTGCCTTTGTATTACACATTCTCACACAGCCGAGGACGGTGCTGGGGACTCTTGTTCATTCACTTGCACTTGTACGTGTAGAAATCCTGCTTCTCATAGTAGCTCTCCCTCTGGCACAATCAGTATCTTCTGCTCTATAAGCACTACACTTAAACACATCGTTGTCAGATGTTAGGTTGAGGAATAACATCAAACATTCCCTTTTAAGACACAGGGGGGAACTCCCCCTCTTAACTTCACATCGGACTTATATTCCTTAAGAGTTCCCACTACTTAATACTTTGACTCATTACTTGAAGTTTAGCCTCACTCCCTGCTAATACAAAACTAGTCAGAATCCAGGCATTTAGGTGACACCTCCACCGAACCGTACCCTAGCTGAAGCGACCCAAGATCTATGGACTGTAAGTAACCGCTCTATGAAAGCGAAAGAACGGCTGAGCTCTACGGCTGTAGAACCCATTCAGGACGGCTGCAACAAGCGCTCAGCTCCAGCGAACACCTCAGCAGGAGGTGCCCGGCAGGCAGGTGCAGGCAGCCGGCTCAGCTGGGTCAGGAGCCCCAGCAGCACACCTCCACTTCATTCCACCACAAAGAGCTCCGCAACTCGCACCGCCGCACACCGGGGCACCGCCAGCCCTCGGTGGGGGTCACTCACCCGGGGCCCCGGGGCCCTCTCCGCCGGCCCGCCGGCCTCCCGCCGGCCCCAGGCTGTTGACGATGTAGTGCGAGACGCGGGAGCTTTCGGACACCGAGAGCACGAAGTCACCGGGGATGGTGCCGGAGTCGCGCACCAGGAAGGTCCCGTGGCGCTGCCCCTGCAGCAGCGTCACCGCCTCGGCCCTGCTCAGCCGCCCCCAGTACCAGCTCGCCCGGTCCTCGGAGTCGAACTGCCCGGCCATGGGGCACCCCCCCCACCGCCGCCCGCGGGCCGCCGGTGCCCCACTCCGCGCCCAGCCCCGCCACCCAAAATGGCGGACACCGCCCTGACCTCACCTACCGGATGTGAGCGCACACGGGAGACGCGTGGCGTCATCGCCTCGCGCGCCACGGTGCGTGTGTGTGTGGAGAGTGGCGCATGCGCGGTGAGCAGCGGGGAAGAGGCGGGAAAGAGGAGCCGTGCGGTACCGGGCTGGTTTATCCCCGCGGTGCGCTCACATCGGGCTGCCGTGAGGAGGCTCAGCATTCGTTTTTGCTGTGGTATATCCCACATCGGGCTGCCGTCTTTGCGTGTGGTATATCCCACATCGGGCTGCCGTGAGGAGGCTCAGCATTCGTCTTTGCGTGTGGTATATCCCACATCGGGCTGCCGTCTTTGCGTGTGGTATATCCCACATCGGGCTGCCGTCTTTGCGTGTGGTATATCCCACATCGGGCTGCCGTGAGGAGCGGCAGCATTCGTCTTTGCGTGTGGTATATCCCACATCGGGCTGCCGTGAGGACGGGCAGCATTCGTCTTTGCGTGTGGTATATCCCACATCGGGCTGCCGTCTTTGCGTGTGGTATATCCCACATCGGGCTGCCGTCTTTGCGTGTGGTATATCCCACATCGGGCTGCCGTGAGGAGGCTCAGCATTCGTCTTTGCGTGTGGTATATCCCGTTAGGAGGGCAGAGTAGCGCCCTGAGAGTCACCATTGCCTGGTGGCTTCCCAGCTCCTGTGTCTTGTTGCGGTGGTTTATGTGAAGCCAGGATATCAGGAATATTAAATCGCAGCGGCAAGAAAAGACCTTCATTCTGTGCAGTTGTTCACAGACTTCAAGCAAATAAATCGTGAGGTTTCTTACCATGGTGAAATTTAGTGTTCTGACTATAAACCAGAAAAACGTAATTGTCTGGCTAAAAACAGAGTTTTCTGACCAAAAGGTCTCCTTTCGACGACGGGCTGCTCCCCCCCGCTTCCCATTCCCCACTGTTGTACCCCATCTCCCACTGTTCTCAGCTGAAACCGCTGAAGTTGGGGGGTTTCATCGGATGCGTTTTTCTCTGCTGCGAGCAGTTGGGACTCGTTGCAAGAGTTCCCTCTGGTGGTCAGGGGTGAGGGGACGGACAACGCTGCTGGTGTAAGATGCTGCTTTTGATACTTTTATGCTGGAATAGAATCTCAGACAGGTTTGGGTTGAAGGGACCTTAAAGCTCATCCAGCTCCAACCCCTGCCACGGGCAGGGACACCTTCCACTAGAGCAGCTTGCTCCAAGCCCCTGTGTCCAACCTGGCCTTGAACACTGCCAGGGATGGGGCAGCCACAGCTTCTCTGGGCACCCTGTGCCAGCGCCTCAGCACCCTCACAGGGAAGAGCTTCTGCGTAAGAGCTCATCTCAGTCTCCCCTCTGGCAGGTTAAAGCCATTCCCCTTGTCCTGTCCCTACATCCCTTGTCCCAAGCCCCTCTCCAGGTTTCCTGCAGCCCCTTCAGGCACTGGAGCTGCTCTCAGGTCTCCCCTTCAGGAGCCTTCTCTTCTCCAGGCTGACCCAGCCCAGCTCTCTCAGCCTGGCTCCAGAGCAGAGCTGCTCCAGCCCTCACAGCAGCTCCATGGCCTCCTCTGGACTTGCTCCAGCAGCTCCACGTCCTGCTTGTTCCCTCCCAGAGCTGGATGTAGGACCCGTTGGTCGTGCTCCTGGTGAGACAGCTCTGCGCACGGTAAGCCTGACCTAGCTCATATGGTGAGGCTGTGTAGACCTGGTGTAAATGGCATAGCTCAACACTGTACCCAACTCATGACATTAAAACTAAAGGAGGAAAAGGTGCATCTTTGCTTTTTTTCCCCCATGACCTGAAGAAATGAGATTTTAGCCGCAGAAAAGTGGGATTTGGGTTGGAAATGGTGCAGAATTTGGGAATGGAGCACCCCGGGTGGGATTTCTCCACTAAAATAATAGGAATTGTAATGAAACCACTGGGTGTAATGGAAAAAGTGGTAATCGCTGCTGACAGCGAGGTGTGGAGCCCCTGATGGGGAAATAATAGTGCCACGGCAGAAGCAAGATGTGATTTGGGTTTGTTGTGTGTGAGGGGATGGAGCTAATTAGTGTTAACGAGAATGAGAAACTTGTTTTACTGAGACAAGTAAAACCCATACGGTTTATTCAGGCCAAGGGGAGATGGGGCTTCACTCTTGAAGCAGCCCAATGCCTTGGGTTGGGAATACACTTAAAGAGAGTAACTGAGCCCCGGAACAAGCGGATGCAGAGCCTGCGGGGAGCCATAACTCCTCCGCGCTGCCCCAATCCCGCTTCGCGGGGAAGATGGCGGCGGAGCCCTCCCGCTCGCCGTAGCCCTGGAGGACCGCCGGGCGCGCCGCTCTGTTCCCGTCTCTCTATGGCCTCTCAGCCTGTGGGCCCCGACCCGGCGCCGGCCTCGTGTGGCGCTCTACCCACCGCGTCGTCTCGGTGGTGGTTCTAGGCGGTGGCGCCGTCTCGGTGTCCGGGCGCAGGGCGGGCCTGGCGGAGCTATGGCGGCCGTGCGGGGCCTGCGGGTCTCGGTGAAAGCGGAGGCGGCGGCGGAGCCCCGCGGCCCGGAGCCTGAGCCTATGGAGGTGGAAGAGGGCGAGCTGGAGACCGTCCCTGTGAGGCGCTCGCTGCGGGAGCTCGTTCCGGTGAGGGGTGTGAGGTGTGGGTATGGGCTGGGGGGGGGACATGGAGGGACCGGCGGCTGGGGGGGTCTGTAAGGGCGTTTGGGGGGACATTCGTGGGAAAAGGAGCGATACTGGGGGTGCGTGGAGGGAGTGGGGGTATAAAGGGAACTCGGAGGGTGTGGGGGGAATGAAGGGTCAGGTCGTCAGAGGACGTGCTTTGGCTCGAAGGGATGAAGGAGGTGGTGGAGAAGAGGATCTGGGGGGTAGTAATGGACTACGGGGAGGGCTGTAGGTGGGAGAGTGTCAAAGGATCTCAGGATGCACCTAAAGCTGGGGGTGGCAGTGGGGGAACTCGGGTTGAGGCACTGGGAATGGGGCTCTGATGAGTGAGGTTTGAGTGTTTCCTTTCCACCCCCCCCCCCCCTTACTTCATTGTCCCAAATTGGTCCTGTACAAGTTTTAGTAGGATTAAGTTTAATAGCTAAAAATGGGTCAGAGTTCTTCTAAACTCCTCACTCGTCTTTTGCTGTCAAAACTTGCATGGGAATTACTTTACACACTAGTCTCTAATTATGTGATCTGCCACCATGCTTGAGCTTGTGCCACATACGTGGCCTAAAAGACAGCACCCTTCTGTATTTCCTTGTGCTTCATGAGTCAACCCTAGACAGCAGGTTTTTGAACTTCAAAAATACTTATTTTGCTTTTTAATAACTAAACATTTGGCAACTTCACACAAACTTTGCTACTGTTACTGAGCAAAGCAGTTACATGGTGTGTCCTTTGGTATTTCTAAACCAAGACTGGCCTACTTTGTAGAAAAAAGGACTTTTAGCCAAAATAACTATGCAGCACAAATGTAAAGAACCTATTTACCCCTAAAGAAAGCAAGATGTGTCCTTCCTGCTCCAGACTTTTGCCAGATGATGGTCCTGAGGGTGCCAGGATGAGGAGGTGCCGTTTTTACACAGGCAAACAAGGGAAAGTACAACTGGGGCATTGGTCCGGGGTCTATGTGGTTTAGTGAACTCAGCATTCTCTGGTTTTGCTCTTTATCAGTCAGGTTGTGTCAAAACAGTAACGTTTTGTCTTGCAGGTATTTGGAGATTGGGTTTGAAATAATGACAGCAGTAACGAGTTGCTTGTTTAAGTGTGGTTGTGTCTTGGTGGTTGGACTTTTGAGACTAAAAGCTGCAAATTGACGCTTCAGGAGTTGGGTATCACTGTTCAGTCTTTTGTGTTTTACAAGGAAATTAGATCTGAAGCCAAGATTGTGGAAGTTTTAGTTAAGAAATGTGTTTGATGACTTCTCCTGCATTGCTGAGAGAAAGTAAGAACCTTCACAGCAGCAGACACAGAAACTAGATTGTGCCAAACGAATGAATCCTTAGAGTAAAGGAAGTTTGGTTCAGCTCATATGCTTTTACCTTTACTGACATCAGCAAGGATCATTGCTCATGTACTAGAGGTGTCACTTGGAGTAAGGCTCAAGGAGAAGAGGATGTATTTCTCATAGAAATGGCCAGATTTTGTTATTTTCAGCATAACAAGTCTGTTGCTTTCAGTGTTCCCTGAGATTTCATCATCATTTTCCCTTTGTTTCAGGACACTAGTAGGAGATACGAAAACAAAGCTGGAAGTTTCATTACTGGAATAGATGTAACCTCCAAGGTAATTCCTATGCTGTGGTTCTTCAACGTACTTCAACATCCTAGTGATTGCTACTGGGAATTATTGCCTCCCCAGCATGAACAAAAGCTTAGCTTCATGTTCAGAGAGCTGCAGTTTTCAACACTTCGGGAATTAACTCTCCTTTTGTTAGCTGTGGCCTGCATCAGGACCTGATCTCCCTCATAAACTTGTGAGAACTGGTGTTTTTAAGTTACAGAAACATGTGTGCCAAGACCTGACAATGGTTCTGTTGCAACTGCCTCAGTGCCAGTCGATACTGCAAAGCCAAACCCTTAAGAGACAAGTCAGCTGTGGCTTTTCCTCTTGGGAGTGTGACAGAAGGAAGAACAAGTGCTTGGCAGGAAAATCAAGTTTCATTGCATTGTATCTTCCAAGGGCATCTTCTTGTTTAATTATTTAAGACACAGCTTGAAGAATGTGAGCAGCTGTTGCATTGAAATAACTGAAAGTTGCATAATTCCATGGAACTTCAGAAACTTAACCCTACAGCTCATCTCTGTACATTTAATAGTGAATTGGCTGTTTCATACTGTGCAATTGACCACTAAAACTGGTATTTAGTAGTAGAGAAGAAGCATTTAGTCATATGCTTTACAGGACTGATACAATTTTACATGTGCTAGTCAATATGAATCCTCACCACAGCAGTGTGCTGACAAATCACATATTCCCATTTGCATTAGTGAAGCTCATACTTATCAAAGAGTACAGAAAGGGTTCCAGATGAAGACTGAAAATCAGGTTTTGGCTTCAATAGCTTGTTTGTTCTGTAGCTCCATAAAGGATTTGCAGTGCCTCAAGTCAGGGCCAAGCTGTCATCTTTTGTGATGTTCGTTAATGATGCAACTCTGATGTGGCCAAAGCTGTTGTGGCAACCTTTAAAAAGTGGTGAAACCCCTGTGTTTATTTGGCTGTCATTGGTGGCAGGTTCTGCTTAAGCACAGTTTGTGGTCCAAGTTTTGACTTTGGTTAGTAAGATCCCAGACCCTATAAAGTTCTGCAGAGCAAGGTGCTTCTCCGTTGGTTGCAGAACTTGGACAAGATCCACATAAGCTGTTGCTCATGAGCAAGCTGAATTGCCAGTCTAAAGATGTCAGTAGTCAGCACTCCAGCTTGTGTCGCTAAATCCATGCGGAGAGAGACGAGTCTTTATTTTGTATATATTTAAAAATCAGGGAAAAATCTCTATAATCTTAAAACATGAATTTTCCACATGGGGGAAATGTTTGTTTTAAGCGAGCTTTATTTTTGAGTGCAGCTTCTGTACCTCTGTTAGAAAGGAGAAGATAATGTTACTGTTCCATCATGGAGTCTGAGCGTTGTCCAAGATGCCTTGTTTTCCATGCATCCTGATAGCATCCATTGTGTTGCTGGTCCTATGTTAAAAATATTAAGCATCACAAAGGTGTTTTAGGGAATGATTTCTATGCTCTGAAACTCGCAAGTCTCTTCAGAATGAATAAACCTCTTAATATGGATTGTTGCTGTCTGGGAGATTTTAAGCATCTGGTCCTTCAGTGCTGCTTGTTGGGAATGCTGCTGAGATTCCTGTTTTGAATGTATTGTTGTGCATTTTGCAGGAAGCCATTGAGAAGAAGGAGCAAAGAGCAAAGCGCTTTCATTTTCGAGCTGAAGTGAATCTCGCCCAAAGGAATGTGGCTCTGGATCGGGACATGATGAAGAAAGGTAGGAGTTTATCCAGCAGCCAAGAAGAAAAGATCCTTCACAGTCCCTTTACTTGATTTATCCTATAATATTCCCTGCATCTGCAGAGGTTTTCCCAGATTATTGCCGAAAGAAATCACTTCTGGGTTTTTTCACCTTTTAAAGTTGTTATTTTATGAGCTGTTTGGCTGTTCTCAGTTCACTCCTTGTTTTATCAACCCCAGAAAGAAGATGACAATTTTATCTTTATTTACCTAGTGCTGCATGTCCAAGATTCATCTTCTGCCTCAGTGCTGCTTTAAGAACCTTTAAATTCTGTGAGCAGACCAGACCTTGAGCACTGTTTGTGTGTACAAGTGAAGCACACAGTGTCCTGTGCACAGCGAGAACAGCTTCTGTGCTGTACACACAGTGAAGCTGGGCTGCTTGTGCTTGTGCCCTCAGATGGCAAGCTGGGCATGTTGGAATAGAAGCAGATCAGCCAGGAAGTGTGTGCACGGCAGATCAGTGCTTTTGGCATCCAGTTGGACCTGCTAAGCCCTGTGGCCTATAGCAGCTCTCATTAGGTGATACCAATAGTAAAGTTTATAAGGCAGTTTACTGTGCAGTACCTGCATCTACCAATGCCTGTCATGTTACCTCTTTTTAATTCTTAATTTATCAAAGTTTTGCATTGTGGAAGAATAATTCAAGTGATGGTGTTTAGAATGGTGTACCTCATGCTTTGCTTCAATCAGGTTCCATTTAGCTAATTTAAAATGTTTGCTTTATAAACTCATATATTACTAATTTAACAGCTTCCTCGATATGAGTAAGTACCAATTTTATATCTCTTCATTTGTGCAGCAATTCCAAAAGTGAGACTAGACACAATTTACATCTGTGGAGTGGATGAGATGAGTACACAGGACATCTTTGCCTATTTCAAGGAGTATCCTCCTGCTCATATTGAGTGGTTAGATGATACATCATGTAAGTAAGCGGAGCCTTTTGTCTGTAATTCTTACTCATGTTTTAATGCTAGTAGTAGCTGTACCTCATGTGTCCTAGTGGCTTTCGAAGTCACTGATATTTGTGTGTTAGTTTTCTTGTCATTTGCCTTAGTAAAAAAGGTTTAGAAGGAAATAATATAATATATTAATAATATACTATAAATATATAGTGGAAATCAAACCCGCTATCTGGTTGAATATTTGCTTTTGTAAGGAGATAGCACAGAGCAACTTGCAGGCATCTAAGAGGAGGAGAAAAGGTATAAAATTACATCTTGACATGCAGAGTATACCTGCTGTGAGTGTCACAGCAGATGACACTGTGAGAGAACATGCCTGTGTGCAGTTAAGCAGGTTGGTTTTGTGCTGCGGAGGAGCAGACTTGTTGCCATATTTATTTAGTGCATTCGCAGGGAAAAATCAGTGGGTGGAAGAAGGCAGAGGCTGAATGTGATTTACATAGATTGGAAAAGGAATGTAAATTCGTGTTGCAAGGGCTGTTTTGGGGAGTACTAATGCAGTGAGATTGCCAGGAAGATAAAGGGTTGTTGACAGCCGTGTTTTCTTCACGATACTAAACTGTAAGAGTTGTTTGCTCCAGGTGGGTGCTGGATCATGGAACTGGAAGGCTCTGAGATTGCCATGTGGCTAGAAATGCTGTAAATGAAATCAGGTGAAAAGTAGGAGCCAGTGCAGGTTTTCCAATTGGATTGGGATTGCTGGAAACTGATTTATTAACAAGCATTGCTAAGACTCGAGAATTAGTAGCCTGGTTCCTTGGAATGACCCTGAAGGAATTATGTTCCAGTGCAAGGTAAAATACATGGTGTACTATTGGTAACCTTGGAGTCACTGTGCACGACAGCTTGAGGTGCTGCCAGAAAACCTGAAACACAGTGAGCACAGGGTGGCCAAAGAGCTGCTGTGGTGATGCATAAGCTGGCAACTGCACAGTTTAACTCTGTATTTGAGGCTGCATTTCTAAGGTGGATGTTTATCCTTTTTCTGTGTTATTATCCTATTCTTAAGTGGTACGTGAGTAAATTTAGTGTGAAACCAGAGTGAGCTTGCAATGCAGAAATGCAGGCTTCAGAGTCGTAACAGTACTTTATCCAGTTACAGTTAAAACACATTTTCATTATTGATTAATTTTCATGCTGTATGAGTTAGCATGGCAGCTACCTGGTGAAAATACAAGGAAAACCACTGCCCTTTCAGCATAGATTTGTGTCACAGCATGGCAGAAGGTGTCACATTCCCCTCTGAATTATATCTCGTGGTGTCTTAGTGCAGAGGTGGATTTAGATGGTGTTCTGTATTTCAGATTGAACATAACACAATAAAGGCTTTGAATATGGAGGTGTGAAGAGCAGGTAGGCATACAGAAATGGAAAGTCATTAGCCAGTCATTGAAGTTAGCACCAAAAGTGGGTGTTCTTCACCTTGTAAACTGTGTCTGTTCAAGTAGTTTGAGAGAGTCTTTTCTTCTGGGACACTGCATAGTTCTTGTGATATCTGAATACACTCTGCTTAACTGCAGAGCAGTAAATTACATTTGCTGCTGTATTTGCACTGAATGCAGAAAGCTTTTATTCAAAACCTGTTTCTAAGCAGTTTTAGCTCTTTTCAACTTTGATGGTTTTGAAATGCTTTTAGTTGGCCTAATAAGTTATGTTCTGGTACCAGCTGCTGATTCAAGGTATGTGCAAGGCATGTACTGAATCACATGGTTAACCTGTGACATGATGATCAGTGCAAAGTGTAGGCTTTCCTATTTTCCTGCTTTTTGGAAACGATTAACAGAATTCCATAGTAAAGTCCAAGGTTGTGTTAAATTGTCAAAGGGAAAAAAATCAAGGCTTTTTTCTCCCCCCCTCTTGAAATGCACTGATCCTGATCCAATATCCTACACTCAGGAAGCAGGCTTTGATACATATGATTGTGCATTTCACTTGTTCTGGTTTGAATCAGTTGTTGTGCATGTCCTCCAGCTTCCCACATGTGTTCAAGAATGACTTTCCCTGCAGGAGGTGTATCTGGTTCCTTCTTTTGCTATGTCACCATATGAAAGTGTTTCTGAACTTCTGTTAGCAGTTTCCAGTAAGGCAGTGCATGTGACTGATTATGCAAACTGCATTATGGTTTTGTGTGTGCTTTTATATGTCACAGGTAATGTGGTCTGGCTTGATGAAGTAACAGCAACACGGGCTTTAATTAATATGAGTTCCTTGCCTGATCAGGAGAAAACAAAAAGCAGAGAAAACAATGAAGAGAAGACAGCTGAAAAAGCCAAGAAAGGTAGATTGAGATATGCATATATAGCTCTCACCCAGTTAAATCAGTGCAACTTTAAACTTGGGCTTGGGTACTGCATAACCTGAATTACTGAAGGAGCTTCTGTCGTATAGTTTCAGGTAAATGTATTCTGCCACTTTAAAAAAGGCTTTCATCTTGGAAACCTTTTGAAGAAGCTGCTTCTTAAAAGGTGGGTTGGAGCTAGACCAAAAGCAGTCATTCAGTCGATACTGAACGTGTTAGATACAGGGTCATATTCAGATACGGTATTTGTAGTGGTACTTGTGGCACAGAAGTAAGTCTGTGGCAGTAAAAGGGTGAATTCCAAGTGTGGAAAAAGCAGGTGTAAGAAAATGTCCTGGTTTTGAAATACCACAGTTGATTCCTTTCTTGGTGCATCGCCATCCTTTATTGTTAGCACTGGTGTGACAGGTTATCACTTCACCGCTGTGTACGTCATCTCTAAATCTGGCCATTATGCTTTCAAGAAAGCAGCACACTGAAAGGTCAGTTATACAAGAGCAGAGCAGTAAAAACACATCTTAATGTGGTGTTAAATCTGGTACCTGAATGCCTGAATTGTGAATTGATTTTACTTCCATGGGTGTAAGTGAAGAATCAGGCTTTTGCTACCTTAGGACAATTTGCTGTTAGGCTGGTGTGATAAATTGCTGTGGTTCCAAGCACTGTACCATGCAGTACAAAGCAAAGAGAGATGTTGTATTTATGAACTCTTCCACGGGTTGTCTTTTAAACATGCTTTATGAACAAAATGCATCATGCTTTATGAACAAATGTGGATCCTTCTAATTCATCCCCTTTTCCTGTTGCTTTTCTCCACAATGCAGTGGCTCCTCAACCATCCATGTGGCTTTAACTTTGGAGCAAATGTTGATAACGCTTCAGTAAGACTTGTTACAAAGTCAGGGATTAGTGACTGTCTTGTTTCAATGGATCATAAATACATGTATTTAATCTTCTTGGCTATAAGTTACACATCGTGTTATCATTACACCACATCTCAAAACAAAACTTGTCATCTAAATTAATCCTGTTCAGCTGGAAAAGTGGGATATTGGATAAAGTACAAACTGTTCACTTACAGCTCAAGGTGTGAGATGCATCCAGATACACAAGAGTAACTGGCTTAGGTGCATTCCTTGTGCATCCCTTGGTGGGGGGGCAACCCAATATGTATTTTTTACTCTGAGCTAAAAAGAACCCTGAAAACTCTATATAAGCATCTCACCATTGTAGTAGTTCTGGAAGTGTGCACTCTTTTGTCAATTACTTCACTTTGAAATGAAGTCAGGTGGTGGTTTGGGGTTTTTCCTCCTTCTCTCCTAGAATATTCTAAGCTTTTGAATATTCACCTGGTTTACTTCGGTAGTATTGGATACTTGTGGGTACTCACAGCATTTTAAAGGGAAACTAAAGGAAATAAGCTTTAATTTGTCTTTTATGGTCTTGGCCTTGCTGATCTCTCATACCCTGAAATGCAGCATAGCTTCATTTGCTTTCAGAGAATTAAATTAATCCATGTGTGCTACTGCGGGCATTTATGGGCGCAGTGGCTGCCTGGTTCATTGTATTCCATGTTCAGATGTGCTTCACATTTCTATAGACATTTACTGGTTTGACTATCTCTGGGCTGTACAGAAGAAAGGATAATACCTTCCCTTTGATTTCAGAGACTGTAGGCAATAATAATCAAATATAACTGACATGCTAAATGGAGTTTATTCCCCCCCCCCCAATTATTTTCCTTCTTAGAAAAACAGGAGGAAATCTCTGATGATGAGACGGAAGAAGGCGAGGTTGAGGATGACAATCCAAGTGATGTTGAGGTCAGTACAAAAGGGAAGTGAAAACACCATGATGGAAGTTTGGCTCTGGCTGCTGTGAAGCCTTCGTAACATTACATTTTTAACTGTATATACTTGTAATTCACAATTTAATGATCAAAGTAAATTGGATGGGGAAATGACAAGGAGTGCAGGTATGCTGGTGGTGAGAATAGCTTGTAATATAGAGTGTTTTGTGAAGAGTGATGGGGCATCCAGTGTGTAAGAGCCAGACTGGCTGCTCTTTTCTGCTGAGAGGAGGCAATGAAAAAGCAATAATAGCAGGCATAGGCAGTGCTTAAAAAGACAAATAGGGTTTAGAATGACCATAGGTATTTGTGGGAATCAGCATATACATTGATGCTTTGTAAATGGTGTAATCTTCACTGGCTGAACACAGAATAGGTGTGATTAGAATTTCTTTAGGAATGGCTTAGTGAACACTCGTACGTCATGGAAGTCTGAATTTCAGTTTCCATAAAGCAGATACAAATGGAAAAGAAAACCTTTTAGTCATTGCAGGAGGGCATGAGAACCTGTTAGTGAAACCATTTAGATATGAACCAAGCAAAAAGGAAAAAGTCTCAGTGTCCAAGTTGTGTTATTTGTTGTCTGCATTTCAGCCATTAGGATGGTGTCATTTGAAAGTGACTGGATTTAATAATATGAGAGAATGTTATGAAGTAAGAGAAGGAAATATTTAAACCTTCAGGGCAAATTACTTACAAATTCACATCAGTTTGTCAAGCAAAAAAGCAAATTATTTGAGCATAATTTGAGAAGTAACTTTCTTAATACTCAGTGGGTTGCTGCTCGCTAAGCAACCCGTTTTCATTCAACAGTAATCTTATTTTTGAGTCCAAAATACCTCTTTTGCCCCCCAAAGTTGGATGCCCTCTCCCAGGTAGAAGAGGATTCTCTCCTGCGTAATGATCTTCGCCCTGCCAATAAACTGGCTAAAGGAAACAAGCTGTTCATGAGATTTGCTACTAAAGGTAAATGACCAGCTTAACAAGCACAATGAATTCTTGCTTGTTGTAGTTTTACTTGTTGACTAATCCCTGACTCAAAGTACCTGATTTTCTATTTGCACAAGTGTTACTTTCTTTGCTAATCGTTAGGTATTAAGATTTTGCAATAAATCCACATTTAATGTGTAAGTTAAATCCAGTTCCAGTTGTATGAAAACTATGGTACCTACATCTTGGGCTCAGGGCATTCTTGCAAATACTATGGAGTAGGTTTTATGATGCCCTTCTCCATAGGGGTAAACTTCATGGTTTATTAATAAGAAATTAATTAGAGATGCTGATGAGATATTAGTGGAAGTTCTTTCTAAATACAGTTGAGATGTTAAACGATATGAATAAAATGAAAATCGATATGATTTTTGGACCATGAGGGAAGTGACACATTCATAAGGAAAAGAAAGGTCATGAGGAAGGTAAGTACAGCCTCCAGCAGTTACAGGGGGATGGAATGCTCTGTGGAATGATATGTGGAAACTCAGCCTTGCTAGAATCAAGTTTCTAGATGCAAAACTGTGGTGGTAGGAGAAATTCCAGTGGTGTCAGCAAAGCTGTATCCTTCAGAAGGAGACTGAAGTAGTGCTGATCTGTAACACGTAGTCTTGCTTTCCCTCAGTGTCTTTGACTGGAGGGTTATGTATTTTTGTGCTGGTGTTGTGAGATACCTTCTAAAAGGGAAATACTCCTTTAATTTGTGTTTTTCCCAGATGATAAGAAAGAGCTGGGAGCTGCAAGGCGAAGCCAGTATTACATGAAGTATGGCAATCCCAACTATGGAGGCATGAAGGGGATTCTTAGCAATTCATGGTGAGTGTTGGATAGAGGAATTGGAATATTGCAGGATGAGAGCGTCTGAAACAGTTTTAATTTGTGGATTTTCTTTCTGTTTGGTTCATGGAGATGCTCCTTATGTGTAAATAATGTTTTTACAACATGACTGTGCAAGGGGAGCATTTTCCCATGAAAATAAAGAATGTCTATATTCAAACCAGACAGATTTCTGATGTAAAAGTCTGTCTGATGTTAAAGTGAGTGCTAACTGTGTATGCTTAATCCAGGACTGAATATGGCTCATTCATGGTGCCTCTCCTGTGACAGGAATGTCATTCTTTTTGTGGTGTTTCAGGAAACGAAGGTACCATTCCCGCCGAATCCATCGGGATGTGATAAAGAAAAGGACGCTTATTGGGGACGATGTTGGCTTGACTCCTCCTTACAAACATCGTCACTCAGGTAATGGATGCCAGTATGTCAACCCTGTGAGAGCACAGCTGGGGAATGGAGGGCTGGGAATAGCCTTAATCAGTCCTTCATCCGATCCCTGCAGTGCATGGAAGCAAAATCCAGCTTTGTGCTTGAGCAGGCTTCTGAGGTCATGAACACCATGGACTGCTTTCGTCCTGTGACGATTTTCTTCCACTTAGGCTATTCTGTAATATAGATGCCACTCTGTATTACACTCTGTTCTCACTTCAGCCTTAGAGAGCCACAAAAGACTTACTTCTAGTGGATTGTTAATTACAGTGATTCCCCCACATTAAAGTACTTTGTACGAATGACAAAATTCAGTTTATCAGAAGTAATTTGCTTTGCTACAGGCTTAGTAAATGTTCCCGAAGAGCCTATTGAGGAGGAGGAAGAAGAGGAAGAAGATCAGGTTATGGATGAAGATGACAGAGTTGTGGTAGAGTACCGTGATGAGCTGCAAGCTTTCAAGCAGTCCCGAGAGCGCAGTGCAGCGCGAAGGTCAAGTGCAAGTGCATCTGACTCTGATGAAATGGACTATGATCTTGAACTGAAAATGATATCAACGCCCTCTCCCAAGAAGAGCATGAAAATGACAATGTATGCAGACGAGGTGGAGTCACAACTGAAAAACATTAGGTAAAAGTTTCTCCTTCTTTAAAAGGATCAGTGAAGAGGCAGTCTGAGTTAGTGACAGAGCTGTCGCAGCTTAAAGGCAAAGTGTCAATGCTCCCTTTTCACTTCTTAACCTAATTTTGTAGTAGATATTAAAAATAAATGCAAAATACAGCCAACAGTGATACAGGCTTTTAATTACAATTAGCATCTTTCAGATAGAATCATTGAATAGTTAGGGTTGGAAAGGACCTTAAGATCACCCAGTTCCAACCCCCCTGCCATGGGCAGGGACACCTCACACTAAACCGTGTCACCCAAGGCTTCGTCTAGACTGGCCTTAAACACTGCCAGGGATGGAGCATTCACAACCTCCCTGGGCAACCCATTCCAGTGCCTCACCACCCTCACAGGAAAGAATTTCCTCCTTAGATCCAATCTGAACTTCCCCTGTTTAAGTTTTAACCT
Source organism: Pezoporus occidentalis (assembly GCF_034315485.1). Taxonomy (NCBI): domain Eukaryota; kingdom Metazoa; phylum Chordata; class Aves; order Psittaciformes; family Psittacidae; genus Pezoporus; species Pezoporus occidentalis. The sequence continues at coordinate 2,128,960 of NW_026913673.1, read as the reverse complement.
GTTACCCCTTGTCCTGTCACTACAGTCCCTAATGGAGAGTCCCTCCTCAGCATCCCTATAGGCTCCCTTGAGATACTGGAAGGCTGCTCTGAGGTCTCCACACAGCCTTCTCTTCTCCAGACTGAGCAGCCCCAACTTTCTCAGCCTATCTTCATACAGCTTCCCTTGCAGATTCTGTAACCCTCCTTATTGATAATGATGGAGCTCAAAGTGGAATCAATAGAAATTAATGCAAGCAAGCACAATTAACTTCTTGCATTTCATAACTAGGCCGCGAAGAAATAACTCAATAACTGCTCTTTCTCTTTTCCCTTTACTCCTTCCTCTTCCTCAGAAAGAAGAATAACCCCTCAGTGTTGATGACAAAAAGGAATTTGTTTGTTATGGGCATATTAACCAAAATCACTTACGTTGTGGATTACTGATATCACTTTAATATGTCCCTTCAGTAGTCTCATTAGACTTCATTATAACATCAAGTCCTTTAACAGTTTTGAGACTGCACAGCTGCTCTGAATTTTGACACAGAGGCACAGCCTTAAGGAGGCAAACTCAATATTTGCTTTGCAATAGATACTGAGATATTCATGTGATAATTACTAAACTTGGATTCTGACTGGAATATGAGCTCTTCCAAGTCATATTTTACCACTGTTTCTCAGTTTAGAGATCCTGATATTACTGTTCTCTGTGATGTAATGTTACATTCAAGAGGACTTCAGAACTGTGCTAGGTTTCATTTCATTTAAGGGATGTGAAAACTGTTATTTTCTTTAGGAATTCCATGCGAGCAGATAGCATAGCAACCAGTAACATCAGAAACCGGATTGGCAGTAAAGGATCGTTAGAGAAGGTGGCAGATGTGAGACTGCTGTTAGAAGAAAAACGTCAGAACAACAGTGGGCCGCGTCATCCAAACAGCACTGTAAAATCAGGTACTTAGCAACTCCTACATTGTGCAGAACTTGACTGGCTCATTAAAAGGGATATCTTCCTTTTACACCTGTGCTCCGTTGCAAGTAACCTGAGGGAGTTCTGTGCAGCAGCAGTTTCTGCATTCATACAGTTTAAGTTGGCACTGAAGTCCTGTAACTCCCTTTGCCTTCATCTTTTTGTTTGAGCCTCCTTTAAGACAAGAAATATCCAGCTAAAACAGGCAAACTTCAGAAGGCAAGATTCACACTGTGGGTCAAATAGCAATATATTTAGGATTCTCGTATTCTTGTTTTCATTGTCTTCTGCAAAATATCAAGCAGTATTAGAAGTCCAAAGCAAGGTGTCCCTTATCTGAAAGGAACTGTTGGAGCGTACTGATTTACGTGTAATCTTACCTCATGCTGGATGCAGATGTGCTATGCTCCTAAAGCAGAAATGGAGCAAGCCATAGAGTACAATCTCTTGGGCAGAGCACAACCTGAAAGCATTAAATGGCAAATTTATTGCCAAGAAAAAAAGAAAGATTAAATTTGGATACACTGTATTGCCACCACTGCCAGGACTGAAATCTGAGTATGAAAGACTTCAAAGACCAGGGAATCTGTCTAGTTTCAAGTTGTACACATGGTGAATGAGCATAAAACTAGCTGGTAGAGCTGGAATAAAGGCAGCGTGGCTTTTGTCATTTTAATCACTTGAAAATATCCCCAGATGTGCGGCAAAGACTGGGAAAGAGACCACATTCTCCAGAAACTAAACCTCCAAGTAGTACCTCTGCTGCTCGTCGAGAGCCCGTATCAGATGTCCACAGCCGGTTAGGACTCCCCAAGCCAGATGTTAAAGGCCTCTACTCTGATACCAGAGAGAAGAAATCAGGTTGGTTTTATGGAGAAAATGTAATGGTGCAATTCCTTTTGGGTTTAGAGTATAAGGGAAGTGTCAGCAGCAAACCATAAAGGATGTTCTTTAATTTCACTAAATCAGCAAATGCTCATTCAGAGCTTTGAAATCTAAATAGATGTAGGTTGAGCTGAGTATTTTAAATAGTTTTATATAGGTATGTTTAAAAGTAGAGGACTACTTTAAAACTGAGGTCAAACCAGGGCACTAAACCAAGTGTCATGAATGCAGTGGCATGTATCATTCTCTGCAAATGGGAAGCAAGGAACAAGACCTCCCATATTTTAGTTTCAAGTACTGCTTCAAAGTATAGTAAATTCCATAGAATCATAGAATAGTCAGGGTTGGAAAGGACCTTAAGATCATCCAGTTCCAACCCCCCTGCTATGGGCAGGGACACCTCACACTAAAGCATGCCACCCAAGGCTTCGTCCAACCTGGCCTCGAACACTGCCAGGGATGGAACGTTCACAACCTCCCTGGGCAACCCATTCCAGTGCCTCACCACCCTCACAGTAGAGAACTTCTTCCTTATATCCAGTCTAATCCATGCCAAGCACGATGGTGGGAGAAGGATGAGGAGTTTAAATGAATTCAAGCCTGGTTTCCTCAGACTTCCTCCAGCATTCCTCTTAGTCCTGTCTTCCTAAAAGATGTTTGTTTTTCATCTGACCAGGTAATTTATGGACCCGATTAGGGTCTGCTCCGAAGACCCAAGAAAAGACTTCAGATAAACCTGAGAAACCTGTGGCAGCTCCAGAGGAGGACGACTCAGAGCTCCAGCGGGTTTGGGGTGCTCTCATAAAGGAAAAAGAACAGTCTCGGCAAAAGAAGAGCCGGTTGGATAATTTACCATCCCTACAAATCGAAATCAGCCGAGAAAGCAGCTCGGGATCAGACTCGGAGTCATGATCGGGTTTACATCCCGATCCTCAGCGTTAGAACTCTGCACTGTGGCAGGATTTCCTTTGCCCAAAAGCTGGACGCTGGCAAAGACTCTGCAGTGAAGGTTCCAGAAGTGTCTCTGTTCCTTTTATGCAAACCAGAGATGCAAACACCACTTGAAACCTGAAGCAGTCACGTTTGTCTGGAGTCTGTGGTTGGCCCTGTGTTACGTAGGGCATTGTCATATATGTTTATTACAGCAAACCTGTAGTTAATTCTAGCAAAACACTTTCCTCCCCAAGCTTTGAACTGAAAAGAAGAGGCAGAGATGCTCTGTATTTTTAAGACCTTTTTTGTTCTTAATGTTTTTAACACGGAGGCTTTTAACAGCGTATTTTACACAGTCCTTCCAAAGAACAGGGCATTTCATAACCAACATCATTGCCTTGCCCTTCTGGCTCTTAAGCAGCACCTTTCCTTTCCTCTTGAAGTAATAACAAGTAATGCCCTTCCTGGGTGGGCAGCCAGCAGGGATAAGCTTGAACGGGACTGTCACGTTCTCCTCCTCCAAACTATGGGATGTGAATTGGAAGTTAAACATATTAGTACAGTGGCATTTCACACAGTATCCAAGTAGCATCAGGGCTTGAGGAGTCCTGCTTGTTTCTTTAGGTGATACTGTGTTCTGCTGCAGTAGGGATTGAGATGGTCAAGACTGCAAAGTTGGAGGTTTGAGAACTGTGTAAATTGCCAAGGGTTTCAGTTTTTGTTGTTGCTGTTACACAATGAGAAATCCCATTTCTTTCGTTTCCTCTGTGTTCTGTTCTGAAGAAATCTAACAGCTGAAAAGCATCCATTTCTCTACTTGTGAGGATTTTCCTGTTGGCCACGGTGAAAGCTATAGTAGTGTTTTCCTATATGCTGTTTAACTATATATATATATATATATAACTGAAAGAGAAAAGGAAAACTCTAGGATCACTGTCTCATGTCAATACTTTTGGATGTTCTCCCTGTATCGTTCATGTGGATGTGAACATGGTTGACTTGTTACATTCAGCTTTTTTACCTGCATCCCCTTCTCTAGCTAAGAAAAAGGTTTGATCAGTGTGCAGCTGTAGTGACTTTATCTCTTGTTGCCTGTGGCATATATTTGCATTGCCAGTGGTTTGAAATAAGGAATGATGCAGCACATCACAGCCTGGTAAACAGAACAGGTAGCAAAACCATTGCTACATTTGGATAGGCTGAAAAAATCTCTTTGTGTTGTCCCTCTTTCCTATGTTCTCAGTCCAAAATGTCTCTGAATCTCTCTTCCCCTTCCTGCTTTTTAACAAACGTTTTATCTTTTCCCTCCCTGTTTTTGTACTAAGCTGAAGTAAGTCTGAGGCTTCCCAAAAGCAAGGAATCTGCAATTAACTTTTCTTACTGCTTTATTATGATAAAGAATAGCAGCATGGGAAACAAAAGGAAAAATGAAAGGTACAGTGACTAGAAGGTATCTGGGGACTGACTGGGCTTAAAGCCTTATTATTTCCTCTTTTTGTGACACTCATCCTTGGTTTTCTATTTAATTATTGACTATATAAATATATCTCATAAAAGTCCTGTTGAGAGTAAATGACTGTAATGGTTGATCACTGTAAGAGTTCATCTTAATGTGTGCTTTCATCACTACCCCTTCCAAAGCTTTCAAATAGAATCATGCCCATTTCTCAACATACGGATAAAATTTATTTAACCAGTGTCTTTTTGCCAGTAAACCTTTGTTGTGTTGCCGCTTTGAATCCATTGTGACCTTCCCTTTTCCCGTTGTGACCTTCCCTTTTCCCATTGTGACCTTCCCTTTTCCTGGGAGGAGATGGTAGATATGAATCATGCACCTGACCTATGAAAACAGGCTTCTGTGGTGTTGTGGACCCTTGCATGCATTTAAGCTCAGCCACAGGTTGTAGATGTTGCTGATAACCACTGTGTTTCCATGTGAATACTCATAACTTGAGCCTGGTGAAGGGCAGGATGGGAAGAGAGAATATCTTAACTGTGATAGAAAGGCTCTGAACTCATGGATGTGTGAAATCAAGCCAAGCAATGTAGGCAAAGGCTTATGTCTGAGGAAGAGGAGCTGTTAACACTGGTTCTGTCTTCCAGATAGTCATAAACATGCCTTTAAATGTGTCCACATTAGTTGGGTCTGTTGCAGTTATGGTTTAGAAGGGAGAGTTTTGTGTGTTAATGACACCACAGTAGCTTTGCTGCAAGAAAAATAGAGGTTTAGTGTTGAAGGGACTTACAGAGTGGGGTTTTTCCTGCTTGTTTGCCTGGTTTTGCTTTTGGGTGATACAGAGAAGCCTTAATATTTGGTGGTATCAGGAATTCTAGCTTTGGTCTTTAGTTTCCTGCACATGAACTGCTGGGTTTTGCTTATTCAAAATGAGCACTGAATCTTCAGTGAGTGCTTTATCCTCAAGACAGTTAACTGCAACCTGTTTGACCTGGAGAGAGAGAGAGAGATTGGATGGAGAGTTGTGTTCTGAGACCCCTTCTATGGTACTAAAATGAACTTGTGTTGAGAATTGCACAAGGAAAAGTTTGGCTTTTGCCGGAGGGAAGGATGGGTCTGAATTTTGGGTGACTCCGCACAGGACCACAGAATCCTTCCTTTGGGAAGGTTTTGCTGTTTAAAACAGGGTCTTTTGGATTTTATGGGGTTCTATAAGGTGATTTGATTGCGTAGAAGAAAGAGTCGTAGGGGCTGCAGGCTCTGTGCCTGCAGCTGCCCTCAGGCAGACTCTCAATGTGTGACATTGATGGGAGACTTGAAAGAGAGGGCTTTGCTTTTCTTCTCGAAGATGATGGCCCATGTGTTTAGCAGGGAAAAGGAAAGCAAAATAAACCCCTTATTTTCAGTTCAAAATGACATTAAAATGTGAAAATAACAAATCTTATATTTAAGCAGCTTTCTGTCCCAAATAAAAGTGGTCTGGAATCACGCTGACCCATCCCAGTGTGCTGGAACACAGATGATACAGAGCGGAGCTGCATCAGTTCATAGTGAGGAGCTTGTGGGTGCTCCCTTGGCTATCCTAAGAGGGGATTGTGCCTTTCTGGGGACGAGATCATGGAATCCCAAAATCTCAGGTTGGAAGAGGCCTCAAGAATCATCTGTTCCAACCTTTCTAGGTAAGTACCCTGGCCAGTCCAGCCTTAAAGATACCTGATCTTGGGAAATCCACCACTTCCCTGGGGTGATCCCAAACTATTCCATCATTATCCCAATGGCTGGTTGTTCTCAGTGCGACAGATTTTCCTCTTGTGTTCAGGCAGAATCTCCCCAGGAGTAACTGATGCCCATCTCCCTTCTTGCCTTTTCCACGTGTGTAAGAAGTGAGTCTCCATTTCTTCGCAGCCACCCTTTAAATACTGAATAAACCCAGTTTTTCCTGGCTTCCCTCACACGCTTCCCAGTCCATGGATCATCCATGTGGTCCTCTGAACCCTCTCCAGCCTGTCCACACCTTTTTGCGTAGCAGGGAATTGAATTCCATGTGTGGCTTAACAAGTGCCGCGTAGAGCAAGACAATGACACCTTTATCTCTGTTGATGATGCTCTTGATGTCGCTCTGCATCCCCTTGGCTTGCTCTGCTGCATCTGCGCACTGTTCACTCGCACTGATGGGGATCCCCACTTCCAGGTGCAGCCGGTCCCATCCCAGCCGGGATCACCCCACTCCCCCTGCCTCCAGGGTGCCCCAAACCAGGGGCCCACCAGCCCGGTGATGCTCAAAGCCGCTCCGAGTCCCGCCTCCCTCCCGTGTCCCGCTGCAGGAGATGGATGCTTCCAGCTACCCCCGCCTTGCTGCAGCAGTGGTACGGCTCCCCCCCCCCCCGTGAAGTGGTACGTTCCAAGCCTTTATAAGCGGTCGCCGCCACCTTAGCGCCCTTTCGCCATGCGTGCAGGGCGGTCGGTGAGGAGAGCAGCGGGCATGGGGCGGTTGGGCGGTAAAGGTGGGCAGGGAGAGGGGCCGTTAGGGTGTAGCACGCTATGAAGTAGCCATGAGGTGGGGGCCCGCACCCCCGCCCCGCCAGCTGTGGTGTCGGCCGTGCTTCCCGGTCCCCGGGGCCGCTGGAGTTGGGCCGGACCATTCGGGGAAGCGGAGGGGGGGAACACGCGGAGGGAGAGCGGGCGGGTAAGGGAGGGCTGCGGCATGGCGGTGTGTGGCGCTGACTGCCTTCGTCCCCACAGGGCCGGGCATGGAGGTGGGAACCGGCACCGGGGCGCCGATACCCCGTGAGAGGAGCCGGGACCGTGCTGGGAGCGGTGCGAGCCCGTTCTCGGTGAGTTGGATGGGGCTGCGGCTGGGCGGCCGGGGCATGGCGCGGGCTGAGGTAGCGCCAGGCACCGCCATGCCTGAGCTGTAGGAAGGACAAAAGGACATGGAGCTGTTGGAACAAGCCCAGAGGAGGGCCACGAGGATGCTCAGGGACTGGAGCACCTCTTCTATGGAGACAGGCTGAGAGAGTTGGGGCTGTGCAGCCTGGAGAAGAGAAGGCTGCGTGGAGACCTCAGAGCAGCTTCCAGTATGTGAAGGGGGCCTATAGGGATGGTGGGGAGGGACTCTTCATTAGGGACTGTAGTGATATAAGACATGGGGTGATGGGTTCAAACTGAAACAGGGGAAGTTCAGATTGGATCTAAGGAGGAAATTCTTTCCTGTGAGGGTGGTGAGGCACTGGAATGGGTTGCCCAGGGAGGCTGTGAATGCTCCATCCCTGGTGGTGTTCAGGATCACGTTGGACGAAGCCTTGGGTGAGATGGTTTAGTGTGAGGTGTCCCTGCCCATGGCAGGGGGGTTGGAACTGAGTGATCTTAAGGTCCTTTCTAACCCTAACTGTTCTGTGAAGGGCTCAACATGGGAGTTAAACCCCGGTCACATTCGATTGCCTCCTCGTGAGCCTTCTGGTCGCTTTCGGGCTAGGCCTTCATTCCTGGGGCAGAGGCCTGCCCTCGCTCGGGGTTGTGGGGGTAACACTGCGGTTAGCACGTGGTATTCCTGTGTTTCCATGGGTTTTCAGCTTTATAACGATATATTTAGCAAATGGATCACTCCATCAGAGGGCTGGAGCATCTCTCCTGTGAGGAATGACTGCGAGTTGGGGTTGTTCAGCCTGGAGAAGATTCCCAAGAGACCTTATTGTGGCTTTTCAGTACTTAAAAGGGGCTAAAGGAAAGATGGGGAGAGGCTTTATCAGGGCCTCTTGCAGCAGGACGTGGGTGATGGTTTTAGGGCATTGGTCCTGAGGTCCTGGTTTTGGTTGTGTGTTGGTTTGTTCTCCTGCATAAATCTACTTTATAAAACTGCTTTATAATAAGCTGTTACTTTAGAAACCTACTTTTTTTCCTAAACTCACTGTGCTGACTCTTCTAGTAATGCTTCTTTTGCTTTATCCCCACAGCAGGAAGATGACTTGAAGTAGAAAAGGTAAGTTAAAGTTTTAACTTGCACTAAGGTGTATGGAAAGTTTTTGATGTGAAGCAGTTAATGCAGGACAGTTAGTAAAAAATAACATGTAGCAGTTGCATCTTAAAGCAAATTAGCTCAAACCTCATTTTACATATCATTACGAGAGCTAATGCCTTTCATAAGCCAAGGGGGAAACAGATGGCTGTTGGTTCAGGATGAAGCACTTTGTGGTGTTTGAAGGGCTCGGGTACAAAAGTTGGCTGTTGATGATGATAACCCTGAATAGGAAGTGCCGTCAGATGCGAGAACTGACGATAACATCCTCACGTGTCTGAAACACAGCTGCGTGCCTGCGGGGTCTGGGTTCTTAAGTTTGTCTTCTGGAACTAATGGGGCAACCCTTAATTATGCTTGCTGTCCGTGAAAATTGCCCTTGTCGTATCTTAACATAGCCCCGTGTCCATCTGTGTCACTGTCTGCAGAGCCTGGCTTTCCCGATAAAGGTGTCATAGGGAGTAGATTACACTTTGGAGATGGCCCTAATGTGAAGGTGAGTGATGAATTTAGAATCATAGAATCGTTAGGGTTGGAAAGGACCTTAAGATCATCCCGTTCCAACCCCCCTGCCATGGGCAGGGGCACCTCACACTAAACCATCTCACCCACATCCAACCTGGCCTCGAAAAATTTCACTGACTCACGTAGAGCTTTATACCATGTGGGATCTAAATTGGGAACAAGTGAGGTTTATGGGCTGTGAAAAACCTCAAGAAATGTATTTCATAACTTGAATCGATCCACTTCCCCTCCTCTCATCCTCAGTATTCAAAGCCTGATGCTTATTTCCTGGTATCTATATTTAGGTGTAGCTTGCAGGTCTCTGCTGCCATGTACTAATTGTTCCTCACATCTACCACGTGATGTTACAGCTCTTCACAAGTCCTGCAGAAGGCAGTGAGACAGCATGAGCAGGAGGTTCCTCTAGGTGAGTTTAATACTTGGTGTGCTGTTAGTTTAACATGATGGGATTTGTCTGCAGTCTCAGAAACGTGATCTGCTTGAGAACATTCCCGTTGGCTGTGTTTCTGTCTGTATATTCTTAGCTCTAGAAGTATAATAATTGAAGTTCTAGGCCAAAAAGTAGTTTGTAATAAAACAAGGGCAGCAGATGTGTAAGAGCTGTTGTCTTTTGCACTGCGGTTTTGCTGATGGCTCTGTAGAGCAAAGGGATAAAGGTCTTCTTTCTGCTAGAAATAAAGGTATCATGTGATGAAACCAACCACAAGTTGCTGGAATTACCGGCAGATTGACTGGTGGTGAGCAAAGGGTTTTCTGATGATATCCCTTACATTAGCAAATGGCTTGATGCTTGCTGGGAGTGGTTAACTCACCCATGCTGTTGTGTTACAGGTGTTTACGCTGAGAGCATCTTGTCTGAGGGAGAAGGAATCCAGCAAAACCCGTGTGTGAGCTTGGAGACCAGTGTTTGTACTTAAAACATTAAGAAATGGTAACAGTTACACTGTTTTGATGGCACATCTATTAAAACCCTATCTCAAAGCAAACAACTGGGTCTGGTTTTGTCACTTGATGCACTAAGGAATGACTTTCCATTACACGGCATGTTTTTAAAAGCCATGCTGAGCACTCCTAGAATTCACTATAATATAAAGGAGATGTATACACACCACAGTGTAATTGCTGCAGATAATTAGGTTTTAGTTGTGTCAGCATCTATCTGGTATTTGGCAATTTACTTTAAACAGTTTAAACAAGCGATGCTTACACTGCTGCTCTAATTACTGGAGAAACGAGGCCTTAAATACCTCTGCAGCAAGAAGAGCAAACACAGCTATTTCTGTAGCTTGTTTCCAGGCCATTTCTTCATTATTTTGGCCTCAGTCTTTTCTGAAGTCTGCTACAGCTGTAGCAGAATCTGTCCTTGCAGCAGCAGCATTCTAGCTAAATAATGGTCCAAACGTGTGAATCTAACATTAATCACCAGATGTAAAGGAAAAGAGGCTCAAACTCTGTAAGTATAGGAGGTTTGGAATGTAAGAGTCTCATCAAGCCTGGAGTGACTGAGCACGTCCACCAGATGTTACTGATCATTTTGCCCACTTGGTGTCAGCAAGTGAAAGATTTTAGTACAGCTTTTAGTGTGCTTTCTGAGACAGGTAAACTTCATCAAGATACTAGTTCCTTGTGAGCACGCACTCATTCTGTGCCAGCAAGGACTGAAGGAATGTTAACTGTACAGCTCCAGGTAAAAGATACTTTGGTATTCCTTCTGAAAGCAATGAAACTTGGACCCAGTTGGGAATATTGCCAGAGGGGGTGTGGCTATTAAAGAACCATTCAGGACAGGCAACAAACCAGTCAAAAATAGGTATTTTCTCATGAGTAATAGTTACTGTAGTAATTCAGGTGAACAGTTCTTCGCTGTCATCAAACAAAGCAGGGATTTGTAGTCCATAAACGCACTGTTGGCAGTGCAAGCTTGCTTGTTTTCATGATGGGACATGGGGAAGTGGTGACAGTGGGACATGAATGTGAGTTCAGTCCTGGCTCAGGGACTGCCTCAACTGCAAAGACCTGGGTCTGGTTTCTTGTCTGACTTACCTCCTGACTGATACCTGAACGAAGGAAGGTGCTGTGACTCGTGCTCCCCGTCTGGCATCACAGGGCTGTGTCCGTGGAGTATGCAAAGTGTGGTTGGAACTAACTAGTTTCTTTTTATCTATCTGATGCATTTGAGCAGTTGGAAGAACAGGTTACTCCAATGTTCCTTTTAATTAACATTTTAAAGTAGAATTGCATTCTGTTCCCAGCATTTAAAGAGAACTTATTTTTGCCTGATTTTAAGAGCTTGTGTATTAGAACGTGTCAACAGAAGGTCTTTCTTAGATGGTGTAATACACATTAGAACTAAAAATGGTTTCAGAGCAAAATGCCCTTAGTAAACAGGAACAACTTGACAAATTCTTATGTGACTTTAATTTGCTCAAGATGGGTTTGCTGCAGCTTGGTTTTTTAATTGTTTGATTCTTTCTAGTACGTATCAGAACTATTAAAACGGAGAAGAGTTGATCTGGGAATACTTCTGTGAACAGGAAAGTGTCTGGGCTTATTGAAGTTACAAGTTGCTCTCTATTATAGTTAACTATTCATGAGTTTCATTTTAGTATTACTTGTTGTGTTCATCAAAACCGAAGGTCCTCAGCGGGGATCCTCTAACAGGCTGGGGTTTTAAAAGGAATGAATGGGAAAGTGTTATTCCTATTGGAATATGGAACAAAATAGAAGGCCTAACCATATTACTGTGATCTTTCAGGGGAGCTGAGATAATCTCACTATTCATCTCGCAGTGCTTGGGGGGAGGAGAAATGGAGTCATTCTGTTTTGATTACATTTGGAGCACATCAGCTTCACAGTGTTGGGGAATAAGCAACAGGAATAAAAAGATCCTGATTTAAAAATACCATTATTTTGGCTTTTCTAAAGGTTTAAGAGAACAGTTGGCAGGAGGCCCTGGCACTCAACAGCCGCTAACAACCATGGATAGATCTGAAATAGATGAGAGGATTAAAGCAGAAAGAAAAACCAGTGAAGCTCAGCATGGCTGAGTGCCAGCTCTTAGCAAGGGGAGAGATGGCAACGTCATGTAGTAATTCATTTGTGAGAGAAAACACAGTGATTACGTGTTAGCTGCAGAATACGTGCTCTGACTGCTGACCTGGTGGAGAGTAGCTGCTCCGTGTAGTAGCCTTGCTGTTTGCTTCTTCCCTTCTGTATGAGATGGTGTAGAGGATGCCTTGCCAGTGTTTGGCTTCCTTTTTGTAAATCACAAGCTCCACATTTCCTGTAAGTGCTGGTTATCATCATTATTTCTTGATTAGTAGTATAAAGCAATCAGATCTCCATCAGCATTGAAATCACTCATGCAAACCCATAAATTACTATAATTAATATATCCCAGCTATTAGCTAAAATCTAAAGATGTTCTTTCTTGGCTTGGTAGCTGCCATTTCAGCTCAGTTTTAGCTGGCTGTAGCCACGTAATGAGAAGGGAGGAAGGGGTACACTGTATTTTACCTTTTCAGAACAAAATAAGCCCTAAATTTGGAAGCTTCACTCCTTTTCTCCTGAAGGCAGATGGAAAAGCAGTTCATCTTTCACCTCTGCTCCCTCTTATTTAAATTAGTGAAAGAGAAGCAAAGCACCATCAGAGGAGTTGCTGTTCTCTAGCAAGGAACAACGGAGATGATACTAGTTTTATGCCAGGGAAATTTATGGGCTTGTTTTCTTCCAACTGCCACATTAGCAGATGCTTTGTCTGTTGTGATCTCAGATGCTACAGGCAACTCAGAGCAAGGAGTGGAGGCTCAAAACAGCTGGGGGGTGTTTGACCTTTCTCATGCAGGCTCAGTGCTGTTCATAGCTTCTGATGTTCACATCTCATGTCTTCCTATGAAGAACAAGGCTGACACATCATCTAGTGGTCTGGTAGGGTGGCAAACATGCACCTTATTTTGGCAGATTGTGTAATTTAGTGTCTCAATTTTAGGCTTAAAATCAAGTTTTGGGCAAATGTTACCAACTGCTCCCAGTACTTAAAACTGTAAGATGTTAATGGGTGGAACTTGATTCAGAGCATGCAAGAAGGACAGAACTAAAGAACAAAAAGCATTTTGTGCTCCTGTACTCTTAATTCAGGAAGAGGGAGAATAACGTTTGCCCTGTGTTACCTCCTGAAGCTGGAGCCCACAAGATGGTGCAGTGATCAAATTCAGGTTTATCATAGAGAAAGGCTTTGCAGCCTTGGGAGAATCTTGTTTGGGGATCCAGTTTTACTGCTGGTTCCTTCCTGGTTGTCTAATAAGATTTGCAACTTTAACATGCAGAGCATCCCTTGCACAGGGAAAATACCCCTCTTTATCTGGCTATTAGTAATGGTTGTTAGTGCAGCACCAGCAAGGGCTGAACCTCTCTGTTTTCTTTGATGCTATGCAAGCAATCCCAGCCCCAAAGTGGTTTTGGTCTAAGCAGTCATCAGTGACACAAGAGTGTGTGAATAAAGTGTATAATTAGAAGACAAAAGAGTTAAAATTCGGGTTTCTTTAGTAAAAATAACTACATGAAGGATTATCTGCTTTTCACTCCAATGCAGTGGTTGGAGGGACTTCAGCCCAGCTGCTTGCTAAAGCCCTGCTGTGGTTCCTTGGTGGTGCGTGTTGAGCATCAGCTCAGCTGAAGTCAATAGACACCTCCCAGCCCAGTACCTGTGTGTGGAGCTGTAAACCCATGAGAGGCTGCAGATTGGGTTTGGAATCCTGCTGTTTGAATCAAATTGGAACATTCAGAGTTTCAGCTCCAAGAGTTCAGGCCTTTCCTGTACGTGCTGGTTTTTGGGTGTTGGACTCCTGCTGATGCTTGCAAGTCAATACTTGGATTTTCTTTGTAACAGCGTTTTTAGTTGTAAGGATTTGTGATAAAATAACTGCATAGCACAGCTGCACCGTGAACTCTCTAAACAATGAAATAATCCATGTTTCTAAAGCTTCTTATGGCTTTCTGGTGGGCTGCCCTTGGGGTTTTTAATGCTTTTAATTTCTTTCTTAGTCTTCTGAATGATTTCCTTGTTTGTGCTTTTTCCTTACCCTTTAGGAGGATTCTCCAGGTTTGGTTTTCTTCATTGCTCTTGTATTCTGTACACCTGCTGGCTGCACTTGATTCGTTTGCATTGCCTATGGGTTTGTATTCAGTGCAGTTATCACTGAAGTTACAACTGTGGAATAGGGTAGAGGTTTGATAGCACATTCAGAGATACCTTCCTAGCTAAGTCTAAGCTTATCACCCATATAATAAATAGTCCTGAACAGTTTAAACTTTATTAAATACTTGGGTCAACATTTGAGTGGTATTTGGTTCTTATCTGACAGCAAAGGCAATATTGATGTGTTGGTGATCTATGAGTATGTACAGCAATATAATGTGGCCCACAGCAACAGGAGATGAAATGCTTTATATAGTGCTTTACATCTCTTGTGCCTCCATCACATAATCTTGAACTGATCTGCTAGTGTTCCCATGAAGCAGCTTTACCTCCTCATTCCAGATAAAGAAGCTGGAGATGAGAGCCTTGCTGGGGGGGGGGGGATGATGAGAAAAGGGAAGCCCCATTTGGTCAGTTGGATGAAGCATTTTTACTGACCTGTGTCCAATCTGGTGTTTATTACCTTCAGCCATAGCAGTAAATAATAGTCTTTGTGCCAAGTGCTCCTGGGGATGTGAATACAGAAGATACTTGCTGTGAAGATGATGGGAATCGTGTCAAGGCAAGGGGTGAGCTGGGAGCTTTGAAGTGCAGTGATTTCTGAGGGTAATGGGAGGATGCTGCACCAAGGTGTGTGCGTTTTCAGTTTGATCATGTACGTATCCAGTCATCTCTCAACCAGCCTGTATGCTTCTGCACTGGAGGAGGAAGATACTCTGTCTTTGCAGGGGCAATATAAAGCTCTTGTGTCAGCACCAGGCTGTTTGGTAGTCCAAAACAGGAGACCACGTCAAAGAGAAGGTATTTCAAAGCTCCTGCTTTAAAAGCTTCAAACAGGTCTTTGGAGATGGCAACAATGCAGTGCCTCTTGGCAGCGTATCAGCAGCTCAGAGGCGAGAGAGGAGGAGGAAGAAGAAGGGTTTCAGGGTGGAGAAGAGCAGGACTGAGGTAGCAACAATGACACCTGCTGTGGTACCTGCAGCTGGTTACATGGATGGAGGCACAGCTCTGGTCTGATGGCTGCCGCTGCTCTGGGTGGCTGTTGGTGAAGGTTTTGGGGGTCAGTGGTTTAGTGAACACTCAGCAGCTTGTGTCAATGGAAAGAGGGAGGTGGAAAAGGCAGCTCTGCTTCCTGAACCCCTAAGTCCAGGGGAGCAGCAAGTCAAGGCAGTGGGTTTGCAGATGGGATGCTGCAAAAGGATGTGTGAAGTACATGGAGGAAATTGGAGATCACGAAGTCAGAGGAAAGGGATAAAAGGAAAGTGGAAAGTGGCAGTGAAGTTACACTTTGGGGAAGCTTCTTCCCTCTTAGAACCTCTGGAGAAGCACATTCAGGAGCCTGGTCGCTGTGGGAGTGGAGTTTTGGCCTGTTCAGAGGGGATTTTTGTGCAGATCTGTAA
Source organism: Pezoporus occidentalis (assembly GCF_034315485.1). Lineage (NCBI taxonomy): Eukaryota > Metazoa > Chordata > Aves > Psittaciformes > Psittacidae > Pezoporus > Pezoporus occidentalis. Next base: position 2,113,598 of record NW_026913673.1, on the reverse strand, counting down.
CTATGAAAGCAGATTTAAACTGTCAGACGCTTCTCACCTTCACAGGTCTTAATCAAAGGGATTAAAACGGCACCTGCAATTCCCCCTAGCCCCTGATAATGTGGTCACCTGTGGAAAACCAAGGTCTTGCAGGTCCTTGCAAGAAGGGGTGGCCCAATCTGTGCTGAACAACATCAGAGCCTGATGAACGCAATTAGAAGCCTCAGGGCTGCTGCAGGGCTTGGCTGGAGGTCAGGCCATTCGCTGAGTCATTGATTGAACACCTGGTGCTTGTTGGGGGCCTCAGGTGAGGCTGTTTATCTCCCTTTCCTTTCTAACCCCTCCCATTTAGTGCTCCTGCATAGGGTGAGGATCCTGGGTTTTCCTTCTCTTTCTTCCCTTGGCAAAATCCACTACTTTATTAAAGTAATACTAAATTATTGTGCTCCAAGGAAGGAATAGGGCAGTGCTGGGTGGGTTTGGAAGTAGTCCAAAGGAAGGGATGCATTTCTGATGGATGGTTAAGCAAGGAGCCTTTGACGATGCAGACCTGAAGGCAGAAGGGCATGGCTGTAGGAGGAGGGAGAGGTGGCCCCTACATCCATTACAAGAGAAAACGAAGGCAGGTAAGAAAAACTCTGATTTCCTGGAGAAATCCTGAGCACACTTTTCAGGTTTTCCTAGGAATGAACAGAGGGGAGATGGAAATAATTGCTGGGCATGGGGAAATGCTGCTGTTTGTGCACAGAGGGGGTTGCAAGAGGGGGCTGTTGGTGTCTGTTGCTTTGGAAGGAGTTTGGGGGGGGGGGGGAGGAGGGAAAGGGGAAAGCAATGGATGATTTGGAGGAACACAGTGATTAAAGACCTTTAGAAACTTAAACGTGTAAGAGCTGTGCAGCAGAGGTGATGTTTTGGTGCGAGTGTATGGTGTTGCTTAATCCCTGCCAGATATTAACCGGTTGCTTGGCTCTTGCTTGGCAGTTCTCATGAGGGAAGGCTGGTTTAATCCCTGAGTCCATGAATTAGTGTGGGACTAACTAATATGAGGCTCTCTTGGCAGGTTGGAGCGGGCTCTGCCCATCGGATAGGTCACTTTGCTGATGTGCAGACCTAAGATGCTAAGATTGGGCTGCACCTCCTAGATTAGAGCTGCAGTTCCATTGCGTGTGCTGGGTGGGGAATATAGCTCTTGACTTCTACTGCCTCCTAATAGTACTGCTGCTTAAAGAAGCGATACCCGCTCTGGTTAATGAGCTAGAATGAGAGCAGTCTCTGCAGTGAGACACAGGCAGAAGACTGAGTTTACCTCTGAGATGGGTGCCAGCTTTTCCCCCAGCAACACCGAGGGCTTGCTTCATTTATTGCCTTGCAGGTGCCTTTCTATGCCACCAAATGGCTTTACCTGACTTAGCCCTAATGGAAGCTGAGGTTTGGACCTGTGCTCTAAAGAGAGCTTTAGTGAAAGCCACCTTGCATCTCCCGGCTGTTGCAGTGCTTTAGGCTGTTCTGCTGCTTTGGTTTATTGCTCTTTTCTCCTGGCTGAACAATGGTGTGAGTTTGACAGCAACTCTTGCCAGTTGTTGGCAAAACGTGGATCCCCGGTTGGCTTTGAGCGCGCTTGCAAAGCCTCCCTTCGTCTCCGCTTGGAAAGGGGAAGTAAATGCTCTGTTCTTCTCATGCTCTCCCCCTTATCATTTGCCTGTTTGCCATGAAAAGCTGCCAACTGCGTTCACGTTCATTGCAAGAGATGGAAAAAGACAAAGGGAGGCAAGTGAGGGCACAAAGAGAGGCTGAACTTTGCATCTTAGCTTGCAGCTCTGTGCTGTTCCCAGTGCACGTGGTGGAGGGGAGCTCTGAGCCTGCAAGAAGGAACAGCTTCCCCCAGAGTGGCTGGAAAGGTGCTTAGCCTTTAAATTCAGCATTTAACAAGCAGCGAAGGAGATGAAATAAAGCAAACATGGGATGGTGAAGTTCTGTTGGGGAGTGATGTGTGAAGGCACAATCTGAAGCAGATGCCTTTTACTTTGTGTGTTGGATAATCTGTCCACCTCTGCCTGCAGTTCTGTGCAGGATTCAGCAGGAATTGTGTACCAAAATGGGATGTCCATGGTGCTCAGAGGTTGCTTTTATATACTGCCTTGTGTTCCATCTGTATAAGAGCAGCTGGAATTGCAGGGCTTACCTGGAAGTAATAGCAAGACAAGAGGCCAAAGAGGAAAAGAGAGGTTCATTCCTGTGATGATGCAGTTTATGGTGATGCAGGATTGTCTGTATGCGTTACAGCCAGTGTCCCTTCCTTATCTTGTGGTTTTCAGTGTATACCTGGGCTGCTGTTTATCCATTATGCCTGTAATGAGGTGCTTTGAGGTCTAATCGTGTAGCTGTGATCTTGCATTGTGTTTAACGTGTCTGTTGCTTGTGGTGCTTTTGGAGGCCTTCAGCTGCTGCTTGGGATGCAAAATCCTCCTCACTGAGCATCTCAAAGGCTTGTACAAACCAAGGGGAGCTCTGGTTTCCCTTAGGGAAGCAAGCTATGGGGAGAGCAAAGTAGAGAAGCCTCACAGCACATACCCAGAGTGCTAAATGCATGGGCCACATCTTCAGTGATCAGTCTTTGTCCCCTTTTGTAAACCTCAAACGCTGCTTCTGTTTCCACTAACAACTCTCTAAGAGATGCAGCACTCAACGGGCTTACTCAAGAGGCAACCGATTGCTCAGCCCAGCCTGCCAGCTGGGACCCCTTCTTGAAGGATGCTGTATAGGCTCTGCAGGTTTATTTCCTCCTCAGGCTGAATTAACAAACCAGCAAAGAGTGGAAGATGGCACAGGGGCCGTGGAATCAATGAGGAAGCAGAAAACTCAGGGAATGAATGTAGGAATCTGCACGAATGACTGAAGGTGGTGGTGAGCAGGTTGTGTCTTCTCTGTTAGATCAGTTCATGGCCAACCATAAACTAAGCCAGGTTAAAACCAGCTGTCTCCTCTGTATGGTTATAGAAGCTAGAAAATGCAAGCCCAAAACTGCCAGGAGGGGCTATAAACAGTGTCTCCAATTCCCCATCCATCGGGAGTAGTTGACCCTTGGGCTTATGATGTTGGAGTGGAAGAAGCTGGCACTGTATTCCTAAATGCTTGCCAGCTTGGGAGCCAGAGTCACTTCCACCCTTCCCAGTTAGCAAAGCTTGTGGCCAAATCCTGCACTAGCGTTTGTTAATGGTGCTGCACAAGCAAAGCAGGTGCAATACTTCCTTTCCCCACCACCTTGGTGATCATGGCTGCTCAAAGAAACGCTCTAACATCCCCGTTTTATCCGCAGCAAGCACTCAGCTCTCTAAATGACAGCTTTTGGTCGTACAGCTCTTTTTTGCCATCCTTTTAGGATGTTGTTTGGAGCCATTGCTTATTGCAGTGCCTGAAAAAGGAGGTCAGTAAGCTTGTTATAAGCTCGACCATCTCACCAGGTAGCAGGGGAGCAGGAGTCGCTGCTGCCTGGCCGATTGCTACTGCCTTTCTCTGTAATAAAGCTTCCTAGGAGAGAGCTGTTGTAAATTAGCTGCTTGTCCATCACGCAGCAGCTTTCTGCTGGGCAGGCAATTAATGGTGCAGTCAATGAAATGACTCCATTTAGCTGTGACCTCTGAAGGCTCATCTGCCAACTCAAACCTGGAGCCGTGAGCCTTGGCAGGCACCCCCGCGATGCTCTTCCTAGTGCAGGGCACAGGGATTCCATAGCAGTGTGATTCCAAAGGCAGTGTAAATCAGGGAAACTGGTCTCCCAATCCATCTTCGTGTAAAGAAGTTCCTTGGAGGGGCTCGCTTTTGCTGGTGGTTAGCTTTGAGTGCGTGGTGAAAGGATGCTGTGCTGCCTGTGGTTAGGGCGGTTGTGTTTGTACAGCGTCTGCTGCTAGAGAGCCCTCATCCCGGCCAAGACCTGCAGCATTGCCATAAGCATCAACAACTAGGATCTATCAGATTATTGTTATTGTTATTTATTCTTTATGGTTGTAGTAAAAGGGAGATTTCACAGTTGGGTGCAGTATTTGCTCAGTGAAATCTGGGAGATGGCTGAGGGGCTGCAAGGGGAAGGTGGTCTCATCCATCCATCCCTGCTCACAAGAGGCTGGTCCTCCCCACTACTTGGCATCTGGCATTTTTCCTGGCTCCTGAAGTGTTTTGGTATCACCCCACCAAGAAGAACGATTCCAAGACCTGCACCCATCTGAACTGCAATGTAGTGGTTCAGAGCTCTTTATCTGCAAGAGCTAAAGCATCTCTGGTTTCTAACGATGCTCAGTGGTTTGTATGTAAACCAGGTATTCCTTGAGAGGTAACACTTACTTTTCCAGGTGCCAATAGATAAGTTTTCCCCATTAGCTGAGCTCCAGCAGGTTATTTGCCATCTCCAGGGCCAGCACTAAACACACCAGCGTGAGCTGCTGCTGAATAATGCAACAGATTCTCCTACCCAGGACTTCTATAAGGGGGGGGGAACATCAGGCTCCAGGTGGCATGGGAGCAGCTGGAAGGTTCAGCCTAACCTCTTACTGGGTTCTTACATGGATGGGTTTTAATCCCAGATGTCGTGGGGGAGATTTGCCTTGGTCTCTGTGTTCTCTGGTCTCATATCCCTTATTGCAAACTTTCTCCCTGGGAAAACAGCATCCTGCAGGCATCTTCCTGAGCTCCTGCTGCTTTCTTCTCTATGTAACCAGCTGCAGCCGGAGCACTCCCTCAAGAACTGATTTTCCTCACAATAAGCAGAGTACATAGAGGTTTTGTTACCACCTGGCTCCCAGCCTTCAAAAGCATTCCCTGGCTGTTATGTCTTAGGTGGGAAAGGCCTGATGGATGTGGCCCGATCATGGTTTTGGAAGGAGGGACCCTGGGGCATACGTGGGGTTGGTGGCTCTGCTCAGGGACGTGGCAGCTCAGCATTGCTGAGCTTGGGCTAACGGGATGAGACTGATGTAGCTTTATTCCAGGCTGCTTGGAACACTCCTGCCTTTAGGGGTTGGGTTGTATCTGCGCCCAGGAGGGTGCTCACTACGCATCTCCCAAGTGTAAGAAACCCTCTTCCCACTCCCCACGCTCTGCATCTTCCCATTCCTGCTTGTAGTGACAGCAGGAGGCAGGAGAGCCGCTGCTCTCCGGGTCCTCCGCCGGCTGAAACCCACGTTTTCCACATTGAAACCCACCCTCTCCTGCAGCAGTTGTGATTCTTTTCCATTCCCATTCCCCATGCACAGCTCTTTCCCACCAGCCTCCTTCTGTACAACCCAGAGGCTGCGAAATGCAGGTGGAAGGAAGGAAACACCCCAGCCTGTACCCCCCCCTTGCAGTTTAATCACTGTTTCAGTTCTCCCCTGCAGTGCTGGCTGCCCCTGAGGAGCACATGGGAAACCCTCCGCAGGCTGCAAAGGGATGCTTCTGCCTTAAAGCTCAAGAAGGGAATGGGAATAAATAGAACCCAAGCTGGGTTTTGCTAAGGCAGAGAGAAGGCTGCGTCGGGGAAACCCCAGCTCTTGAGTGGATGCAGGCAAAGCCGGTTGTGTTCCCAGGCCAAAGACCCTCCTGGGTACCTATGGGAGTACCCAGGAACCCCTGAATAAAGACCAGGGAGGATGGGGGGTGATGGTGTAAGTAAAGTGAGAGCAAAGGATGCTCTGGGCCGTACGTGTCAGGGATCGATGCCTCGATTCCCATGTATATAACACATCATAGGGCCCAAACCTGTTGTATTCCCTATTTATTGTCTAACTTTGCATGAGAAATAGCAGTTATGGTGTGCTGCAAACCCATGTGTGCCATCGCTGCTTGTGGGGTGCTGTGAGGGAGGGGAGCGATCCCCACTGAGCTTTAACTCCATCTCATAGGACTTCTATTCCTCCAAGGCATGGAAAGGGAAGGCTGAATCCCCAGAGCCCAGCAGGTTTGGTGTTGCAGGGCCATTAGCTCTTTTGCTTACAACTGCTGAGCATTAGATAGTACTTAATGAAGATGGGGCTGGCTCTATGAAGCAGCGACCCTCGCATGCTGGCAGTGACCCATCTGGTTCCCCTTTGTCCTGCAGGATTGAATGTTCAAGATGCTCAACAGAGCTGGAAAGATCATCTCTTGCTGTGTGTATCTGGTGGTGGAGCACGGCCCCCAGGCAGCCGAAAGCTCAGCTGCCCCTGGAAGGAAGGCAGAACGGGATCAGCGCAGTGTTTCCATTCGGGAGAGGTGAAATCTGCTGCTTCCCCAGGAGCACTGCACTGGAGAGGCAAGGTTGGGTGGTTTCTCCCTTTCTCAGCAGCGTTAATAGAGGGATACTGCTAAGAAGGTCAGTCTGTTTCCTTGGCAATGGCAGCTCTTGGCGATGCGCTCCCAGTTAATGCAACATGGGTGCAGTTGTGTTTCCGAGGACACAGATGGTGCCTGGTCACTTTTTGGCCTTTCCTCTATGGCAGGTTTGGGTATGGGTTTGGGGAGGCTTGGGTAAGGGCTTGGAGGGGTTTGGGTAAGGGTTTGGAGAGGTTTTGGGTAAGGGTTTGGAGAGGTTTGGGTAAGGGTTTGGAGGGGTTTTGGTAAGGGCTTGGAGGGGTTTGGGTAAGGGTTTGGAGAGGTTTGGGTAAGGGTTTGGAGGGGTTTTGGTAAGGGCTTGGAGGGGTTTGGGTAAGGGTTTGGAGAGGTTTTGGTAAGGGCTTGGAGGGGTTTGGGTAAGGGTTTGGAGAGGTTTGGGTAAGGGTTTGGAGAGGTTTGGGTAAGGGTATCACAGTATCACAGTATCACAGTATGCTAGAGATTGGAAGGGACCTCAAAAGATCATCTAGTCCAATCCCCCTGCCAGAGCAGGAACACCTAGATAACGTTACACAGGAATGTGTCCAGGCGGGCTTTGAATGTCTCCAGGGAAGGAGACTCCACAACCTCCCTGGGCAGCCTGTTCCAGTGTTCCGTCACCCTCACTGAGAAGAAGTTCCTTGGGTAAGGGTTTGGAGGGGTTTGGGTAAGGGTTTGGGTAAGGGTTTGGAGGGGTTTTGGGTAAGGGTTTGGAGGGGTTTGGGTAAGGGTTTGGAGAGGTTTGGGTAAGGGTTTGGAGGGGTTTGGGTAAGGGTTTGGAGGGGTTTGGGTAAGGGTTTGGAGAGGTTTGGGTAAGGGTTTGGAGGGGTTTTGGTAAGGGCTTGGAGGGGTTTGGGTAAGGGTTTGGAGGGGTTTGGGTAAGGGTTTGGAGGGGTTTGGGTAAGGATTTGGAGGGGGTTGGGTAAGGGTTTGGAGGGGTTTGGGTAAGGGTTTGGAGAGGTTTGGGTAAGGATTTGGCATTCAGCATCCCCTCAGCGTGGGCTCTTCAACCTGTGCACAATGATTTCCAGTTCCATTTTCATTGCTGAAGGTGTAAATCTTCTCCCACAGACCCGTTTCTCTCAGTTCTGAGGCAGAGCTGTGTGGTGCTGGTGCAGATAACAACCCAAACCAGGCGTGGGTGCTTTATGGCCATTTTAACTTGATGGTTGCCATTTTCTCCCCTCTTTGACAAGAAATGACCTCTGTAACTGTACTATCCTATCAGCAGTGATTTTCAGTACTCAAATACTTCTCCTAGGGCTGTTTAGAAGCCTCTGACCAGGAGCAGCAGCACAGGGAACATTGATTATATATGGCACGAGCTCCAGGCTTGTTTTGATGCTGATGAGCAGGGAAAAGAAGCAGCTCATGCTGCTTGCTTCAAAACTCCCTCTCTTTACTGAGCCCACAGGATCATCATGATCCCGAAGTGCAATAAATGCCTAATTGACCCGATGCACACTGTGAGGAAGGGACTGATGAGCTCCAGCCTCCTGTTTTTATCCCACAGTCACTGTCTCTACTAGAGCTGCCTTTTCTTTTCCCACGAAAGTCAGTGATTTGGTGCAATGCTTCAACACACACAATATAGTGATTAAAAAAGTGCCCTTTTTAGTTAGTTCCCTTTCTCAGAAGGGCTAAATCCTGGCTGGGCAGAGAGATACTGGCACAGCCCGTCTGTACCAGTGGTGCAAAGAGGGATGTGGGGTCTTCTTCCATAGAGCTCATCCTTTTTGGGTGATCACACAAGGGACGCAATCACAGCGTTTCAGAGCAGCGGCACTGGGGACAGAGCCTTGCATGAAGCCCTCTGCAGCCAAAAGGGGAGCTTTTGGTTGGCTTTTGGGCAGCCCCTTGTAGAAAGAACTTGCTAAGGGCAAAGTGTGTCCTGACTGATGCTCTTCACAGCAAGAGCAGAGCAGGATCAGCCTCCCAGGTGCTTTGTGTCAGTGAGGGAGCTGAGCGTGCAGAGCATCAGTAAATGATGCAGCGCTCTAAAGGCAAAGGGCCTCTAGTTTATGGCTTTGCATGGTCAAACCAGGGGTCCAGATGATGCTGAGGCCCAGGGAGGCCGCTTCCAGTGCAAATACTTAGCTGAAAATACAGAGCTTGCAGCAAGGGGTTTGTGATTTAGACAGACAGAGGGGCCTGCGCTGTGCTTGAGGAGGGGCTGGGCACTGAGGTGCTGAGCAAACCAGGGCCTGACTTCTTACAGAATAAATGAAGTTTCCTTTCTGCAAGGAGAAATCTTGTTCTTGATGAATCCCCCCATGTTGAGTTAACAACACCCCACGAGGGATGTGCTGCTGGCACAGCAGGGCCGCGTGTGCACGTGGTGGATGGAGAAGTGATGGTGGATTTGCTGCCTGTGTCCCACTGCCTGCCCCGGGTGTCTGTCAGCCTTCCCATAGGAACAAAACACCTTCTAGAGCCTCCGTCCCACAGCCAGGAGAGGAGGACCCCCACGTGTGGATCCTGGGGAGGGGGAGAAGCACAAACCTCCCTCAAGGATGGGTTGATGGTTAAGGATGCACCTGAGACCTGGTCAGCCTGGTGTAGCACATCTTGCTTCGTCTGTACCCCCTGGTATGTATAAGTAATACACATATGTAAAAATACACTTTATATAGAAAATATACTTTATAAAATGTATTTTTATACTTTTTATTATATTTCTACTGTATTTTTATACTTTATAAATATAGATCTATATAAAGGGATTTATACCTTACTAAAGTTCTCATAATGGTGGAAATAGTCCCTAAGTACTGCAGGAGGGGTCTCCTGTGAGTTAGGACAAACCTGTTCCATGTCCTGTCCCCTACCACGGTTTGGGTGCTGGAACAAGGCTCATATAGAGAGCCCTTGCTTGCATTTCCTTCAGTGCACTGAGCCCAAACACCGTGTGGAGCCATTCCCGGTATCCTTCCTCCCGCATCAGTTTTGCACACCAGTGGCATTTAACATTTAACTGCTGCTTTAGTGATGCTTCAGCGTCCACCTTGTGCTCCCCCCTGCAGAATCCAGCCCATAAACCGGGCTGTTGATTTCTCCAGCCACCTACAGAGACCCTTAACCAAGAACCAGCCCTGCGTCGCTTAGCACTTGCTTTATCCTCTGGTCATAACTGGGATGCTCTGGGCTCTCAGTTGGGAATTCACCCTGTACAGAGGCACAACTCAATGCTGGGTCTTTATTAAACACCACTGTCGTTTATTTGGGTGATGGATAGCTCCTTTATTCAAACAGAACAGTTTATTGACTGCAGAGCTCTTCTCATGCCTGTTTGGGATGAGTTAGCATTAAAAAAAGAAGGAAAAAGGCTTGGATACATGCAAATCCTACTGAATGGTGCCAAGTGTATTAAAACAAGCAGCAGAGTCTCTTCTAAGATACCTACAGCCACTGACAGTGTGGAAACAGCTTCCTGGTGCAGGGATGTTGAATGAACAGAGCCAAGGAGATGGCCAAGAGTCCATGTTTGCCCCCAGACAAAGCAAAGCCGGAGTCAGTGCTGCGAGCCAGGGAAACAGGGGGTAAAGCAGGGCTTTGAACAGGTAGAAAGGGGGTCCCTGTGAGGCAAGGGAGTCGCATGTGGGCCTTTGAACAGAAGGGAGAGGGGGGTTTTGACCCCTTTTCTGCCCTCCCCCAGGTTTGGGATCAGATGGAGTTCTGGTTCACAAGCCAAAGCGCCCATCCCAGGGCTGCTGCTGCTCGGGGCTGAGCTGTTTTCATCTAAAACCCCATCGAACCCACATGTTCTGGGGGAAAATCCCCAAACTGTGTCCTAGAAACAAAGCACTTCTGGTGCTGTGGGTGAGGGACACAGCTGAGTGACCCGGCAGTGGCACAGGGCTGAACCCAGCCGTGTTGCTGTTCCAAACCAGCATCGTGTTCTCCTGCTGTCAGGAATGAACCCGAGCTGAGCCCCGGCTCCAGATCCTGCAGATCCCTCCCCAGAATGGATCAAATACCCCCAGCAGTGCTCCAGGTACCACCTGAACAGCTCTGGAGCTGCTCCAGCAGCACGGCTGGAGGGAAGCTGGGTTTTACAGCCAAGCAGTGGGCAGGCCCAAGTGCCAGCATGGTCTAGGTAAGGCTGGAGGGTGAGTGGTGTCCAGGCACACTGTGGGATGGGGTTTAGCTCCACGCTAGGAAAGCAAAGCTTTTCCTATGGGCTGCCTCACAATGTTAAGACAAACACCCCCCCCGGTGAGCGGGTGGTCACACCTGGGTTGTATCTCAGCAGATAACACTCTTCCTCAGCCATTCCTGAAGTCGGGATTGGAAAGGATGTAAGGTTTATCTCTGCCCATCACACATGGGAGAGCAGCTGGGGTCTGGTTAGAGCCAGTGCTAAGGAAAGGGAGTCCTTCTCTGCTAAGGCTGGGCACTTCTTCCCCTCTATTTCTTCTCGGAGCCTCGTTTTACATCACCTTGGAGATGCATTTTTGAGAGGTTAGAAAGCCCAGCACACCCCTCGTGTTTAAAGATACCTGGCCGGCTTCCATAAGACACAAGTATTCAACATGATCACCTTTATGTGTTCTTTGAAAGGAAAAACAAGTTGACACACATGGAAGAGGAGGAAGGCAGCAATCTGGACTCCCAGAGCTGTATGGATCAACCTCCACTGCCGAGGTCTCAGCTGTAAGCCATCCTTGCTCAACGTGCCCGCCCAAGAGAGCCGGACATCACGTCTGTGGGGTAGCAGCACCTTGCTCCCAGCTGGGGAGCTCCCCAACCTCGACTGTTCTGTCTCTCTGCTGCAAGCCTGTGGTGTGAGTCTTGTCTGCTCCAGCTCGCAGGTCCTCCTGACTGTCAGCCAGACCATCCTGGCTCTCCATATCGCTCACCTGCCCCTCTCCAAACTCCAGGATGGTCGGTAAGTTCCCTTGCTTGGGGCACCGTCTCTTTAGGCTGACCAGGAAGGGTTGAGGCAAGGAGAAGATGTCCACGTTGTTACCCAGGTCGATCCAGGTGATGCTGGGGAACTTCTTGGGGTCCTTGAGGGCTTCGGTGAGGTCCCGTAGGACGCCTTTGGTGAGCCGGTTGCCGTTGAGGGAGAGGGTGGTGAGGTGGGGCAGGATGCAGAGGGCGGGCAGGAGCTGCAGCAGCATCTCATCCGTCAGCTCCGTGAAGCACAGCTCCACCGTGTCGATGTGCTCCGAGCTGTGCTGCAGGTAGGACGTGACGCGGTCCAGGTCCTTCAGGGTCAGCGGGATGCCCGACAAGTCCACCGTGTTGTCCTGAGGCTTTCCCATCAGGACAGCTTTCAAGCTGGAGCAGGGGGAAGAAAAGGAGAGGCTGGTTTAAATCAGTGGTGACAAGGTGAACCATAGAATGGAAAGGTCCTTTGGATCATCTAGGGCCATGGGCAGGGTTGCTTCACACTAGACCAGGTTGCCCAAGGCTCTGTCCAACCTGGCCTCGAACCTTAAGCATCCTTCGTCTGAAGAGTCAGGCCCTCGCTTTAACAATGTCAGTTCTAGTCTTAAAGCCTATTTAACATGGGAAAATAGCTCCAGATGTGTAGGACCAAACAGCTCCAGTAGAAATACCTTACCTGGGTGCAGGATCCATTGAATCATAGAATGGTTTGGGTTGGAAAGAACCTTAAGATCATCCAGTTCCAACCCCCCTGCCTCAGGGAGGGGTACCTCACACTAGACCACATCACCCAAGGCTCCATCCAGCCTAGCCTTGAACACAGCCAGGGATCCATCCCCAAGCACCCCTCGGTTGCAGAACAAGAAGGCTAACTGAAACTACCGATAGTTCTCTTTGTTTAACACAAGGTTTTGTAGTTCTTTTTCTTATGGCGATGCAAAACCTATCATTAAATGATCCAGTGCCATTTATTGCTCTACATCAACCAATCTGGACTCCCACTAAACTGCCCTGTGCCCTGGGGACCCATTGCAGGGGCACTGCTATTTGTGGTTTGCTGGCTTAGCTGCAGCCTCAAACGCACACCTCCACAGTAATTTAACAGGATCTATACTTATCCCTTTAGAAGGGCTCATTTAACCTGTACGTGGGCAGGAAGATAGCTGTTAATGTGATGTGCTTCTCTCAATTGGGACTTTGGGGGGGGTGGTGGAAAGAAACCAATGAAATAGTATATTTATTATTACAAGGAATAAAGCGGTGCTCATCTTTTGGCAGCTATTGCTCTCCCATCCGTACCACTGCATCACTGCTGGAACAGCCCCAGCAAGCGAGGTGTAGAGAAGCTGGAGCCCTCCGGGTGATGCCTCACTCATAACCTCTTCCCACCTAAATGAACTAAATTACTCTTGTCTTGCAGCGTTTGAGCACCAAAGGTGGTTCTAGTGGGATCAAGCTGTCAAGTGAAGCATGGTTTCCCTGCAAAGAAGTGAGAACCGTTTAATAGTCTGGCTAAAATCAGCATCTAGGGGTTGATCCTTGTTTCATCCAGCACAGAGGGATGCTGCGCGCCTGCCTTCGTGCAACTGCCTGTGGGGCTTGAACTTAGCAAAGCCATGAGGGTAACAAAAGGGGAATAGGGATAACTTCAGGGCAGCTCTTGTGTTGTTTGGAGCTGCCTTCAATAGTGCTTCACATTGGGTTTTTCCTTGCTTCTGCCAGCAAGTAAAAGAGAATTCCTCACTAGGGCTCCATCAGTTTCCCCTTGAGAGGGATTTAGCTGGTACCTACTGCAATGGATTGATTATCTTGTATAAATAGCCTTTCCCCCCTGATGCTCTGCACTCTGTATCCATGGCAGAGGAAATCTCTGGAATCACCGGGTTGGAGCAGCCCCTGTGCTTGTGTTTGGGGGGGGGGGGTGGAATTTGCTGTTCCGCAGCAGCCTGCGCTCAGTCTGTCCCTTGGGAAACAAAGCAATCCCAAACCTGATTTAGTAGGAACAGTTGTGTGGATATTCCACAGCTCCTCGTGGAAATGAGGGGGATGTCTGCTAGCAAACAGCTGTGAAAACGTTCAGCCCTGCCATAAAGGTTGCTGCAGAACAGCTCCAAAGCTCTGGAGGAAGAGCTTACCCTTAACCAAATCCCTATGAGCTCTAGTGCAGGATCAGTTACTCCCACTTGGTTTCATCCGCTCATTTTATAAGGATATTCCATAGGGGAAGAGACAGATTTTCTTCCCCATCTGGAAACACTCTGTGGGGTTTTGACCAGCATAATGATAGGATTGGTTATACAGTCATGCACTAAACTGATAACACTTTGGCAGGATGCTGATGGGAAAGCGGTATTAACTCAGGCCAGAACACGTTCCCCTGAACAAGAACAGTGATGTTTAGATCAAAGAGCATTAAAAGAAAGGGATTTCCTCCTGGTTTCATTGCTCTAAAGCACAGATCAGGACATGAGTTGCCCATGAATCAGGTAATAAAGTAGAATTGGGCTGTTGAGCCACTTCCTTAGGGGTGGGCAAAGGAATAGCTTGAGAAGAAGGAAGAGGCAGCCCCATAGAGTGAAGAATTGCAGTAAGAGAGTTATAGGTGAGAAAACTACTGAAAATGAGTGGATTTGATGAGTCACCAGGAAAAAGCTGAGATAAAAGACTTGCCCTGGACTACTTACTAAGGTAAGCCCTCCAGAGCCTTCTCAATGTCCCTACTCCTGCTTTAAATGACAGGCAAAAGACCGGGATCCTTTGGGACTGGAGGGCAGGAACATAAAGAAATGCAGTAAATGCTGTTAGTAATAGTGTTCACAAAAGGGTTTAAACTCCCCCAGCCTCAGAGGAGGACCAGAGGCAGGGAAATCTAATTATTTAGCTTTAATGAGGGATGTGATGGAGGTGTATGTAATACAGCTATATTATATAGGTGTTATAGATAATATATATATCATTATATAGCAGCCTATGTTCTGTGTATATAAAATGGATGTGTAATAGTAAGGATGAATAAAACAGAGAAGAGGAGGATAGGCTGCTCTTTCTTTGGTGCTTTGACACCCACTGATGCTCAAACACTAAACTCCCAGGGGATAAAAGGGAAGGAGCCTGTACACAGGGCTCGGATGAAGCCCCAGCCCCAGCCAGGGGATATCACTGAGCTCAAGGGCTCTGTGGGAGGTCCAGAGCAGAACATGGGAAGTCATGTTTGCTAGGATTTAACAGGAGAAAACAAAAGGAAATCGGGTCTGTGTCCTGGGGTGAAATAGGAGGAATCCCATAACTCAAACAGGGCCCTTTCCCTTCATCACCAGGAGCCTGGAAAAGGGTTGGTGGGCCTGAGACCCCCAAGATGCTGCTCCAAAGGCTGTGGCAGGAGGCTGGGAGCGTATCATAATAGACCCATACGTGCTGTGTATGTTGTTCTGTAGCTGCTCCTTATTCAATCTAGGGAAAGAGCCAGAGCAAAAGGCTTCTACTTACACCAGAAGCAAGGAAATGACCCTATTTCCCAAGCTGGATGCAAAAAGCTCCTGTTACCAGGTTCGTGATGCTGCCTGCTTGGATACTTCCCTTTTTCCTCCTCCTCTTTTGTTTGACAGAACCCCAATGTGAAGGATGAAGCCCAAAAGCAATGCGGACAGAGCCCAGGTCAGGATGGGACCTCCCAAAGCTTGGAGCCTACATGGGACCACCACAGCTTATGCTCACCCTTTACTTCATCCTTATGTTGGCACTCCGATGTGTGTGTTCCCTGTTGTGATTACTCCTAAGCTCCTTGTCTAGTGCCACCCTAAATAGAGGTTTAAATAGCATAATTGACACTCTCTGTTGTTCACAGCCTTCACAAAGGAATAGCATGGAAAGATTTCACTTCTCAAATTGATTCAGGGGAAAGAGGATTGTTAAAGGTATAAATGTAAAAAGATGTCATTTTAAAGTCCGTTGCAAGCTTACCAATAAACACATCAGCAGTTCCTGAGTCTTTGCTGTTAAGAGCTAAAGCCCCAGTGGGAATTAGCTATTTCGGGCTCTTCTCATGCCAAGAGCCTTCCAGTTTTGCTAAGGTATGCAGTTCTAATGTTATAAAGCCTGGACATCCCCTTTGCTAACTTACTTTCCCTGCTATCAGAAGTCCAGCCTGCTCCTCCGGTGATCCTAAAGATCTCCTATTGCCATGGCAAGAGCAGACCCTGGGCTCCTTCTCAGCTCCAGCACAGCCTGGTTTTAAGCATCAGAAGAAGAGCATAGCTGGAGGGGATGCTGAAACCTTCCCTCGGTGTTCTCCCTGCAGCAGCATCCCATCACTGCAGGCTGCTGCTGGTGGTGCGGGATGCTCGCAGCAGCCCCCTGCGTGCCCAGGCGCTGCTCCAGGAATAGCTCTCTGTTTAGACATCTTCCCAAATCCCACTCCGTTTTCCTTGGCTCCGCAGGCCTGCTCCTCCTTACCCCATCGAGCTTGCTGTTGGATGGCAAGAGTAATTTCTGTGCACGCAAGAGCATCCCCTGCACCGGGATAACTGATACGGGCCGAGTGGCTATGGCCACAGGGCGGTAGTGGAAGGACCACGGGCATCAGAAAGATCTTGATCCATATCACAGTGAGATAAAGCCCATTAATTCACGTTTCTTTACTAAATTGACTCATTTCTTCACTAAATTACTCCAAACCTGTGCCGTGTCTCCACAGACACGCATTAGTCTAAAATACAAAGGAGAAAGAGCCGGTTTTAGCCCTGGGTGATGCTGACCCTTTCCACCAGCCCCACCTCCTTCATCTCGACCCAGCTGATGAAGAGCCATCCACTAGAGAGCACTGTCACCCAGCCCTTGGTGCCCCAAAGCCAGCAAATCACCCCAAACCCACATCAGAAAGGACACAGCCTAAGAACTGTACCTTGCACATGTGTTTCCACCTTGCAGACACCGTCTCATCTCTGGTATGGTGAAGGCACACCGGTGCCATTAGATGCCCTACCTGCCCTCCTCTGCTGGGTATGTCCCATAGGCAGAGTTAGCCAAGAGCTGACGATGGCTTTGGAGAGCTGCACTCAGGCTTTGAAGACCCAGATCCAGCTCTGAACACACCTAAACACCCTAATATAGTCCAACTAACATGCATGTGGAGGAAGGAATCTGAACCAGCACCAAAATACCTCCCTGGGGAGAAGCAGAGTGAAGAAGAAGAGAATGAGGAATAAAAGAAACAGAGAAGAGTTGCTGTTAGAGGTTGGGTGGATGAATTTACTTTAACATTTCCCAAAATTCCACCCCAGAGCATCTTCCTGAGGAAGGGAAATAAAGGACACATTTTCTTGGCATTAAGCCTTTGGCAATGTGATATTTAGTCCCCTTCTAAAGCCAATGTGCCTCAATCCTGTGCTAGCACCAAGAAGGGAAAGCAAAGGGAAGGAAGGTCAGGGCAAAAGTGCAGCAGGGCTTCTGCCCTGTCTTTTGTGGGCTGCTGCAAGTGCAAAGGCTGCACTGATTTGGGATTGATTTCCATCTTCTGCCTCGAGGAGGAGAACATCAACACCCAAAAGGAACCAGGCACATCGAACGAGTTATTGAAATGAATGTAAAGGGGGGGAGGAACTCATACAGTGGTTTTGGTTTTCAATCCAAACCACATAAATCTGACCCCCTAACATTACCCAAGTGACAATGACAGATCCACTACCTGGGAATTCAAGGAAAGTCCACCCAGGTCCAACTATTGGGGTTATTTGGTGCCCTATAGCTGCTCACAGGGCCCTATGCTGGTAACCCCGAGAGAAGATCCCATGGCAAGGTTAAACCAGAAAGAAACCACATCAAGGATGGACCAAAATCACACCCAGCCCTTCCCATGGCCAAGCTCCATCAGCAACCCATCCTCCCCTGCCTCTAGCTGCAGGGTTACTGCTGGGTCATCACGTCACAGCATCTTTGTGGTGTTCAGCCAAAGGAACCGATTCAACCTTTAAAAGCAAGAAGCTTCTTGGAAAATGAAGCTCTGTTCCCCGAAGAAGCAGCTCGAGGAGTGTCCCCAGTAGGGATAATTAAGCAGAGCTGCTCTCCTTTGATGCTGCTCTGCCACCTCCTTGTCGCTGTCCAGATGCGAGGAGTGAAGATTCAAGCGTTCAGTGAAGCTCTGCATGAGAACCACCATTTCTGTGTTACAAGGACAGGGATTTCTTTTCCCCCAGCTTGTTTCCAATTTCCTGCTGAACAAAATCCTAAAAATAAGCCTTTGGGATCCATCAAAGTGCTTTGCTATAATTATAACTGCCTTAAACTTATTGCAACCAGAAAACGTCATTGTCCTGCTGTTGGAATACTCTCTTTTTCCAGCCCCATCCTCCCCAAAACGAAACGAATTTATACCCTCTTTCCTGTGATACATTTTGCTCTAGAAACCTGCCTTTTCCTGTAGTGAAACCCTGCTGGAATACACCCAACAAACTCAATGGCAACGCAACAAGAAACCGCAGCCGAGGCCACGTTGCCAGCGCGCAGTGGCAGAAAAGGCCGTTGGCACAAGTGCCAACAGAGACAACAACCAGAAACGTAAAGGAAAAACAGCACGTTGGGATTGGTGCTTCTATAAATGACCTCCTGGAGGAGGCTTGGAGCAGAATAAGAGCTTGTCCAAGTTTGCATCGTAACAACCGACAGTTGGTGACCCAATAAACACCATTTCCTTTACATCCTAACACGGGATTCGAAGAAAAGGCTGAAAAGACTCTTGGAAAGGGGGGATTTGAGTTGATAGATAACAACCACCCAAGGAAGTATTGGATTTACAAGAGCAGCTCCTCACCAGAGAGAAAGGAAGCTGATGTGCTGTGGTTTGAGTGGGAAAAGGGCCTTTGAATTGAATTCTAGCCCTCGGTGTCCAAAGCAGAGACCAGAGGGAATCACAAGTAAATTGCTCATAAACTCATCCAACTTCCTGCCAATACGTTTAAAACAGTTCCAAAACTGGTGAGTTCAAAGGAAAAGGAGGAGAAAAGAAATAGGGGTGGGGAGAGGCAAGAGGAAGGGGCGCAATGGTGGGAGATGGGAGATCCATGGGGGTAGATGGATGGAGCAGGGCATCCTGATGGCTGGGGCTCCTCCTGCAAAACCAGGCTGGATCAATGCTTGCCTGCTCTTTCTCTGTCCCACCCACCAGAGATTTCAGGGACAAAGAACTGAGTTTTGCCGCATCTTGTCAAAAGGGGCTGGTTTTAGTCATGTCCCATCCATCCCTTTCCAGGGCCTGGGGACCTTTGGGATGGAGGAAACGCACGCAAACTGAACAGGCTGCCACTGAAGGGCTGAGGCTCACGCTTTGCAGAGGCTGTTTGTGCTTCCTGCTCCCTGAAATAAGCTGAATTCCATTAACACAAAGGGGAAGAACGCAGGATTTGGGCTGGGGGAAGGGGATTAGGGAAAAAGCTTCAACTCTGACCCTCCAGCCCCGTTTTCCCAGCAGAAAGCAGCCCTAAGAGTCAAAAGAAGCCCCTCTCCCAACTGCTCTTCCTGCAATGGGGAATGATCGGCTGCCAAAGTGTGCGCCGGGGGCTTTGCTTCCCCTAAGCTGTTTATTTTAGTGGAGCACAGATCACATGTGGAAGAGTTTAGGCAGGCAGAGGTCCCCTATGGCCTGCGCTGCTCTAATGAGAGCCAGAGCCCGGGATGCAGCCACCAGCCCCGCTCCCATGGTCCCTGCTTGTCCCTCGCACCCAGTGGGACAATGCTTTCTCCATGGCTAGAAGCTGGTGTCACCCTCCTGTTCTCCCCTTATCCTCTCAAATCCTTGGCACATCTTCCACCTCAAGCCAAATCCCTGCCCTTCCCATCACCATCCCAGTGGTGTCCAATGAGAGATTCTGAATCCCAGCACAGCTCCCAGTGCACTCCCAGGTGGATCGGAAAGAAGCCACCTCCTTCTGTTTCAGACAGCTGACACCTACAGCTTGCCATGGCCTACAGCCATCCCATAGCTGTGGGGCTCCTCCAACCATGTTTAGGGGGTCAGGAGCCCCACACCAGCTCTTACTGTGAGCACCCTGTTCACAGACCAGGGCGTTTCTATGCAGTGAGGAGGTCTCATAGAATAAATAGAACCATGGAATGGTTTGGGTTGAAGGGACCTTAAAGCTCATCCAGCTCCAACCCTTGCCATGGGCAGGGACCCCTTCCACTTGCTCCAAGCCCCTGTGTCCAACCTGGCCTTGAGCACTGCCAGGGATGGAGCATCCCTGGGAGCCTTGGCTGCATGAGCAACCAGCTGCCAAATGAAGAAGATACAGGCAAAGGGAGACAACCAACACGAATGCCTCACATTTGATGTTACTAAAGCCTTGCTATCAGCTTCTAATTGCGATCTGCACACCTCTCAAAGCCAAACAGCTCCGTTCTGTGTGATTTTCAACCAACAGAGATGACTGTGGCCAAGGAAGCCCTCCCTGCGCCGGGGGGATGCATCTGCTTTACATCAGCGTGCGCTGAGCAGAACGGGTCCCACTCAGCAGGGCAGAACAGAGCCACCCTTGTAACCTCGGCTTTCATCAGATGAGGACTAACAGGATACAACCTGATCCACTGCTGGGTCCCTGCTCGTGGCTTCAAAAGGAAAAGGGATGGTTCCCCCCCCCCCCCCGAGCTTTTTCATGCTCTGTTCCAATGGGATTTAATAGCGCCCATGTCCTCCTGGCTTTATAAACGCAGCCAAAAGCTCACTGGAGCAAGGGCTTGAACCTGCTTTGTTTGCATCCTGTAGGCTCCTTTTCCTGGCCATGGGTTTTCATGCAGCTCACAAAGCTCCTTCATTTAACAGACCCCTTCCGTGGGCCCAAGGTCAGCAGAAAGCAGCGTTACCATTGCCGGGGCTGCAAGAGCAAACAAAAGAGAGCAGGTGCTGAGGCTTTAAGTGCCCAAAGAAAACCTCCTCTTCCCCCAGCATTTCATTGCTCTGGGCACATCATTCCCTGCTAATGGTGGGGATTTCGGATGGAAACAGAGCTAATAGCAGGGGTGAAGCTGGCTGCTGGGTATAACAGAGCAGTAACTCCAGCGGCTGCTCTCTATAGCAAAACACCATCGCTGCCCAGCGCCTGCATCCCTACGGCGCTGCAAATCCAAGCAGGAAAACCACTAAAAGCTTCCCCGATTCCCCCCTGGCTGGCTCTGTAACCTGCTTGCTAAAGGCCAGGCTCTGCTATCAGCTCTATCAATAAACCACAAACCAATCCAGCTTTCCAAACACAAACATGCTGTCCTTCTCTCTGTTTTCCATAGCCAGCAGCGGGGAGGTTTCCTGTGGCTGTGCTCTGAGCTGCCTGTTAGAGAGGAAGGGGCCGTGCTGGAGAGATGTGGCCAACAACAGATCCTCCCAAGGCAAGTAATTTGTCTGTATTACATGAAAACACACATAGATATATATTTATGTGTCTATATATATATATTTGTGTGTATATACATATCCCAAGTCTCCAACTCAGGATAATGAGCCACATTTTAGCACTCGGTAGTCAGCAGGACCCAATAGCTGATTAAAGAGGGGAACACAGGAGAAGCCTCGCTCCAGATGGGCATTTCTCTTCGCCAAGATGCTGCCGAGGAATGCTCCCCATTCCCAACAGCAAGGTGAGACGTGACCGTCGGGAGAGCACACCGGGATGCTTTTCCCCCCAAACCCCTCCTCAGCTTCCCAGTCTGGTGCCAATCCTGCACAAGGGGAGGGTGAAACACATGGAAGAGCATATTGCCACCCTGGGCAACACGTTGCAGCAGTCTTGGGGCTGAGTGCCCCCTTTCTTAGGGACCGGGATGTGTCAAAACACAGGCTGCCGTGTGCTGGCGAGAGATGCAAACCCCAAAGCTCAGACCTGAACAGGGGCAGGGGCTCTCAGATTGCACCGTGCAATTCATCTCCCTTTCATCAGAGGTGCCAAGCACCCCTTTTGAGATGCAAAAGAGCCTTCTGTGCTCTCCCCGGGGCTGGCAGGATGCTCGGCCTGTGGCCAAAGGGGCTTTGTCCCCCTCTATCCACCACCTATAAACCACTTCTGATGCTGAAGAGTCAAACTGGAGGGAGATGAGACAAGTTTGTGCCTGGGTCACCCCATGGGGTGAGTGGGGACCTCAAGGGGGACAGATGGAGAAGGCCTGGATGTGAGTAACCAGAGGTAGGATGGGCTTGAGATGCAGGAGCCCAGGCCAGGGAAGGTCCAGCCTTGCTCCCAGTGCTCACACGCTTCATGCCCCATCCCTGGCAGTGCTCAAGGCCAGGTTGGACACAGGGGCTCGGAGCAAGCTGCTCCAGTGGAAGGGCTTGGAACTGGATGAGCTTTAAGGTCCCTTCCCCACGGCAGCAAGGAGCAGCAGTGCTCCCAGTGCCAGGCCCTGTACTCATCAGCAAGGGACAAATCCTGGTGCTCTGGGGTTCAGGCTTTAAACAGTGGAGCCACGCACACAGCTCACAGAGGGCAATGAACAGGGCAAGGGCTCATTTTACACAGGGAGTCAATGGAAAACCTCAAGCCCCTTTCCAACAGGCCAGCTTGGCCTGCAGCCCTCACCCGGGTGGCATTTCAATGTGCATTCATTATTTACAGCTCCCAAAGCAGGTCTTTGCTAACGCCAGCTCCTGGTGCAGAGGAAGGAGCTGCAGCCTCACCAGGATCAGGGAGCTGGGAGGGATAACCTCTCCCTGCACAAAAGGGCAGCCATGAGATGCCATCCATCAGACACCATCCATCAGACACCATCCACCAGACACCACACATCCCACCTCATCAGCAGCTTCCCTTCAGCTGCACAGAGCAGAAAGACAGGCAGACAAAGCCGGGATGCCCTGGTGATGGATGATGTGGGAGAAGCCATGGAAGCAGCTGGTTACACACTAGAAGGTTTACTAGGTTGAATGTGTCAATGGAATAGAAACCAGAACAAATACAGGATAAGAACTGGGATTGTAACTGGGAATGACGCAGAGCATCTCGTTTGAGCCTGCAGAACAGTTTGGGTTGGAATGGACCTTAAAGATCATCTAGATCATGGCATGGAAAGGAACAGAATGGAAAGGAATAGGACCAGGCTATTTCAGTTGGAAGGGACCTGCAATGATGACCTAATCCAGCTGCCTGACCCCTTTAGGACTGACATAAGGCTCGTTATTAAGGGCACCATCCAAATGCCTCTTAAGCACCAGGTCTGAATGCACACGAAGGGGCACAGCATCCCTTGCTCATGCAGCCAGGTACAGCAGCGCTGTGCTCTCCGGAGCCGTGCCAGCCATGAGGAAACCCCTGGCCAGCAACAAAGAGCTCCAGGGACCACCTGATTTCAGCCTCCTGGTTTCAGCTCACAAGCACCTGGAAAGCGTAAGCGGAACCTTCATCCCCATCGCTGCCCCATGCGAGCAGCCCTGGCTGGGAAGAGCAAGGGCAATGCCCAGCAATGGTCCATATGGAGATGCTGCTGCGGTATCCAGCGAAACCAACTCATTCCCATCCCAAACTTGGTGGCACAGAACAAATTGGGTTCCCCCTCAAGACCAGCACCGAGCAAACAGGGTGGCAGCTTCTTAAACTGCCCTGAGCAGCGCGTTGTGGAGTTATTGCTCCATCACAGCCCTCATAACCGTTTCCTCCCTTGGATTCGCAGGGCTTCACCTTCCCCCCCGCACCAGGCATTCCATTCGGGCACTGCTCGGCCTTGTTTCCATCACTCCAAAGGTCATCCCAGTGCTCCTGACTCTTGACGTTCAACAGCAAACATCCCAGTGCTTTCCTTTCGAGCCTCTTGGGAAGGACAGGCCACCCTGCCATCAAGGGACCCTGCCAAGGGGACGCTCCAGGCTCCATCGGCAGTGGAATGCAACCCATCTAAATGCCTTTTCCTCCCAGGCTGGATCCTGGGTGAGGTCAGCCTCAGCACACATTTCCTCTGGGAACCACACTTCTGAGTGTGGGATACCCCTTTGCCCCAGGGGCCTCCCTCCTGCGTGGCCAACAAGTAGCTGGTGACAAGGGATAACCAAGCATCACCTTGCAGGGCGCTTTTGGTGGTTATTTAATACTTCCAGAGGATTGGAGTGCTGAACCACAGCAATATGCAGAGATTAAATCCTCATTTCCAGCCCTCTTGATAGGGGCAATCACAAGAGGAGGGGTACAATAAAGCTTGGAGAATGCCTCTCTTGTGTTTCCAGGGCAATGAACGGAGCTAACGTAGTAAATAACCCCGGTATTTGTAATGCTGCAGGATACACAGAGGGAAAAGCTCTGCTCCAGCCCGGTAGAGCTCTTATTAACAATTGCCATGCACCAGCAGCCAGCAGTTGGTATTGAGTGCCTCCCCTGGGAAATGAACTGCTTTCCACCTGCATCCCGATGCAATCATCCCAAACAAACAGAGCCCTGTGTTACAACACACAGCCAGGACAAGGGCAAACCCCAGCAGGGGGTCACAGCCTGGTCCACCCAAGGGCATGTGGCATCTTCCGGAGCCATCACCATCACACCACTGCAGCAGGTATCTGCCTCCCCACCTGGATGGGTTCAGTGACTGCGCTTTGGTTCTCTGCCCCTTCTGATCCCTGGGACACCCATGTAATGTAGGGCAAAGTCAAGCCCCACTGTCACAGGCAGAAGAGCTCACCCACTCATGGGTCCCAAAGGTCTCTCTATAGCACACACACACACACACACACATAGATGGGGGTTAAATGCAGAGGAGAGACTGTGTGATTCCTGCTCCACATCCTCCCACCAGCATCCCTTCGTGCTGGATGCTCTGAAGGGACTCTTTGTGGCAGCAGCTACAACTTCTCCTATCGCTCGCCCACAAGCAGAGGACCTTCATCCACAAACATTCTGTTTCCAGAAGGAAGGGCACATTATTCATGCATCAGCCTTCCCCCCCCTCATAAAAACTCCCTTTTTCCTTGGCTTCACAAGGGCTTTGTAAGGAAACACAAGCAGGCACTGCAAGCGAGCATGAAAATCAGCACCCACCATTCCTCCAGGACAGAGATGGTTTGTGCCCCTGGTGACATTAGGAGTGGGATGCTAAAAGATCATTCCTACCAACCAAACAAGGCTGCTTAACCCCTGTTAACCTAAAGCAGAACACCCTCCTCTTCTGTTTGAGCGCTGACACTACCTGGCTACTCGGAAGGAAAGGGGTTTAGCTTCCTGTGCAGGCAGGGAACAAGGCAGCCTTGTCCCAGGCACACAGCTCCCTTCTGCAGGGAAAACACATTGGGATAAAACCTGCATTTCCCCTTGTGAATCCAATTCCTGCCTCTATGAAGCAGCAGCCATGGTCCCATCCTCTCTGACATGGCTGCTTTGGCTCTACCTATTGTCCCAGCCCAAGGATGTGCAACCCCAAACTTAATGTCCCCAACCCTAAATGCACCATGGGCCTGTGCAATGGGGACAAGCCAGGAGCTGGAGGATGATGAAACAAGCAGCATTTGTGCCCTTGGCAGGAGTATTTTACCCCACGCTGATGGTGCTGACACAGGATGGATGTGGCACACTGTGGCCTATGGCACAAACTGCAGATACCAGGGGCTGGAGACATCAGCCCTTTAAACCAGCTCCAGCAGGGTTTACCTCCCACCCCAGGCTACCAAATACCCTCCCTGGCTTGTTGCTGCATCAGCAGCTGCTGCAAAACAGCATCTCAAAGGCCTAATCCATCACTTGGTTCCTCCCCAGGTCCTGCTGGTACCCGAGGGATGCAGAAAACCAGAGCCAGGAGCTGCTGCATTTTCAGCTCTGCTTCATCTGGGAAAAGCAAAGAAAACAAACACAGTTTTCTGTCCTTAGCATCTACAACCCTGTAATTTGCACACATTACATGGAGAAATACCTATTAGACAATGGCTTTTACACCCCCAGTGTGGTTCCCACTGAGGCAGGGCCACAGGCAACCATTTCCCTGCAGAAATGGATGGCAACAAATAAATACTCATTTGCTGTGTTCACCTTATTCATACCCACAGAGGGAGAGAACAGGACAGCTACTGCTGGGCACTCTCAGGATTAAATATATCCTCCATCTCAGACAACCACAGCCCATCCGACACAACTTTCCTAACCTGTCCTGAGGTTTTCAAGCCACAAAACTGCCTGACCCAGCGAAGAATCAGTGCTGAGCCACAAGCTAAAACGTGTGGGGCTGCCAAACCCCCTTGGCCAAGGAATTAAGGGCTCACCCTTCCCATTGGCAATGACTTATTGAGGTTACACACGAGCAGAGCATCCCCATGGGTGCTTGCTTGGGTGCCTTTGGCTTGTGAGGAAAACAACAGATTATGAAGTTAGGCTTCAACTCTAAGAGAGTGAAGGAAATAAGCACCTAAGATCTGGGTCCTAAATCCATCCTCAGCCTCCTGAGGCCTGACTTTTCCAACTGGAAAGACCTCAGTGGTCCCCAGCACACTTGTGCCACCATCAGACACTGACCTTGTCCCTTCCTTGTCCCTCGCTATCAAGGTTATCTTAAGAACCCAATGGCTGTTGTGGTAACACAGCAGGAATGTGGTTGGGCACCGATTCCTGCTGCTTGTGGAGCGGAGAGAAGTAAAGGCACCGGGAAAACGCATGTGAACTGAGAAAGATCAGATCCTTGCCCTTCACATGGCCCAGAGCAATGGGGGAAGGAGATGGATGAGCGAGGGCCAGGAGCTCTGAAGCACAGAATGGGTTTATGAAGTGAAGAAGGTGCCACACTGACTCCTCCCAGTGTGGACTCCCCCCTGTAAGCTCTGTACCAGGCTCAGGGCAGGCACAGGCTTCTTTTGGGGGGTTTCTCATGTGACAGAGTGAAAAGAATCCATGGGTTTAGGTCCAGATTGATTCCATCTAATCCCAGTGCTCAGACTGAGCTGCTCCACCCTACAGCCCAATGCTTCACGCTCTGGTGACATCAACAGGAACCCCGTGCAAAGGAAGGCTTTACAGAACCATTCTGTGATGATTCTGTGATGTAAAATGGGGATAGATTGGGAATTAGGGTATGAATAATCCATATTCCATCAGGTGCTGCCCGCTGCTAAGCCTGGTGGGGCAGGCACCACCGCTCCATCCCCTCCCTGGTGCATCCCTGGCTCATCGCTGTCACTGCATGCACAGCAGCAAACAAAGGTAACGCACAACCCAGGGATGGGAAAGGCACAGGAAAGCCATGGAAGCGATTTCCCCCGGGAAACACCTCCTCCCTCCCCTCCAAGCACGCAAGCCCGTGCTCCAAAGCAATCACAGACACACGGAGCTGTGATTACCAGCTCTGCTTTTCCAAGGCTGAAGGCAAGCGCTTGGCAGCAGGAGGAGGAGGGAGATTCCAGCATCTAATTCGACACTTGCCAGTTCAACTCTGGGCTGGAATTGTGTCCTTAGGCAGAGCCAGGGACGGCCAAATTACTTTAGCAGGCTGGTTTCATCCTCCTGCTATTGGCTACCCGGCCAGGCAAAATGATGTATGCTTAACATAAAGGGATGTGATTCAGAGGGAGGCACAGAGAGGGAGACAGCAAGTGAGAGACAGACAGATTTAGAATACATACATATAAAAATAAGGCAGTTTGGCACAGGTTTGGGTGCTCTGGCAGCACAGCAGAGCGGGGCAGCCAATGCTGAGAGCTTCCTCCCTCCATTTAGCTCCGTGTGTGCACACACAGAGGCTGAACACACGCCTGGGGTGAGGTGGAAAGGGAAAGCACCAGCCTCCCCCCCTCTGCCTACGCTGCCTGGATGTAACATCACCAAGTGCAAAGCCAGCTCCAGCCCTCCCAGGCATCTGTCCCCATCCTCCTCCTGCAGCTGCTCCCCTTCCCGTTAGCACCTGTAATGAACACAGCAGTCATGGAATGAAGAAAAGCCATTTTCCCTTGTGAGCATTGGCCCACGTGTCTGTTCAGACTCATTACAGCTCCTTGGCTTTGCTCAGGGCTGAGCTGTGCCCATGTGCGGGGCTCCCCTTCACAGCCGGGGTCCCAGGGTGGACTGGTCCAAGGGAGATGGAGCCATTGATC
Source organism: Pezoporus occidentalis (assembly GCF_034315485.1). NCBI lineage: Eukaryota > Metazoa > Chordata > Aves > Psittaciformes > Psittacidae > Pezoporus > Pezoporus occidentalis. Next base: position 2,086,384 of record NW_026913673.1, on the reverse strand, counting down.
CACCCCACTGCTGGTGGCTACATCCCGTGCTGCCCAAGGGAAGTGCCAGCAGGCATGTCGTGAGGAAGGGATGCTAACCCACTAGCTGTGGGCATCGGAGGAGGTGGCAGTACAAGACACCCAGAGGTTACCATCCCTTCACCAGCCCTGAGCAAGAAGAGAAACATCCCACTAAAGCCCTTTGGTCCCACAGCTTGGAAAGCCTTTTAATCAAAGAGAGATCAGCATTGCACAAGCATATCCATTCCTACAAACGCACTCCCCATCAGCTCCTGATCGCAGGGATACTTAAGCCCCAATTCCTTCCCAAACCCAGGTGCAGGGGCAGCCCCAGTGTCCATCCCTGCACAGACAACTCATGGGCTGATTGATGTGCTTTGGGTAAGCCAAGCACTATTAAAGCACTACTGCAACACAACAGCATGCACATCACAGTCCATTTTCCAACCCTTTCCCTATAATAATCCCTGATTTAAAACACCACCAGAGCCCCCCGAGCTCTGCTTGTACTATAGCCAAAGGCTTGTTATCACAGCTGTGAATTTAAGCCAGTTTCCACCCAAACCCAAGGTTGACTCCAACTTGCAGCAAAAGGTTGGCATCAACTCTCCCATGCCCACCATGGGGATGGTTGGAGGAGGGATGCTTCAGGTTTTCCAGCCCATTCCTGCTTCCCAGGCACGATGACGCTGCTCTCCTCTGCACTTGGGATGCAGCAGGGAAAGGGCAATGGACAAGGAGGAAAACACCTCTGGGTGAGCAGGAAGCAACCCGGTAAAACACCATGCATGGGGAAACAGTGACGAGACTGGAGATAACTGAGGACTCGGGAGGGGTTCATCTCCTGCCTCCCTCTGAGCCCTGGCCCATAGCTGTGAGCGCTTCCCTTCTTCATGGTGGATTTGTTCCTCCCCAACAAGCACCTAAACCAGCAACCCAGGCAAATCCCATCCTACAAACCCTGGCTGGAGCAGAGCCAGCGCGGCGGGTTGACAGCCCCACGGTCGCTGCTGTGTGGTCAGGGCTCATTTAGGGCTGAAACCTCAGCCCCTGCTATTAAAACCATGGAAAACCTCAGCTGTTTCCCAGCTTTTCCAAGGGAAGGCAAGTGCTACACAGCAGGCTTGTAAGATAAAGCCTGGCAAATCCCTGCCATGCGGATGTGCTGGCATTAAAGCTCCAAGCTGATAATTAAGGCCAGGGACTGGTAATTAAAGACAGAGCGGCACAAATCACTGCTTGTCTTTCGGGCTGTACAGCCCCAACAGAGCTCATAGAATCCCAGGCTGGTTTGGGTTGGATGGGACCTTAAAGCTCATCCAGCTCTGACCCTCTGCCATCAGAGCAAGCTTTAGTCACTAATACACCTTAAAACACCACAAAAATACCCTTACCATTGCTAAGGAAAAAGAGATGTGTCTCCGCCTTCAGGTCTCTGCGGACAACAGGGTGCAAGTGTGCTGAGCCAGATCTCCAGGCAATATGGTCCTAATCCTATTTTACCATATAATCCTTTATTCCCTCATTTTTCTCCCCTGCTCTTCTCTTTCCAGACTGTTTTTTCACTCGATTACTTCCCACTATGGCTACAAATAGCATCTGCTACAACAGGAAGCAAACCCCTCTCGGGTCCATGAGCCAGCACCTGGATACAACTCCTGACTCTGCCAGATTGTGGCTCCTTTTGGATTTCTCACTTCCCTCCATGAAAATAACAAATATATAATGCATAACAGCACAGCAAACAAGGAGCTCTTTCCGTTCCTGTCAGCCTCAGCCACAGGTTCCACAGCTCCATGGATCCAGGAGGTTGGAGCTGAGGCTTTGCAGGCGAGGAGAGGACCGGGATCCTTTACTCCCTATTTTCACCCAGTTCCTTTCATGCAAACACGTTGCAAGCCACAATGTGCAGAATAACATGTGCCTGCACACGAAATACAAGCTACTTAGGGTGTCTTGGAGCAGCTTCTCTCCTGCTCTCCAATGCCCACCATGGGGATGTTTGGAGGAGGGATGCTTCAGGTTTTCCAGCCCATTCCTGCTTCCCAGGCATGATGATGCTGCTCTCCTCTGCAACTGGGATGCAGCAGGGAAAGGGCAATGGAAAAGGAGGAAAACACCTCTGGGTGAGCAGGAAACAACCTGGTAACACATTGCGGGGGAACTCACCAGGACTGAGGCTTCCTCTTCATGATGCCTTGGCGTCTCCACTGCGAGTGGGGGCTGAGGTGGTAGGTGAGCTGCCGGCAAAGCTTCTCCATGGCCCCAAGGGAGTCCCCCTCCTGCAAAGACAAGGGAGGACACCAGGTAAGGTGCCTGGAGCGTTAGCATCACACCCACAGGATGCTCTGACCCCAGAGCGCTCCCTGCTAGGAGCTGGCAGGCCATAAGGAACCACACTGAAATAAGAAGAGAAGGGGGGAAAGAATCCCCATTGATTGCTAAGATGCTTCAAGGATGGGGCATTTCAACCCACCCTGCACCCCTCTGGATACTGCTGCGGAATGAACACAGGGGTGCACGAGTCCTGCCTGCTTAAGGATGATGAGGTCCCTTCAGGGGATCCACAAGGCAGGCTTGTCCCTGCAGGCCATGCAGAGCAGCCCTGTTACCATTTGACACTACCTGCTAGCTTTCAGCACTGAAGGTGTGCGGAGATTGAGTGAGTAAATCAAACTACCCATCCACAGCCCTCAAAACTGCTTTATGGAAGAGCAAACACTAAGAGGCTTTAGGAGCTAATGGAGATCTTGGGAACAGAAACTCTCAAAGCATAAAAGCTTCAAGGAAAACAGGGATTTTGGTGAACTCTCCTCAATTCTGATTAAAATTTACCAAATCACCCCAAAGGAGAGTGACCTGGAAAACTCTCAGTGTATGCAAGCATTTGATTCTAGAGATTTTGGTTCCTAAAACCAAATCCCAATCAAATACCACTCTCTGGACTGTTCAATCATGCTTCAAGATCTTTAATATCCTAATGCCTGACATGACATCCAAGAATGGAAACCACCCCTCTTGCTCTGCTTGTCTGACTCTCTGAAAAGTCACAAGCAGAGATTAACCTTACCTAAAGGGCAATAGTGATAACAAGCATCAAGATGTGGCTTTATCTACCTGCTGCATCACGAACCACCTTAAAGAAGACAAAGAAACCAAATAAGAAGCCCTAAAATAAGCCCTGCTGCTGCCCTTCACACCCCCTGGTTGCTCAGGGTTTTACCGGGCAGGGATGCTGAGGAAGATGCTGCATCCTCTCTGCTGGACACCGGTTGCTGCTGCTTTCACATCCTCCCCAAGCAGCCTGATTTCTCCCACCTCGCCTCCAAGTCAGCAGAGCAGGGCCAGCTGAAGGCATCATAAAGAGTGGATGAAGTGAGGAGCAATGGGGCTGTTGACACATCACCTCTGGGTGTGCAGGGAAACAATGACAGCGGGTTGACACAGGGGACGGGAACCAAGCAGCACAAAAGCGGGGCAGAAAGGGCACATCCGCAGATGGCCAGGGCACAAATCTCAGCGTAGGACTCATGGTCTTTATCTCCTCTGTAACACACAAAGCCTTGGCAGAAATCAGGGTAGTTTATTCCCAGGTGCCTCCACAGAGATCACCGTGAATTAAAAGCTGATTTAGTGCAGGGGTGATGCTTGCCCAGCTCCATCCGTGCTAACTGGCAGCGAAGTGACAGCATCAACGCTCACCCGCCTCCATCAGGCACACAGTGATGGATGAACTCAGCGGCTCAGGTAGAAACTCCAGACACATGGATACCAGCAGGACAGGGTGTATGGAAAACACCGTGTGAGCACAAGCTGGATACAGCATGAATCAGGAGCCGCTTCGCATCAGAGAAAGCATTTGACAGCCGTACCTCCTGATTCCCAGGAAATACGGGTTTAAGAGCGCATTTAAACCCATACTTTTCAACACCTCATTTATCACCACGCTTCACTTGCAACAAGGATTTGAATCCCATAGATTTCAATGGGATGTCAGCCTATGCTAAACCTCAGGCATGCCGAAATCCCCCCCTCCCACTGGCGACCCTGTGGCAAGGAATACCTATTGCTCCAGGCTTGGGATGGGGGAACCCTGGGAGGCTCAGCCTGTGAAATGAACACAGAAACATAATGAAAGAGGAGGGTTCATTGCATGTTTGCCACTGGAAGGCCTGGAAGCACATTGCAGCCATGCTTCAGTTAAACCATTCTGGGAGGCAACAGCATAGGCTGCTCCCTTTAACCATGCTCTCCATTTGCTCTCTGCCAACAACACCTTCACTGCATCGTGTGGAAAATCTCCTTTTGAAAAGGGAGCACATTGAGAGCTCCAAGGAAAGATGCTGGAGCAGGATAAAGCGTATTTTAACCCTTATCTCACAGCCTTCACACAGTCATCCCTATCAGGCCGCTCTTTCATCCCTTTACACTTCACAAGCAAGCTCGACTCACAAGCACTGCAAGTACTGGGCTGCTTCTATTTTGGGGTTTTAAAACACGACTGAGAGAACAGAACTCCTTCTGGTCTTGGTACAGTGCAAGGGAATAAGCCAGCCACAAAAGAATGGTCTTCTCCACCCTGACCTGTAGACAAATGCCCCACTTCAGCACTGGGATAAATTAACAGCCCATTTCAGAGGCTTCATAAGATGGTGCGAGGCTCCTTGCTCCTGCACATCTCATTTCCATCACTGCACCTCACCTGCCCATGGGCGAGACACAAACCTCTCTGCTGCCAAGAACCCAAGTTTTACCCCCCTGCAATTCCAGGCCGGGCCCCAGGGGTAGGGAAGCTGCCCTGGATTGCCCAAACGTGTGCTCAGAACAGAGGTGTAGCTGATGGGGTGCCAAAGCCTCATCTTATGGTCTAAACAAAGGCTTTTTTTTGCTGTTTATGATCCAGATCTACCAAGAAGTGATTGACGATGATGCAAACTTGATGGGATGGAGCCAAAGAGCTTGTTTGAAAACTGAGTCAGCTTAAAAGCCAGCCCAATCCACTTGTGTTGCTAAAGGTTTAACCTCACTGCCCTGACACAGCTCATTGGAACTAGATGATCTTAATGTCCTTTCCAATCCTAACTCTTCTATGATTGTCTTAAACCAGACCCAAATGGCAGCAGCGATCATTCCTGAAATAACACATAAGGATGCTTCTCTATCCAAGGCATCACCAGTGATGCCAAGGAAGGCCTGGTTCCTCCTAGCATCACATTCACAATACGCATGTGTGAAATATGCGTTTGTTACTCTGGATTCCAAGCTTGGGGAGGAAAACTCCAGAGCATCCCAGGGCTGGGGAGATGGGAGGGACCACATTGAGAGCTCAGCTTTCCCACAGAGCTGGGATATGCCCTTTCTCTTAGCACTCCATCCACAGGCAGCTGATATGTGCTGGTAAGAAGCGGGCGATGAGCCCTCAGCTGAGCTCCCCACAGATCCATCACCTGCACATCTGGAAACATACATGGAAGCAAAAGCTCTTGGTGCCATGACCCTGCACATGGGATCCTGCTCCTGTGTCACGCCTGCAGCAAAACTGTTCTGAGCATCACACAAACGGGGGGGCAAAGCCTCCCTACAAGGAGCAAGGCAGCTATAGGGCACCCTCTTTCCTTTCCAGTCATCTTAGCTGTTTAGCTGCACATTTATGCAGCACCCTGGCTCGCAGCAAGACAAAGCAAGCCCATGGGGTACAAGCATTAGCTCAGAGAAGCAGTTTTGGGGCTTCTCCTCAAGCGAGCCTACTTCTGCTCCACGTTGGCAGAGCCTCAGTGCAATTCCCTGCCACCAGCCCCGATGCTGGGCGCGGGATGGAGGAGGGATGAGGAGAAAGCTGAGAGCAGAGGCTCTGCCCCGCAAAGGGCCCCTTTCCCCGTTGTTCCTCCTCCGTGTTCGCCTGCTTCCAGCCCTCTGGAGAAGGAGAGGGCTGCTCGCTGCCAGGATTCATGAGATTTTTTAATCCCTTAACAGATTCCAGCTGGGAGAGGGCTTCGTGGCACATACCCCATCTGTGACCCACAGCCCAACGGGACCTTGGTCGATGGAAAACAAAGGGCAGCATAAGCTGAGCTCTCTATGTCCCCAAGCACATGCTGGTCCTCACCCTGGCTCCAGCCCCAGGGAGAGAGCTCTGGATGAAGGGATGGAGCAACAGCGCTTGAAATGGGAATCAGTTACATCCTAGGGATAAGCAAGAGCTGGTAAAGGCAAAGAGCCAGATTCAGCCCCTGCTTTCTGCACGGGGACCTGTTTTATCCTCGCTGATGGTCTCCCCTGCAGTGGAGGAGCGAAAGCGTTCAGCATCTATCAGCACCCCACGACAGAGCCTGGTGGTGAAGCATCACCAGCATCTGCGCACCACCTTGAACCACAAAGGAACGATCCTTGGACGCGTTCCTCACCGCTCTGCCAGGGGAGAGGGGAGGTAATTAGAAGCAGAGGGATGACACCATGGGAAAGCAGACATGGAATGAACAGGACCATGGTTCTGATGGGGATAAACAACCACGGCATCACCGCCTTCCCCCCTCGCATCCCAACGTGGCCACGCAAGGAGGTTTAAGTCTTACATCCACAAAGCAAAAGCAGCAGGCAGAGAGCTCGGGGAGGACGCAGCCCATAGGAGAGCCTTGTGATAAAGATGTTATTGCAAATTAATTTGTTTTCATTAAGAAACGAATCACCCGCTCCTCCTGCAGCAGCGGGATCCCTGGTGCTGTGCACAGCCCTAGGGGTGTCGCACAGTGGCCAAGCATCCCATAAAATAGGCCAACGTTAATGATTCAGGAGCCCTGGTGGGGAACCCCTGCTGCAGCACGGCAGGGGATTGACCCAAATAAGAGCAATCAGCCATTGTCTGGGGTGGGAGGAAGCGACAGGTTTTATCTTGCGGTATTCCACAGCCCCACGTTTCTGTCACGCAGAATCAATGTCTGCAGGAAGCCCCCTGTTTGCCCTCTGAGATCATGATTTTGACTTTAAAAATCTATTTCCACCCCTCTCCTTTTCTGTTTGCTTTAAAGCCTTCTCAAACTCGCAGCGTCTCTTTCTGGATGCTGCAGGGTCTGGGGTCGTTGCTCTGAGGCACAAGAAGCTCTGTCCATGCACAAACCACTGCAGCCACAGGCCACTGCACTCATCCTGGAAGCACCATTCCCCACTTGGTGTGGAGCCCCCTCAGCTGAGATGTTTGCTCTCCATACAGTTCAGCGGATGATGATGCTTAAAGCATCCTATTTCATACCCAGAAAACACTGAGAATCATAGATTTCTTTCTGAATCCCCCTCCTGGTTTAGCTTGGGTGATGAACTAAGACAATAGGAGGACAGTTTGGGCTACTAAGCAAAAAACAACAGTTGAGAGGGGAAAAAAGTATGTTCACAGTGGTAAACAGAGTCACTACACAGCTAAAGACATAAAATAGGAAGAGATGCTCTAGGAAGCCCTAGGACAGATCATAGAATAGTTAGGGTTGGAAAAGACCTTAAGACCAGCTAGTTCCAACTCCCCACTAAGCCATGCTGATGGAGGGATAGACTTAGACAGCAAAAGGAAGAGGAAATGTTAGCACTGTGCATTGCCCCCATACACATTGGATCATCTCTGACACGTGCCAAAGCTGATGGGCACAGGGACCTTTGGATACCTCCTAGGAAGGTGGCAGGAGAAGGCACAGGGATGCATCTCAAGCAATCACCTGGTGAAAGCCACATCCATCACCATGAGCACAGAGCAGCCAAACCCCCCCCCCCCAGCCCAGGTCAACGCAGCAGCTGGGATAAAGCTCTGCCCCCCCAAGACCTGCAGCAGCCCCAAAACACCTTTCCCTTGCTGCTGGCACCAGAACAGCGTCCTGCTCCCCAGCCTTTAATAGGAACCGAACTGAGGATGCCCTCCCTTTGCTGCAGTCACGCAGAGCTGAAGTCATCTCATGGCTTTCTGCTTCTCCTTTTTACTTTCCTTTCTTCTTTCTTTCTCCCCTCCCTCCTCCTTGCTTTCAAAGCACGGGGCTGAACTGCAGCCTATTGTTGCATGCAGACATCTGCGCTGCAGCCAGCCCCGGCAAGTCACTGCCAGGCTTCCCTTTTGAAGCCCTAATGGAGTTTCTCCAGCAAAGTCTCCTCTTCCTGTGAGAGGAGGAGTTGAGGAGGTAGGAAAGGCTTTAAATCCACTGCTTTGAAGGCCAAAACATGGCAGCACCCAGTGCTTACGTTGGTGTGTGATGGTCCCACTGCAGGAGGTTCAGGGGTTGCTCCTATCTACAACCCCACCACCAAACTCCTCTTGTTGGTTGCTCATTGAGTTCCTTGGGCAAGGCATGAGAATACCCATGGAAAAAAGTCCTCACTGTGCTACAGGGAAGAGCTCAAAACATCCTCATAAGGACACTGCAATTCCCTCTCCATCACTTCGGTCTCCTCTGGGAGGAGATCCCAGTGTGTGGGGAATGAGCGATGAGGTGGATGATGCCCGAAGGCAAGCAGATACGGGCAGGCTGGGTGTAAGTGATGTATCTTGCCCACACAGAGGAAAACAAAACCCAAACAGTGTAACAGTAGGGCTTCAAAGGGGTCCATTTGACCACCCGACACACTGGTGCCAAAACTCTTCTGAAAAGAAGGTCATTTTCATTCAAATTGGAGGAGAAATGGAACAAACTCAATAAAGGCCATTTTAACAAGGATGAGGTCATTCCCAGCAGCAGCCACTATAACTGAGCTCATCCACTTGATCTTTCCTGACTTTCCCCAGGTATGAGGCCAAACACCTTCCCATGCCTCATCCTGCTCAAGGTTAGGGCCAAGCACTCACTGGCACCAGAGACTCCGCAATGGGAGTAATGGGAGGATGTGCTCCCAAATCAACTGGCTTTATGAGATGGCCAAGAAGCCACCAGCTGGTCCTGGAAGGGGATGAAGGGCTCTCCTGTGAGAGGCAGCATTTGGCTTCTTGCAGGAAAAACACATTTCTTTGGCATGGGAAATGCACATTTGGGCTTGGTGACCCCTCTCTCAGCACGGCTCCAGCAGTGAGCTCCCTGCAGAGCCCTTCCCAAGCTCTGCTTACATCCCTTCTCCAGCCATCCATGTAGCAGAAGGAGGCTTGAAAAGGCAGCCAAACCAAACCAGCTCCTGATTTCCCACTGCAGAAGGGCACTCGGTGGTGGAGCCAGATCTACGGGGTGCAGGATTTGGGTCATGGACCTGGGAACAGCCAGCAAAACCCTTGCAGAGCTGTCAAATGAACATGTAGAGCTGGCTCCCTTTCCTGGGGGCTCTTTGCCAGGAGAAGAGCATCTCCACCTTGGATAAAGCTCTCCTTCCTGTTCTGCAGGGTTGTATTTTACAAGGAGAGCTGTAGGTCCACAGGAACTCAACAGACAGACAAAGGCCAGCATCAAATCAGGTTCTATCTTATTTCAACTCACCTAACGGAGGGATGTTTTCATATAAAGCTATCCCAAATACTAGGAAGTGGTTTGTGGGAAATTCTACTGAGAATAGGGTAAAGGACACACAGAAATGGAAATGGACATAGGTGCTGCACAGAAACAATGCAAACCAAGCAAGCAGCTCCACATGTTTGGCTAAGGAATGTTCATACTGGAAATCCTACTCCATTCCCTATGGTTTGCTAGGATATAGGCTTATACCATCAACAACTCCCTCTGAAAGAAACGTATAGGTAAAAGCAGCTGTCTAAAGCAGCACAAATAAAAGGCAAAGAGAGGAGCAGAAGGACCGCTCTTCTATTAAGCTATAAATCACACGTTGGTAGAAGCCTATCAGAAAGTAAACCTTCCCATCCAGCACCAGCCCTTTTGTACTGAAAGGAGCATTTTGGAGGCCTTGCAAGAACTGAGAAGAGGAAAACTCATCCCATTTCCTGGCAAAGCCCAGACCCAGCAACCAAACCACCCGGTGCAATTCCAAGCCCCGCACCCAAGCCTGCGGCGACCAGGCCAGGTATGCAGAGACCGGAATGACAGCCCCGAGCCTGGAAGTGCTTTTACATGAGCCTAACTGCAGGTTGTGGCTGCAATTAGCACGTAACTTCAGCAGCACTTTTGGTCTTCCCCACCTCATTGGAGAAGCCTGAAGTGCAGTGGCTGAAGGTGTCCCTTAGCAGATGGCAGGTACTCAGTGCCAGGGCTCTCAGCATCAGCTCTGCCTCCAAGCGTGGTGTAATTAACACTTGGAGGAGCCCTTGGTTCACAGCAGCATAAAAACCTCAGTGCAGACTCTGAAGTTGGCCTCAGCCTGAGGACGCCCAGGCAGGAGGTGCCCACAGGGGTGATAACCAGGATCTCCAGCTCAGGGGAACTGCCTGACCCACTGCTCCTCACCGTGCTGACTGCAGCCGGTCTCCATTAACTCCTTGGTCCAAAAGGAGCGACTGGCTTAGCTCAAATTAACCCAATATTCAGCCACGGGCACATGCATTAACTCCATGGCTCAAAAACCCCCAAACCCTCTCCCCTATATGGCCCAAACTATGAATGCACAAGATCACCCCATCTAGCCATCGCATGCTGGTTGCAGAGATGGGAGTTGATGCTGACCTCCCTAAGATGAACCAGCAAGAGACTGAGCACCAGCAAAGTCAGTTCTTTTGCTCTCAGTAAAGAGTTTGCTCTTGTTCAGCTCTTATAAGAACCAAACCAGCCCTGGACAGCACAAACCTGGGCAACCCATGGCTGAAGACATCTACATTGGTCACCCCAACACGGCACTGAGTGCTCACGTCTGGCAACCACTGACTACCAAGGCCCCCAGCAATGAAACCCTGCCTTGAACGAGCCCAAATGAGGAGCTGGGGAAGCTGCAGCAGGAGCAGAACACGGAGAAAGGACATTTGTAGAAACAAAACAAGAAATGGAAACCCATTCTGCAGCTCATACGCGGCGCTCAGCATCCGCTTTGACGAGAGGCCAAAGAGCGACGCATTAGATTCAGTGTTGACACACCAAAATGAAAAGCAATGTACAATAGGGCTTATCAAGAGAGCCAGAAGCACGAGATGAATGGGATCACGGCAACTCAGGAAGTTATTCGAAAGGATCCTGGAGTAATATTACACTTGGACTTCAGAGAAGCAATTAAAAGCGGCAATAAAACACGAGGTGATGGATGACCTGGAGGGGAACGGGTAAGATAAAGGGAAATTGCAGAGACAGAGTAGAAATCTCTTTGGTGAGAGCTACTGGAGGGTACCCAGAACAGCAGAGCACAAAACGAGCAGCAGTCAAAACACCCTGGGGAACCTGCATGCTGCTTTGCACCCAGTAGCTGCATCACCCCACGCTGCGATGCTTAATGCCACTGATTGCAGCCTCAGTTGGGATGTGCACAGTAAAAGCGTGACTTTGGAGGAGGCTTTTGAGCACCAACACATGCTCCTGACACACAGAGCAGGATCCTCAGCCAACTACATTGGAACCACTCAGTGCTGTAAACAAATTCACTGCCAGGAAAGCTATTTAGATGCCACTGTTCATTCTTTGGAGGGTCACCGGACCATCCTTTTAACGACAAATGCATCTGTAGCCTTCTGATAGACACAGGGAGTTACAAAGCAAAGCAGCAGCTCCAGAAGAGTCATTCATTGCCCTGGAAATGGTTAATCATTATAGCTGCTGTGGAACAGCAGAGACAGGAAAACACCCAAGGTGCTGCACTTGACTGGACTGCAAATGGGAAGAGAGGTTGGAGGTGCCAAGCGCTAACATCTGCTGAAGTCAATGTATTCAGTGGATGATGGCTCTCGCCTTCCTCCTACGCACACAGACAGGGAGGATTGATCCTGGAGCCTTGGGGACACAGAACCCCAGAGAGGTTCAGCCACTTGCCATCAGTCACTGCCACGGTCCAAAAGCAGCCAGCATCATCCCTCACCTACAGACCTGATGGCTGTGCTTACCCACGTGGCCTCAGGCTCTCAGCCCCTTCTCGGGGCGATGCACGCAGGATGCAGATGCTTGCTGCAGAGAGATGGGCGCACAGTGCTTGGCATGGTTTCCGTGATACCTCCCCTTATCCTGCTGCAGCAAACGTGGCTCTTTCCCCAGAGCCTGCCCTAACCATTCCCTGCAGGAACCAGCATTACCCAGGGGACATCCCATTTGGAACCGCAGGTCGGAGCCCAGCACCTGCCATTGCTGCTAAACGCAGGAACTCCTCGCTGTTCTCTGTACCCTTCTCCCCCCCCCCCAGGGGTTAAACCAGAAGCAGATTTGATTATTTATGTCCCCGATGTAGGACATCACGTAGAGATTTTCCCAGCCCCATGGAGCCTGTCTCAGCTGCGCCGCACCAGATCCCACGGGAAGCAAACCCCAGCCCAGTCCGTTCCTGCTGTCGGAGGGGAGCAGGAGTGTCCCTGGGATACCACTGCAAATATTTATGTCATTCCATAGGGGCTCTCAGGCCGTGACGTGCACAAGGGCCTGGGAAGGGGCGGCAGAGACCCCCTGGCATCAGTCCCTGCTGCGGGCGGGCACAGAAACATGAAGCCCAAGGTAAGGGCATAACCCCCAGAGCAGCACTGCCTTCAGCTCATTAATCACTGTGGGGCCCTCATAGGCACCAAGAGAATGGGAGTACCAGTTTCTTGAAGACAGGAGCTGAGACTGAATCATGGTATCTATTAGAGCCCATCTTGATGAACGGTGAGTGGGACTTTTCTGCTTAAACCAAGTCAGATGTGGCCATAATCCATGGCTGGGCAATTCCTCAGTCATCAATCCATTGATAGGAACCCCCTCCTCATTAAACCCCTCAAACTCTCCCTATGAAACCATTCATTCCTGCAAATCCACCTTGCCAGCAGACCATTTGCTTGCTCAGTATCCACACGCTTGTGAGTTAGGTTAGAAATAGGGATTAAAATACCCATCCAAGTGCCCAAATCCTCCAGTTCCCCCCTCCAGCCACGCTGTACGAGAGGTCCCCACCACACACTCTTCAGTGCTCCAGGTAAATAACCAATGCTCCCACCAGGAGGCAGGAATCAATGCACTTCCTTCCTTTGCAGTCAATTACCTTCTGATTAAAAGCAGAATGAGCTGAACTCGAACTTCAGTTACCACCAGAAAACATCAATCCAAGGAGTCGTTACTGTGCAGTGAGGTACCTGTTTCTTCACCCATCCTCTCCCTCAGGGACACGTGGGGGAGAGGCTGCAGGTGAAGAGTGTGGCGGGATGGACAGGGCCGGATGCTCAGCTCGTGGGATGGGGATGGAAACCTGCCTTTGCACTGGTGCTTCTGGGCAGTGACACACAGCTGACAGCTCTTGCTGAGGCTGACTTGAGGGCCCAAGGAAGAGGCAGGTAAGATCTGACTTAATCACGGGAGATGGCACAGATGGGCGAGTATGAGGTGAGGGAAGAACGATTTGCCAGTAATGGTACCATCGCAGCCCATCTAAACCTCACTGGTGTTGCCTTTTAGGCTTAACACTTCAAAACCCTGCAAAGCGCAATTTCCCCCTGTTTTCAAGGCGCTCTGCTCAGCTTTAGCTCACACAGGGGCTTTAGAGAACATCTCTCTCTTTGTAAGGAAAAGATGAGCAAAAGGCATGACACATTAAGGCAGGAAAGAACCAGAGTTGTCATTAGTGGGGTCTGAGCTTTGCAGCCTGTTCCATACTGCAGGGTAATGCATTGCAGATGTCTTAAATAGCCATCTTTACACTTGGAACAAGACCAGCCAAAAAAAGCCATTCATGCAGAACACAGCATTGACTTACTTGATACAGAATTGACTTAGTTGCGTCCCCATCACCCCCTTTGCTTTTATATCAGGCGTTTGAGGTTTTAGAGGGTTCTCGTTCCTAAATCAGCTTCCTTTTATGTTGTTTTGCACAGCAAAGAACAAAGAATACTTCGTGCTCTCATTGCACTTGGCATCCGGAACCTGGGAGCTTTGTAGGATGTGCAAGATGCATTTTCCTTGCACGTCTGATAGCAGAAGGGGAAGGTTGGGAAACTTGCTGAGGCTGACAAGCTCCCCCAGCAGTGTCCCTCCATGTGCCCTTGCCCCATACCTATCATTTCAGCCGTAAAAACGAGCATGGTGTCAGAGACTTGGAATGATAATGCGAATTCAAGATCAAATACCAACATGTACAGCGGAGGAGATGGATTATGTGCTTGGTTCAGGGCATAGGGGCACCGAGCTGGTGGTCACGGTGTCCTGATTATATTCGCCCTGGATAATCTGGGTTTATTCATCCAGTTTTAGCCACACGTCGCAGCACAAAGGGTAGTAAATAAGAGGGGAAAACTGCTCATTTTAGTCTCCACGCAGCTCCCTCTTAAAAATGCAGGGCATAAAAAAATCCATCATCATCTGCAAGTGAAATCCTCATACCTGAGGCCTGAAGGGAAGGTTAGGAATGGATGATTTCATCCAGGTCCCAGTAACCACATTTCCTTTCCTTCCTTTCTTGTCTTCACGGGTGACAATCCATGGAATCAAACCCATAGTGCAAACCTGATCGATTCAGAGCTCGTGCAGAAGACCTCTGGGCCAGGCTCGGGGCTTAAGCAGCTATTTCTCAAACCACACAGCAGCAAACAAGAAACCAGATCTCCATTCTACCCAGAGCTAAATCCATTTTACTTCCAGTCCCAGCAGATCACTGCTCCAGCTACACCAACTGCACAGAAGAGTTTTCAACGCCCTCCCTAACACATTGCTGGCACCATACACCTTGAAACACTACAAACCTTGGTGGGGAAGCCAAGGACAACATTACCCGAGATGTTTGCCCATATCTAACCACCAGGATCTCATCTTTCACCCATCTCCTTAGTGCAGCTGCAGCCCAATAGGTGCAGGCACCAACAGAAGAACGGACAGGTCAAGCTGGACTTTGGGACAGGGTTTTGCTAGGCTGCGTTGCCAACCCTTCTATGACCACCAGAAGAGCTTTCCCTCATAGAAAGCAGCAGGATGGGGACCAGCAAAGCCAAACGCTCACTGTGTATTTAGTCTGGGCAGCCTGCAGGGGCTGGAGGCACTTCCATGGTACATCCCCATGTACCAAGAGCTGGTGCAACCAAACACCCTGAGGTGACAAGGGAGAAAAAGGCCACCTTTGCTGAAGGCTTCACTTTCTCCTCTTCCCTGGCTCTGCTCCGCACTTATCCCGAGTTCAAGTCCTCAGGCTGGAGGAAAACCTGACTCACTCCCTATCGCAGGCATCAGTCCTCCATACACGTGGCTTTGGTCTGTGGAAAAAGAACCCGGTTTAATTTTCCAGTGGTTTATGGCCAGATATTCCTGCTGGCAGGGAGAGCTGTGAAGTTTTTATGGGGGCCCTTTGCTCCTTACACGTTTGTGTTCTCAGCTCCTTTGGCCTGGAACGACTCCCATTGGAAAGCTGAGCGGCTGCAGCAAGGATGCAGGGCATCGGGGCGGCTCTGTCCCACGCCATAGGGCTTCGGTACAGCTTTTGCTCCCTTTCCCCATGCACTGGGCAGACAGACATCACCCTGGGGATCGAGAGCACCAACCGCTGTGCCTGGAGCTGAGCTGCTTTCCAAGGAGCCCGCCTGGCACCTTTCCATGTGGCACGAGGCAGGATGATAAAACACTGCCCAAGGGCATGGCCATGGGGAAGAAAACACTTGTTCAAATGTCCCTGATCCTGTGCAAGATCCCCCTCGGAGTGGTGCTGGAAAACTTGCTTGGTCTGAGGTTCCTGGAGAGCAAACCTGCCTTTTCTAACAAGTCCTGCGGTAACGAATGGCTGGATTTGATGATCTTCAAGGTCTTTTCCAGCTGAGTTGATCCTGTGATTCTATAACAAGCCCCCAAGGTTTGCATTAGCTGCACAAGGCCGTAAGGACGGAGCGCAGTACCTACGGCCAGCACTCAACCCAACATCCACATGCAATAGCATTTACTCCACCGGAAAGCTTCCCCTTCAGACAGCAACCCAGCAAGCCTCAGAGCAGAGCTGCGTGGCTGCTCTCTTGCTGCTCCATTGGCGCTTCTGGTGATGCCACACGGTGATGCCATGGGCTCACCTCAGCCCCTTGAGGAAGGGATACTCGAGACACGGGTTTGGTTGAGCCGCGCTGTACGTTTGGGATGGGATCAGATCCAAACCCTGACTTCCAATCCAGCTCACCCAACCAATTCCCACTCAGTCAAAGCGCTCCAGGCTCCAGCTGGAGTCGTTGCCTTGCTGCTGGCTTGAATTTGCTCGCTGGAATAAGCATCCCCTGAGCTGTGAGAGCCCAGGCCAGCTTTTTTCCTGGCCATAGAGCCCAGGATGTGTTTACCCAGAGCTCGGAAAAACAATTCAGCTTTTATTTTAGCTCAGAGACCAAGGGGTCACCTTTAAGCTGAGGGTGGTATAAATAGAGACTAATGGAAAAAGCAATGTACAGGGAGTCAGGGAAGCGTTCTCTCCAGGAGGGAGGAGGAAAGCAAGACCCCATAACCCTGAGCAGACACATATATTTAATAGGGCAGGTTAAGAGGGACCAGGGTCAGCCCCATCTGTTCCACCTCCATATGGATGCGGGCAAGTTCGCAGCTGCCTCCACCTACGTATCTATGTATATTCATGCCATGGGATGCAGCACAGGCAGAGCAGAGCAGGGGCTGGAGCAGCTCCCATGTGAAGCCAGGCTGAGAACATTGCACAGCCTGGAGAAGAGAAGCTGCCTGGAGACCTCAGAGCAGCTTCCAGTGTCTTCCAGGGGCTCTTCATCAGGGACTGTAGCGACAGGACAAGGGGTGATGGGTTTAAACTTAAACAGAAGGGGTTGAGGTTGGATATAAGGAATCAGTTCTTCCCTGTGAAAGCGGTGAGGCCCTGGAACAGGCTGACCAAGGGAGATGTGAATGCTCCATCCCTGGCAGTGTTCAAGGTCAGGTTGGACAGGGCTTGAAGCTGCTCTAGTGGAAGGTGTCCCTGCCCATGGCAGAGGGCTGGAACTGGATGGGCTTTAAGGCCCTTTCCAACCCAAACCATCCTGTGATCCTATGATTCAGTGTTAGGAGTCTGCATTTCCATGCTTACACTGGCACGAGCTCCTTCGCAGCGCTCAGTGCCAAGAGAAACGCGTGGGGAGAAGTGCAAAAGCAGGTACTGGGCAGGGGAGCAGGCTCAGGTTGCTCTGATGAGGAGCAGCTCACACACTTGGCCATGGCTCACCATGAGTCTCCCAGGGCAAAAGGTGGAGGAGAAACCAGCTTCGTCACGACACTTTGGAAAGGGGTAAGCTCAGAGGGGGAACGGGGCCTCTGCCTGGACACGTGCCCATCCAAATGGGTTTCTCCAGTTTCCCATTTCATTGCCCCATGGGGGAGGAGAGGAAAGGACCTTATTCTTCATAAGAAAGGGGATAGGGATACAGGAGCATCCTTGTGCGGGTTTAGCTAAGCAGCATTATGTCTGTATCATGACACGAGACATCCATCCTTGGGCTGGAGCTGGCGATGTGGGTCCCTGATGTCCCCAAGCCATGTCTGCACACTACTGCACCCATTTCACCCTTCCCAACACAGTCTAGAGAGTTCTATGGAGCACTTCCAGAGCCTGTTCCACACCACAGACCAGGATGACACACTCTGAACATCCCTGCGGCTTCATCGAATCATAGAATAGTTAGGGTTGGAAAGGACCTTAAGGTCATCTAGTTCCAAACCCCTGCCATGGGCAGGGACACCTCACACTAAAGCAAAATTAAGAGAAAAAAGCAATTTCCCCCATTTTTAAATACTGTTGGAGGCTATTATTGAGGAAAACATCCTCAGGAAGCAGCAGTCAATAACTCGATCCCTTCACACACTCTCACAGGAAATTAAAGAGCCATTATTAGCAGTAAGCACAGCAGAGCAATGCCTGCAGGTGCCAGCTTGGACTGGATGGAGCCCTGCTCCATCACACCAATGGATGGTCCCTTCCCAAGTAAAGCTTTCAAATGCCCTGTGCAAGTCAAAAGGAGGCAGGAGATGGGTGAAAGCCTTGCAGCTCAGCAGCAGAGAGCAGAAGCCAGGAGCGAGCTCCGGGTTTGCTCTCTCCAGGAGGGAAAACCAAACATCACACAAGGGCAAGGAACCGACTTCATCCTTGTGAGGCAGAAGGTGCTCCCGATGGGATAGGGTCTTTAACACAGAAACACAACGTGGCAGAAAGCAGTAGTGCACAAAGTAAAGTGCTAACACCCACAGCACCGACTTGGTCATGCTGGAAAGGCTGATGTGGTGCTATCAAACCATGATCTCTGAGCAGGTCCTCTTGGTCCAAAGACACACAAGCACAGCAGTAACCAGGAGGCTTTTTCCCCTGGCACTCCAGGAGAAGCTTCATGCTCCCAACAGAGCGGTTTTCCAAGCCAGCAACAGTTATAGAGGTGTGATGAGAGCAAGGTACTCACCGGTTTGGGGCAGTGGATGTACCTAGCGAGGCTGATGATCAAGTCATGAGTGATTGGATCCACCAGGTTTCGAAAGCTGGCGTATCGGTAGAGGACATCATCCAAAGAGGTCGACTCCATTCCTAAATCCTATGGAAAACAGGGTACAGGAGCCATATTAGATGTGCATAAGGAGGAAACAATGAGCCTGAAATTGCAGCAATGGAAACAGCAGGATAAAAGATGGGAGGTTTGGGAAGAGAAAAGTGCTGGACTAGATCGCCTGGGGAACTGGTGGAAGCTGTGCCATTGGAGATGGATAAGGAAGTGTCAGGAAGAGTTCAGATCAAGCTGACCCTGCTCTAGGGATGGATCAGACCTCCTGAGGCCCCCTCCAAGACTATTTCCAATGAGTTGCAATCCTGAGTCAGGAAGATTGCTTTTTGCAGGAGATGCACAAAGGAAACTCCATCTCTTTCAGGGAGAAATTCCCTCTCCTACCTACCAGCAGTGCGGATGTTACCTTCCCAATCTGGTAGAGCTCAACATTAGGATTAAGCAAACATCAACCAAGAGCTGGATTTGGCACGTGATCATACAGCATCACCAGCAAACACCACGTGAAGGAGCCAGTCGTGGTGCTTGGTAGAAGCAGCCCTGCACACGCAGCTATCGACACGCTGGGATCTTTGGGGATCAACCCAAGCTCAGCACCTGACTGCTTCTCTTTGAGCATCCCAAAGCTGTGGCAGTGTTCCCTTCAGCTAAAGTCAAAACACAGAGCCAACAGATCAGGGAATTGCTGCTCCTCTCTCCTGGGAGAGCTTAGGTTTCTCACATGAAGCATTCCCTCCTCCCTCCTGGCACGCATCCTTCTACGCACAGATGTCTTCCCCAGCTGCTCCCCAACCTCCCTGCCACACCAGCATCGTCTCTTTTCCACCACATGTCATGTTTCCAAGGGGCTCGAGGCTGAACCTCGTCCGAGGCCAAGCGATGAGCTCATGTGCACTTTAATAACCTCACACCAGTTCGTGCTGTCGGCAGCAAATCACCACTCACTGCCTTGGGAGTAAACGCCCAGCATCTGGCTCCGGTCACTGGGGCTTGTTCAGCACGTTCCCTTTTCCTAGGGGAGCTGTACCTGGCCGACGAGGGCCATTTGCAAATAGGGAGGGTAGAAGGGTTTAAAATGATGGTGGTTACGAGCCGTGGCTTTCTTGGCGTAGGCTGGGAAGGTGTTTTCCTATGGTGCACCCAAACCCCTGCACCACGCCGAGAGGACTTTTCAGAGCAGCATATTCAAAGGCTTCATCTACCCCGGTGAGGAAGCCCTTGCTAACGCAGGATTTGGGATTAACAGCCCAAAACAAGCAGAGAAAGGAATGCAGAAGTGACTGAGCACAACCCAAAGGCTGCGAGCGGATCAAAAACCTGCAGCTCCCTTCAACTTGAGCTCACCCTGTCTTACCACACTGTGCCCCTCGCTGAGCACATCAGCTAAAGCCTTGCTTTGCCAGGCAAGATTAAGGAGTAGGAAGAGTTCATCCCTTTGGGGCTGAACGGGAAAGCAGAGCCTCATCCAAGTCCTTTTGCTGCACGGCCTCCCTGCCGTCACCAGTGACCTTCCTGCAGTCTGATTTGTTTCCAGCTTTAAGAGGCTGAGAGGAGGCCCAAACCACTCAGCAAGTCCTTGGGGATGGCTTACCCACGGGAAGCAAAGCTTCTTTTACAGCAGTGCATTACCTTGTGGGTTACAAGCACCAGCTATGGTTTGAAGCATTAATACACTCTAAGTATGGCCACTTCGCCTGCCACCAACTACCTGCCTTCAGCCTCCACAGGAGGAAGCTTCTGCAAAGGTATCAATGCAAAGCTATTTGATTAAAAACCCTAAACAAAAAACCCCAAACAACAACAAAAAAGTGAAGGAATTAGAAGTTCAAATCAAAGAATTCCAGCAGTAAAATGCAATGCCTTCTTCCATGGCAGCCGGCAAACCAAACTGCCCAGCCACAGCCAGGAAAGGCATAAGAGAACACCAAACCAGGTGAGAGCCCAGCTATGGTCAAGTCCTGCTGCCCCGCAGAGCTGATGCTGTGCTAGATGCCCTTCTTCAACCTGGGTCCCTTCTGCAAACAGCAATCACAGAAACAGCCCTTCCACCCAAAACCAACCCGAACTAAGAGCTCAGCATTGACTTCCCCAAGACACTACCCATGCAATGCCATCTTCCCAGTCAGAAGGGAAAAATCAGTGCAAGCAAAGCATATGGGAGTTGTTCCCCACCTTATCCTTCCTCAGTGCCTGATAAAACAACCTGTTATTGTCCTTCTGCTGCCTGCCCAACCGCACCACAACAGCTAACAGCTGAGCAACCAGCTCTTGAAGCTCCAAGTTGGGTTGCCACGAGGTGCGCCGTGGTGTAATACACCCCTAAGCCACAAGGAGCCATAAACAGCACAAATCAAACCCATTTGCACCTATTAAGCTATTTATTGCTGCAAATTGAATGGCAATGAGAGGGAACTCCAGCAGGTCCATGTGAGAAGTCACACGAGGGAGCAGGTTATGTTGCTGCTTCCACGAAGAGGCAGCGAAGGCAGTTATAGCTGCCCAAATGAGGTTGCTGTGGAAGATGCCACCCCGAGCTCCTGCTCCTAAATACCCTGAGAGCTGCTATTTTGGCCAGCGCCTCCTCCAAACCCTGCTTCTTATCTCTATTAATAGCCAGGGCAGCCCAATGAATTTCCAAGCAGAGAGGCTGGTGTAATAGAGCGTGAGGGAAGAGGAGCATCAACATCATTTGCAATCAACCATCTGCGAGCAGCTTACCTGGGCAAAATGATTGCACGAGGTGAGCGTTAGCAACGTGGTGGGTGAGGGCAGACCAGGGGGGACAGGCATGGGAGATGTGACTCAAAGCACAGTGTGGGTTGCTCAAAGGCTTGATGGAGCACACGTTTAGCTGCTCAATCCCCCGGGCCTTGCGAAGGCTGCCCTTGAAAACAAGCAAACAAAGTCTTTCTTGCCTTTCATCTTTAGGATGTTCCACTCCATCGCAAAGCCTCTGATGTCTGGTTGAGTTACAAGGTTAGTAAGACACCTTAAAACTTAGTATTTACGGATTTCCCGGCTGCAATTGGATTCTGGGCTTCTAAGGCTGGCCTCGGTGCCTAGAAGCAGCCTCTCCCTGTTCTGCACATGATAAGCCCTCCAGCATTTGCTTCACAGCTAATAAATTTGGTGCTGCTTTGCTCTCCTATGAGATAAGACCAAGCAATGTGGAAGTGCATCGCTGGAAAGGTTATCTGCTTGATGCACTTCTTGCAGCCCAACAGCTCTGGTTGTCTCTGTACACCCCCTATAAACCATCCATTTATATGGTGCAATCAGGGGGTTTATCAGGCTAGAAACTGCTTAATTCCTAACTGGGTGTCCTAAGGGAACAAGGCTGAAATAGTCACACAGTTCATCCATCTCCTCCTCCTCTTCCCCTTCTAAACACAGGAACCAACGGATTGACAGAGGAGTAAAGCATCAGAACGTGATGAATTTAATGATGTTCCAACAGGTTTTGGGTAAAAACAGGCCCCAACAACGCAAAGATGCCCAAGTCTGCACCTGTGCAGAGGGAAGGCAGCACTCAGCATCCACACGTGGTTCAGCTGTGACTGGGCAGCCGGTGGTGGGACCAACACATATGCATGGAGCATCACAGAGGGCACCCTGGGAGCCTCCAAACCAACCAACAATTGCTATTGCAAATTCCCACCTCTAATCCACTAGCCTGGCACAAAAGTGGGGTTTAAATACGTGGGATATCTTCTGTTTAGCAGAGTTAATACTGGTTTGGGACCAACAATTGCACATTCAAGCCTGAAGTGAGGGTACGGTTATAGAATACCCAATGGTTCAAGGAAGGAGTAAACATTTCCTTGGCAGATTGACTCAAAGAATAAATGGTGGCAGCTTGGACCCCCTCCAGGAGGCTGGAATGAGAGAAACTTGGAGAGGCAGATTAATGGGCAGAGATACGATGCCACCATCCCGATAATAAACCACTGTGACTAAGGGATTTGCAGTAGAAGGCACTGTGTTAGTTTGAAACTGTGAGGCAAATGCAGTTGCCCCAAGTGGAGTTTGGCCAGAGCACAGCTAATAGGCTTCTTCAGGAAAGTGCCTGTGGATATGTAATGAGAACAGACTCGCCTGCCCGTCCCATCCTGATTCACAGAGCCAGTGGGGTCCCAGTATGGAAGAAGCTTGGAAACACTGTCAGGGGAAGGCAACTCCAGGATTTGCTCTGAACAATCCAAACAGTTTAGATCCATCACTGCCTTTAACACAAGCTCACAACGTGCTATTCACACACCCCTTCTAAACCAGCAGGACCTGCCTGTATCTTGGTCTCCCATCCAAGCCAGGCTATGCACCAGCCCCAGCCTTGACCGTGCTGTGCTGATGGCTGCCAGCTCCTAACTGCATCCCTTCACCCTGTCACCCCACATGTAAAAAGGACTCCATTTCCCTTGCAGAAATCCGAGATCTCCGTTGGAAAACATACCTACAGGGCAGGATACATCTCGTCTCCTGTCAGGTAAGGATCCAGGCTTGACACCTAAGCTCAGTCTACTGTCAATTCAGATGAAGACTGTGATTCATCCTATTCTAAGGCAGCTGGGCTGAGTCAGTCTCTAGCTGGGGCTGCCTCAATCAGTTATCAGCCAACAAAAGCCCATCTAATTAGTTTATCCTAGACATTCCATGTTTAGGCAACTGGAGCAGGAAAACCCCACTGTCCTCACCTTTGTTTTCCAGCACAGCAAGCGCAGAGCTCTGCATGGCTTTTGTACCCACTCTCCCAGCCAAAGAACAGCTCCATCTGTTCTGCAGCTGATCACCCATCAATACCAGTCACATTCTGAAGGTCTGCTTTAGGGCTCCCCACTGCTTTGTTGGAGGTAGTTAGGAGCTCAAACAACTCTTGTCCTTGGAAGGTGATAGGAGATGACTTACGGGCACTGAATACCTTTATGGGTGCATACAGATAATGTACTGCGTTGTGTTCACAAGCACTGAATGAACACATCTTTAGATCAAGTATTTATAGGAACAAAGGGGAAAAAGGCAGAACCAAGATCCCTGCAGGAAAAAGAC
This sequence comes from Pezoporus occidentalis, assembly GCF_034315485.1. Classification (NCBI taxonomy): domain Eukaryota; kingdom Metazoa; phylum Chordata; class Aves; order Psittaciformes; family Psittacidae; genus Pezoporus; species Pezoporus occidentalis. The sequence continues at coordinate 2,062,842 of NW_026913673.1, read as the reverse complement.
TTCCAAGTAGCAGACAATGCTGTCAGATGGGGAGGAATCCCTCTTCTGCATAATTCCCACTGCCTGCTGGAGACGGCCCCTCTCTCTGGGCACACAGGAAGGGAATGATTCCCAATACAACCCCTGCATTCACAAACACCTTCCCCTGTTTGGAATTACAGCCGAGGCTCCACGCACACGCTGCAATTGATGGGAGTCCTTAGAGCAACACCGGGTCTGCAAGCCCTTTGTGCAACCTGCTCCTTATCCCCACCTGCACGTCCTGCATCTCGTTCACAGCAATGAGCCAAGCGCCCCTGCTTTACACACCCCTGCAAACACCTCTGCTAATGGATGTGCTAAGAAGAGAATCCAACAGTCTTGGTGCATGAAGTACACCCTGCACGGCAGCAGGGTTACCCAGCTGAGGCCTCGAGGAGCACGCTGGGAGAAGCTGGGTTTTCCTAGAGCTGAGGTTTGGTTGATGTATTGGACAACCAAGATAAGGCTGCGGGAAAGGCAGCATCCCCTGGTCCTGCACGGGAGCATGGAAGCCCTCACCTCTTACTTTGCCCTCCTCCAACCCAGCCCTCACTTCACAGATTAACACGACACAGCCTGGCTCTGGCATTAATCCTGCTGGACCAGCCTCTGGTTAGTGGGAAAGCAGGATTTATTGTCCTGGCCCACTTGAGCCCCAGCAGCTGCCACCATAAGAGATTTCAGGAGGAGGTCAGTGAGGGTCTCCTGATGTACAAGGGTGCAATCCTGCCCTCTCTGAGCACGGTGTGATCAGCTGTTCCCAAGGGATCCCAGTACAGAAGGAACTGCAAATCACAGCTGAAGAGGCACATTTGCTTCTCTACCTGTTCAAAACGCTGCTTCCTGAAGGTGCCCCTCCTCTCCCCAGCCAGGACTTGCTGTTACAACCTAACTGTGGGGAAAGAAACTTGATTATTCCAGGGATCAATCAGGGCTGTGTTATCAGTGCTGCCGATCCCACTGAGATGGGGATTACCCCCTCCTATCTCATACAGGGGTTTTGTTGTGATGTCCAGCTCTGCCAAGCAGCCAGCACAGAGCCAGCCATGTCCTGCATCATCCCCAAGCACTCAAATTCCCAGGCACATCACGCTGGTCCTGCAGCATCAGGAATGATGTTACCCTATCACCGGGAAGCCTCCTGGACAAGCCCCCTCACTGCTCCAAAGAAATCAATCCGTTCCTGCACATACAAGAGCCTGCAATCCAATAACTGCTATCTAAAACCTGGTTTCACTTCCAAGCCCTGGGCTGATTATTATTGCATTAGCTATGGAGGGATGTATTGTTACTGCCCAGTGAATGCTAAGCTCTGCTTCAAAGGGACTGGATTTAGGTGGTGGGAGACTATACAAATGCTTTGACGATTGCTTTGGGATCCCTCAAAGCTGATGGGGGCTAGGATAAAACCCCAGATCTTATTGATACAAGCGGTAGTGAAACTAACACCGCTGATCCCCCAACACAGCCCTTTTCCAGAGCAGGTTACTCAAGGGAAGTAATTTAAGACAGCTTTGAGAGAGAGAAATATTCAGTTAACTCTGAACACCGGCTGAAGGATGCGAATGCTACGAAAAGGTCCTTTCAATGGACAAGTTGCAGCTGACTCATAAAAATACATCAAACCTTTTTTAGTGCTGTTTGATACCACTTCCAAAGCCTGGGCCAGGGGAGCACAGAGGCAGAAATGGGTTTGCATAGACAGTGGCAAAGGGAGATGCTGCAACAGGCACCACTGGTACTACCCGAAGGACGCCAAATACGCCCCAACGAGCTGCTGTGCTCTTGGGCTGCCATCAGTACCTCTGGAAAGCAAACACAGGGCTGAATCTGCAGGTGGGATGTTTTGCCATAGCCAAAACCATGCCCCTCTAGGCAAGGCAATGGGTATGCTCCTCTCCCATCTTAGCCTGAGCACCCGTCCTCTACATAGGCACCCATGGAGCACGTGTATATCCTGCAACACACACGGCACTGGAGTTACCCTTTCCAGCTACCTGGCTGCACTTCACACCAGAATCTGGCTCTGTATCCCTGCAAGGAGACACGTACTAGAGATCTGGCACTTTAAAAGCTTAGAGGGAACAAGATACGGGCAGATTTTGGCTCAGAACAAGAGATGGAAAACCAGGGTTGAACTTGACATTGAACTAAAAACTCCCTGCTCCTTTTCTGCATTAACACTTGCTCTGACTTAACCACAGCCTATTCCACACCAAGCATAAAGCTCTTGGTACCTTCTCAACAGTTAAAAGAGGCCTCCAACAAAGGAGCAAACCAAAGAAATCCCACAGCACTCAACTGGTTTTCTTACTGAAGACAGAGCAACAGGAATGGAATAGAAATAAAGGCTCCCACAGCTTCTAACAGCTTGCCAAGGAGGCCAGCATCACACGAGCCATTGATATGGACAACGTGAACTTCAGGGCTTTCATTTGCAAATCCAGCATCACAGTTAATCTCAAGCACGGACAAAGTCCATTAATAAAGCAGGTTCATGTTAATGGGATTCAAAGCAATGGCACATCAATCCATAAACACACTTGTGTGCTAGAATAATCTACGCTTCGCATAATAATCACGGTAACCGTAATGCTGTGTGCTTATAGGGAGACGTGTTCAAGACCAGCCCAGGCCACCTAATGAGCTTAGCTGGGCTTCTTCTCCTGGTGGGATACAACCAGGACTGGGGCTGAGCAGCCAAAGCAGAAATACCCAGCAAGGAAACCAGATAAACACATGCACAAAGGGGTTGCAGCAGGGAGAAGAACTTGGGGAGGGGGTATTTGATGCAGAGGGGTGGCACTCTCACCCATGAGATGGAGATGAATCCGATGGACAAGTGAGCAGCTCATTGCTGCAGGGGTACCTCCCCTCATATATTTAAAGGCCTGGTCCCCAGCCCTGGGGCAGTGTGAGCTTGTTGAGCTAACCCTGATAACCACACTACATAGTCCCTCTCCAGGGTGAAATCAGTGAGGGAAGGGTAAGTATTCCTTACACCCCTGAGCAGCCGCAAGCGAGGCGCTCTATTAGCCTATAGCCATCGGGTGCCTCATGCTCAGCAGCTTTACAAGGTGGAAGGGGGGACAATGTCCCTTAAAATCCCTCCTCAAACCCCTCTGGTCTCACCCTGGGTGCCTGCCCCTAGGGTTCATCAGCCACTGGTGGGGCCTTTCCTGTCCTCCAGATGCATTTCATGTTCTGCACCGAGCCCAACTCATCCCCTCTTTCCCCTTAACCACTGTCCTCGTCATCTTCAATTCCTCAGAGCCAATGTGGGTTATGCAGAGAGTCTTCCCTTGAACAAAGTGGAGAGATCGAGCCCAAGCAAGTTAAACCCACATCTCCAGCCTCACATCTGCTGCCTTCTGCCTTTAACATCCACATTTGCAAACACCTTCGGTTGTGAGGCCGCGATTCTGCTCTCCTCCTCCTCCTTTGGGATATCTTCCCTCATGCTTGCCAAGTCAGGAAACCACTTAAATACCTGATTAACTACAAGCACATGTTTAAGTCCCACTGAAGCCAAAGGGTTTTGATTAGCAGAGCACTTAATAAAGGTCTTTGCTAAGCAAAACGTCTTCCCCCCGCTGCCCTCTCCGCCCCAGTCCCTTCACATCAGCTCAGGGTACAGCCTGAGAGGCGACGGCCAGGACACAGCATGAGCATCAGTGAGATGCAACTCCACTGCTCACTGGAAGAGCATTTTGTACAGCATCAGGCGACGAGATCCCAGGAGATGCAGGCAATTTGCAGGCTGGGCTGGGCTGGGCAGCTCTCTGCCCTGCCAGAGCCAGTGCTTCCAGTCAGCGCTATTAAATCCTCCTCTTCGTTTCACCACACATCACTGCGGAAAGGCGTGAGGGTGATGGTGGCTGCTGGCCCCTCTGATCCCCAGGGGCTGCCTGGGGTGTGACAGATTAACCTACACATGGCCAGAGAGCCCCTGCACTTGGGCAAGAAGAGGAATTCACCCCAGGTTTCATTGAGGATGCTGAAGAGACACAGACAGTAAACAACCTTACTGCTGTGCTCCATGCCTCCTGCCCTGTTTGCAGGCTCTGGGTCCTCTACACAGGATCACAGAATGGTTAGGGCTGGAAAAGACCTTAAGATCATCCAGTTCCAACCCCCTGCCATGGGCAGGGACACCTCACACTACAAGGGGGAAGAGATGCTCTCTGCACCCCCAAACCCACAGCAGCACCCCAAAGCCAGGCTGGGAGAAGCAAGCGCAGGACAGGCAGCAGAACCTCTTTGCAGCAATCAGAGATGCCAAAGGCCCTGTGCCCTCATTAAAAATGAGACTCTTTCTGCTTTGTTTGACACTCAGGGCCATTAAAGCTGCTCTTGTTGATATTCCATTTCCCAGCAAAGATGCCAGCAGCGTGCGCCAAATGAACTGGGGACATAAAACATCCCTCTGTTCCGTGAAGGAAACCCAGCACGTGATGGCTTTGTGGCAGTGCAATGCCCAGCAGACAGCAGCACGCTATAGCTGACACTACATGGGATGAGAACCACATCTTCTGTTCGCTTTGCAGAAGAGAGCTTCCACTGCTGAGTCACGGCAGAGCCTCTGCACTTGCAGCTGATGCAGTGCTTCTCATAGCCCCCAGCCTGACTGGGAGCTTCCTTCCACCTATGGCTCATACCCAACCTCCACTGTTGGGGTCCTACAGGGGCCACCACCCAGTGCCAGGAACGAGGTTGGATGCAGCTCTAGAAGAGGGTAGGAAGGCAGAGCAAAGAGTCACTGCTTGAATGAAACAGACACTGCTGCCTCAGCCATTAGATATCCCGGCTGGAATCAGCCACAGGAAGATGCGGGATAGAGGTGCCCAACAGGGTGCAGGGGTTTCCTTCTTGGAGAGTGACAGTGAGGGATGAATGGCTGGAAAGGCTGGTGCTTCACTCACATTCCTGGCAGTGGTTTTCTCCCCAGAGGGCAGAGCCTGTTCTTCCAATGAAGATGCTGACATAAACCTCCATGGGGTGCTTCTGGGATGAAGGCTTCTAGCACCCAACACGTCAGCTGGTCAGGACAACCCCCAGGGCCTTCATCCTAATGCTCTGCAGCCTTCATCCACAGAGAAGCACCGCAGTTTGTCGGGTAACACATTGCCTACCCAGCCTATGGGTACCTGCTGGTGGCTGTTCCTTCATGTATCCTACCGCAGATCCTTCCTCCTCCTCCACCAGGTTCCTGGCACCCGTTGTAGCCATGAGTTCTGCTCCTGTGGTCTGCAGGGACAGCCCAAACCTCCCCTTACACAAACATCAGCAAAGCACCCAGCGAGAAGCCTCTGTCTCCATGCCCTGAGCTATTTCCCTATTTCTTTACAATGTGACCCCATTCCATTCTCTCCAGGAGGAGAGGCCTGGAATGCCAATGGTAACGGAGTACCCTGCTAATCCCTCATCCTTCTCCATGGGCGGTTGAGCCTTCCTGGGAACACCAAACTACACCCCATGAAATGCTATGGCCACAGAGTATTTCTAGGTAGAACAAAGGCTTTGGCTTGAAACCCCCACCACAGCTCTGGCATTGCGAGCCCAGAGCATCTCTTTTCCAGCCTCCGAATAGCCAACACCAGTACTTTTGACCACCAATTCCTCTTCAGCTGTAACAGCAGGGGAAAAAGAACCCTCCAAGCCGTCAGGGTGCAGGACCGACTCCTCAACATTGCTTTCCAGATACAACCACAGGGCTGAGGAGCTGCTGAAACCTGATGCAAGCCCATGAGCCGAGCAAGAGCGGAGCCAGGATGAGCTCATTGCGCGGCCCCATCCGAGCCAAGCTTTCCCTTCCCTGCTCCGGTCCCACCGAGACATCCAAAACCCTGGGCTGAAACTCCTCCTCTGGCCATGAAACAGGCGGTTTCAGCATCAGGGCAGCGCTGAGCCATGACTAATGCACTCATTGGGCTGCTCTCCAAGGGTAGAAGCAACTGCCCTGCGGTGAATCAGACACCTACAACCTCCCACACAAGAGACGGGGGTAAGCCACGGTGTTCGCAGTGGGTTGGGGTAGCATTTTAACACACCATAACACCAAATGAGGCTTGGAACCCTCTGCCCCCCCCCCCCCCCCCAAATCCGTGCTTGAAGGAAAGACTCCTTTTGCAAGACATTAAATGAGAAGCAAACCCCTTCTTTCTGTCTGAAGGTGCCACTGATGCAAGATCACCACTGACAAGTAAATAGGTTGGGAACACCTGCTTCTGAGGGCTGGCAGGCTGACAAGCACACTCAATGTGGTATCATTTCCCTTTATTTATCTCCCCCGACGTGCCTGCTCACAGAGAGATAAGGAAGAGCTGCCCCAAGCCCTCTTTGTGGCTCTGCCACCTCTGGATCCCACCATCCCTGTTCTTGGAACTTCCCTTTCCTAAGCATAGCTCCTTTCCCCTTTATCAGGGGGATCTCCAGCCTTTCTGCCCCTCCATTCCCTCCCCAAAGTCAGAGGGAGAGATGCTTCCCCCCTTATGTGGGTTTTGGAGGGGTGATGAAGGCAAAGACCACAAGGTACCCAGCTGCTGCAAGAGGGGAGCTTTGAGACCCCATCTGCCTGCATCCCACCATCGCTCTTCTCCTATTAGAGCTCAGCCCTTGTAAAACCCTTTTGGCCAAGCTGATCTCGCCCATAAAACAACCTCCTTTGGTTTGCACACACACACACACACAGAGCAGAAGCTCATAACTCCCAGGGCCTGCTCCAGAACCCAACTTCTCCTTTTCCCACCTCTCCCGTTTGCCTCATGCAACCCATCCTGTTTAATCAGCAGCACAGCCTGGGAGCCCTCAAGCTGCAAATGAGCCCTGCAGCATCCCACAGGCTCAGGGATGGGTCAGCCAGGGATGAAGCTTGGTCAGCGTCAAGGTCCCACCAGGACCTTGCTCGTGGTGCTCAGCAGCAAGATGTCATTCTCACCCTTCTGCAATGAGCAGAGGCAGCACCGTGAAGTGATCTAAACCTGCAGGAATGGTGCTTTTCATTCCTGCCTTTGGGATTATTTCAGGCTTCCGAGGCTCCTCCAAAGGGAGGACAAATAAGCAAACACGGCTCCTAAAAATGCAGTTGATTTACGCTATGTGGCAACACTAGAAGAGAAATGGCTTGCAGGAGAGGGGTTCAGCTCCTTTCTTTGCTTTGTGTTGGTGGAGAATAGCAGCTGATGGGCAAGAGATGAAAGCAGCCCCAGCAGAGATTGCTTACCCTGTGTCAGGGAGTTAATCTCGTCAGAGAACTGCTTTACATCTGTTTGACTGGGGATGGAGAGGTTCATCGGAGCCAGACCTCAGGCTGGTGCAGACAGGCTGACCCCATCCCCTGCACTGAGCCGAATCCTCCACCCTCCCTCTCAGGACAGCAAGGAGATGGGAAGGAAAACAGAGAGAAGACCAAGCAGCCCCAAGCCACCCATGGAGAGCATGAAGGGGCTCAGGAAGGGCACCAACGCTGGTTGTGTTCTGCAGCTCAGCCTATCCACTTAAGGACGAAGTGCCACTACTGGGAAGCCTGCAATGCACCCAAGGGGCTTACAGAGATGCACACAAGCTAAAAGCCAGGATAACCCAGAGTCCTAGCAGCAATCAGAGCTGCTGACACCCTCATCCTAAAGCAACAAGGCAAGAGAGAAGAAACGCCTCCTGTGGCATTCACCCATGGAAAGGCCTGGAAATGATGTGCAGAAAGCAGATGTTGTGCACATACGGGTCAAAGACACCTTTTTTCCCCCCTGCTGAAGCCAGATCAGTGAAATAACTCAGTTGAATGCTTACAGCTTGCTCACACCAGCGAGTCCAAGGCAAGAGCAGCTTTCCCTAATCCAAGTCCCTGCTTGGATGCGATGGATGCGGTCCCAGGGTACGCTCCTACTTTACACAGGGGGAAACTGAGACACAAGGAACTTCACAGACACAAAGCCCCAGCAGCATCAGCTGGGGCTGCATCTCCCTGCTATGAGCAGCGGCCACAGCACACAGTCAACACATCAGCATCCCTGGTTTGGGGCAGAATTAGGGCTTTCACCCATGTCCATCAAGCACTCGCTTGGGTCAGGGTCTTTCCTAAACCCATGGGCATCGCAGCCCCACCACAAGTAACACTGCAGAGACATGAAGGGAGCCTGTCTGCATCACCCACACTGGTGATGCTCGGTGCTTTTAAGGGCATTAGGTATATGGTTTAGAGCTGCACTTCTAATCTGAGGAGAGGATGAAAAGCAGAGCCCGACGCTCAGCGATGACAGCAGGCACAGCTCCATACCTGCAATAAACAGGGCCATGCTCAGTGCCCTTAATTCCCCTCAAAGCTACCAAGCTGTTCAGAGCAGCTGTATAATTGCAACCTTCCACCCTGCTCGCTTGGGCAGGCAGTCTGTAATTCCCATTCTCCAGCCTGCCAGGTTGGGAATGGCACACACTGTAACACAGGGATTTTTCTCTGCTCTATAAGGGGCTGCCGGGTGGAATTCTGAAGGAAACTGGCCAGAGGAGGGTTTTCTCTCAAAACACCCATGGAAAAATGGGAATCTGATGGGGAAGGTAATGGATGAGACCATCACCGAGCAAATTAACTCAGGGTGTTTCAAATGCTTCCCATCTTCCCACCCCAAGGTTGAATCAGTGCTGCGACTCACACCACAGGGTACTGGGAACCTTCCCCCTATCTTAAAAGGGATGTATCATTGAAGGAAAGTCAGTAGGTTTGGGGGGTTAAGGAAGAAATTAAGGTTTTCCCATGTTTTATCCCATGCTTGCGCATTTCTATTTCCAGCATAAGATTCATAACCATTAGGTAGAGCAAAGACTGATCCGGGTTGGGATGCAGTGTTTGGTACTTGCCTCAGAGGGAGGAAACTTGGAAAGAAACATCTTTCTTGAAGACTTTCATAGTAATGTCCCTGTCTGGCACCAGGGGATTTGGATGCCTCCAAAATATGGGAAGCAAAGTAAATCAGCTACAGGGGTGGGATCCTCTCCCAAGAAACCCAATGGTAAAGGCATTTGGCTGAACGAAGGGCTTAGTAAATGCCCAGCCTCGCTAAGGAAGAATGAAGGGATGGGTTGGACAAGGACTCAATTCAATGACATTAAGATTCAATTAATCCTGCTCTTTAGAACAGCTTTAAACACCTAATACATTTACTTTCAAACACATTTCAAACCAGCAATTTAAGGTGACGCCAACCTCTGCTCATGCTTTAATGTTCAACAGCTGATGTTAGCCTAGGTTAGTAGGACGTGTGCCTACCAAAGGCTTAGGGAAAGCCACTGAGGAAAAGACAACCAGAAGAAACTGAAGCATGAACACAGCTTTTGGGGAAGAGTCTGGCTCATAAAGACAACAAAAACACCTTCATTTCACTTAATCCACCCAGTCCATTGACTTCAACAAGGCAATGAGCAAATCAGGAGTACGATGGGGAAATGCCTGTTTTCCAACCTGCAACTCAAACTGCAACCTGCGAGGCCAAGCTTGCTCATTATGGTGACCACAAGTGTAATTTGTTAGGTACAATTAACACATCAACTGGTTTTAAATGTAAAACATGGTTTGAGGCATTTGTTTGCCCCACATACCCAGCATATTCTGAGTCTATGAACCCATCAAATAACAGTGGAATGGTTGTTTTCTGCGGTTGAAACTTGCTTTCATCTCCCTGCAACTTGAGTCAGAAACACGGAAGAAAACAAATCAAGTCGTGTGACCCCCAAATTCACCATTTCCCACCAAAGAGAATCACCCAGCCCAACAGCTGCCTAAAGAAACCTCCCCACATACACCGGGCTCCTTGCTCAGAGGAGGAAGGATCTCATTACACCAAGCAGCTTTTTGCAACCCAGCAGGAAAACATCCTCTTTCTTATGGAATGGCAGAAAAAGAAGAGACCCTATCCACAAAAAAATAGCTGCTTTAATCAAGATCCCCTCCCTTGCTGGTTTTGGCTGCGGCCACCACCATGGATGCAGTGGTCATTCGCATCCGCATCCCAAACTGCTTCACGTATTGCATGGGAGTCAGGGCTCTGCCCCAGTGTGCTCATTTCCCTTTGCCATCAAACCCCTAAAGGTCCAACCTGAGGCTCTCACCACCACGTTTACCATCTCATGGATCTTTCCCAACCTCCTGCTTTGCACTTCCCACTGGAGGTGGGGATGCCCCAAGTCATGGTCACAGAGATGGTACCGGGCCCACCACAAGCACCATGCTCCACAGGCAAGGTGGGAATAGGACAGAGGTGTCCCGGTACAAACCCTCAGCACATCTCTGGCTAAAATAAGCCTTTCCCACCATAGACTTCAAAAGACCCGTGTGCCTTTTACATCCTCAGCAGATGTTGCTTTCTCCTGCCGGGATTTAATCGTTGTGCCAAGATGTGCCTGGCCTCGGGGAGGATGGGGGCAAAGAAACAGCACTGCACAATGAGACTGCAATTAATTGTTCCTCAGCTTCCAGCCATCACCCCAGAGGGCTCAGTTTAAGCATCCCCCAGAGACAGAGGAGGCAGCTCTGGGAGTGCTTCCCAGTGTGGTACCCAGCCATGGAACCAGGGGCTCCAAGGCACAGATTTGGTTAAAGCCCCATGCCCATCAGTCATACAAACACAGGGAATCTCTGCCATTGCGCAGAGGAGATTGCTGCCTGTGAGAGATGAAGACAGGAGAACCATTAAAGGCATTGTTGTTCATGTGCTGCAGTTAAATGTAAAGCAAGGAGCTGAGAGAGCCAGCACAAGCTTCCTCATCCTCCGGAGAAACACGCACACCCATCCCCTGCACTAGAGGGTTCTGCTCGGAGTGCAGGCGGCTGGTTTGGGCTCCCCATTCAATAACTAAGGCTCATTTCAACTCGATCCCTATGAGGAGTTTGGGGACAGTGCCTGACAAACAACCTCTTGTGCAACACGAGCATGCAATCCCCTGCAAACCCACAACCATTGCAAAACCTCACGGGGATGAGCAGGCGGAGCGGCGTCAGCGGGGAGCAGAGGCAGGGCTGCAGCCCTGGAAATGCTGCTGCTGTTTCCCAGAAGCCAGCCTCAAAGGCAAAGGGGACATTAAAGGGCTGAAGGCAGCAGCAGCAGCAGCCCCATCCGCTGCCTGTGCACTGCAGACCTCATGGAAACCCTCCATGGATCGACGAGGAGGCTGCTGCAATCAGTGCAGAACCCAGAAGCATCTCACAGAGCAATATATCCGCCAGTATCAAACCTAATGGCAAGAGAGGCCTTTGGGAAGGTTATGTTATAATATAAAGAGGCCCTAAGGAATGAGATATCCATTGAGATACTCAAAGGCATGAGGAAGGAGGCAGCTCCCTCCCATCGGCTCTGGTGCGTGTCCCACGCGCTGCGCTCAAACCCTCGCACAAAGGGGCCCTTGCTGCCTCTGAAAGGCAAAGCCTGAAAGGTGAAAGGAGCCTTGAAGAGATCTGAGGAAGCCGAAGCAGCTCCTGCTCACAAAGCAGCGAGGTCAGAGCCACGAGTAATTGGAGCTAAAACCTTCTGCTTGGGCAGGGATGCAAGGGACAATTTGCTGTTGCTTTCGGATTAAACCTACCATTCAGTGGCCTTTCCTCCAAAATCTGGAGGAGGAGGAAGCTGAGATACACAAAAGAGACAAAGGGAATTAGGCAGCGAATCACATCAGGCCTTTGGCCAAGACCTGCGCAACTTAAATGCTAAGAAATCCCCTCTCTTTATATGAGAATTCAACAAATATTAGTCTACAACCACCTCCCTTACCTAAAGGGAGGCCACCCCCACCAAACCCCCAACACGTGGAATACTAAAGCCATCACGAAGCTACAATATACTGAATTCCAAGTGCATCCCCCTGCATCCCTGCCCTGAGACCCCCCGCGCTCCATCACAGCACTGGGATCTGCAGGGAGGCCTCTCCCTACCCAGCCATCACCCCCGTAGGCTGGCAAGAGAGAGGAGGCATCCTCAGACACGGGGATTTTACAGTGTGAAGCAAGATAGAAAGGAAAAGGGGAATAAAAGGTGGAGCCCCGAGCTGCCTGTGCTCCACATCAGATGTGGAAGCAGCAGCAGCCTAAGGGGGGGTTGGAAAAGACACATCCCTGCTATTCTATAGACAGATAAAGCGCTGAATAGGGGCTGGCTTGCCAACTGCAACCCTTAACTTCTCCCAGCGTGGAGACTGCTGGCTCCAGGGAGGGTACAGGCAGGATTTCCCCCTCCTTTTGGGAGCAAGCAGCTGCCCAGCACCCTTGATCAGCAGCATCCAGCACAAGAGGTCCAGAGGAAGGAAACCAAGGTCTGACTTATCAGTTTCATCTCTGACCCTTCCAGACGCATCTCCTCCTGCATCCTGAGCTATGGGAGCCATCGCTCCCTGGGCACACAGCATTCCAAGGCAGCAGTGCTTCCCAAAAGGCTGCGCCAGGGATACTTGGAAACCTGGCCATGGAGGGGTGTCCCCCAGGATGCGCTCCTCAGGTGCAAGTGGATATATGAACATGGATCTTGCCCATGTCAGGCTCTCTCATTGCCATCCCTGCAGCAAGCAGAGCCTGCCGGGGTGTGCTGCGTGCACTGCATTAATGCACCCGCTAGCAACACTCATTCCTTATGCAAGTGATTCCCCAGTCCCAGAGGAACATCCCTGCTGGAAGAGAAAACCCGCTCTGCTCCATGCCAGCGGCAGGGCGAGCATCACTGAGCGAATAGGGCGAGCAGAAAAGGGATGCATCCACCTGCGAATCCCATGGCGGGAGGAAAAAGAGCAGAAGGAGCCAGGATGGGAAGCAAGCAGAGAAAGCAGGCTGCAAGGGCAGGGTTAGGAAGCACGGCTCCAGCAGCCTAAGGGTTAAAAGTAGCTGTGGGGAGCGCTGGTGGTTTTGTCAGCAGCCCAAAGCAGAGGAAGTGAGTGCTAATCCCAAAGCTGCCCCGCTGTTCCCCGTTACCCAACTTCCACCCTGCACGGACCCACAGCAACCAGTGCTGCAAACCTCCATCTCTGAGGGGCTGAGAAACCCCATCCTCATCACCTCGGATGCATTGGCTGCTCCTAGCACTCAGGAGAAGGGACCAGGCGCTTGCTCGTGTGGACCAGGGCAGTCCCCACAGGGATGATGCCCCACAGCTGGAGTGCACAGACCATACACGAGGCACGCACAGGGTGCAGCTAAGCTGCATCATCTCAATGACACCACATTGCCCACCCCCCAGCTCTGCTCTCGATGTCCATAAGCACACCCAACCACACAGCCAAGCAGTTTTGGCACTGGCAGGACTGGTGCAAAGCCAGGGGCCAGCATCCTTCAGGGAGTAAGCATGAATCTGAGATAAAGCAGCCCCCAAACCATCCCCTTCACCCTGATGAGCGGCTGGAGACGCTGCAGTCATCCCTAACTCACCTGCAACATGCTCACCTCCATGGGGATCTATTGTGCAACAGCATCTCTGTGGTTTAAGTGTTGTTTGGGGCAGGAGGGTTGGAAGTGGATGATCTTTAAGGTCCCTTTCAAGCCAAACCATTCTATGGGATAAATAACCCCGAGAGCACTCCTAACCCACAGTGAAGGTGCACATGGTGTAACACACCAAGTGTAACACAGACCAGGCTGACGGTGGCCATGAAATGCTTCTGAACACACAAAGTCAGCCCAAGGGGGCAAATCGCATCCTCATGGGTGTCTGCTTTCCCAGCCCATGCAAGTGTAACGCTGACCAGTTTGGTCTGAGCTCGGATCAACCTCTCCCTCCCCATCCCAGCCTCTCTGAGCTGACTTCCCGGGATGGTTTGGAACCATTGCATTGCTCTCTCTGAGAACTCCAGAAGCAGTGCTTACCCTCCCCAGGATGTCCCAGTGCTCCCTCAGTGTCTTCTTGCTGCCTCCACAGCCCTGCTCCAAAGTGTCCCCAACAGCTCCTGCCTCCCTGGAAAGTGCAAAATGCCAAGCACTGGGGCAACTGGAGCAGGGGGGAAATAGGAACACGTGTGATAAATCACCAGGACAACTGGGATAAGTAGCCCTCTTCTGCATCAGCTGCTACTTAATGCACTTAATGTTAACTAAGCAGAAGGGCTGGGCTTAAGAATTGCTTTTTACCCCTCTGTTCTGGTGCAGCAGGAGAAGGCCACCAGAGCCTCTCTCTGCATTAACCATCTTCCAATCTCTTTGTTTCTCTATTCCCCCCTCGGCCAAACACCTTCTTATTATGGAGATATTCATCACTTCATTAAGGAAGCATCCCTGCGCCAGGCAGTCCCCATCGCACCAGGCAGCATTTCATCCCCGAGCCAGCAGGGTGGATGTTGGGACATGTCACGACTTGCTTCCCGCAACCATTGCCTGCAAAACCCAGGGATCAGCCTTGGAAAAGGGAATGGGATGCCAGTACCCACGGCAGGGATACATGTGGGGGATAGAACAGGGGGGTAACAGGCTCATGGCAAAGAGGTGCCGCCCGCACTCCCTGGTGGGCACAGAGCATGTTTGCCTGCAGCCCCATTGCTGCACACAGGAGTTCTGGTGGTGTCTTTGCCCACTGGGGACCCTGACCCCTCTCTTCCCCTGCCCTTCCTCGCACAGGCAAGGCCGTGTGAGCTCAGAACCCACTTTACAAGTCGGGCAGCTTTGCCACACCTTGGACCTTGCCGTTTGGCTTCCAGCCACCCTCAGTGCCCGGGGCAGGGGGGGTTATTACAACACTGCCTTCTTTTTCCCTGTTCTCTCGGGGTTTGAACTCCTGGATCTGCTGCACGACTCCTGCCCCACGCAGGGGATGCCCGGATGCCTCTTCCTCCTCCTTTCCTCTCCCACCAGCCCAGCTCTGCAGCCGCAAGCCCAGCCAGAAGGCTCCACGTGGAGCCATAACCAATGGCAAATTCTTGGAGTGCAATGTAATGCGCTGGGAAGCGCCTCGCCATTCCACTTGGGAAGACGATCCGTTTGGCAGCACGAGGAGGAAAACATGCTTTGTTTTACAAATCCTCTCCCCAGCAGCACAGACACTCCCAGAATGTAAGAATCCGAGAGCGCTCGGCTGCTTTAACCACTGAAACTCAAGAGTGCCGAAGGAGAAAGCGATGCGCTGTGTGGTGGCAAAGCCTGTGCTACCCTGCAACCGGTGGCACCCACTCAGAGCTGCAGCTCTGACCCCCCGCCCCGTGATGGGGTGCAGGGAATGGGAGTGGGTTCCCATGTTTCTCCCAGGTGCTGGACACAACTAATTCCGTTTTCCCCCTCTCATAGGGTGAGGCCCTGCAGCAGAAAGCAGAGGAGATGCTGCCAGGTAAACCCAGAATGATGCTTTACAGCAAACTGGATTCAGCATTACTCAGGACGAGAACTACTTCCATGAAAGGCGACCGGCTCCATCCAGGTACCCAGGGAGATACTTCCTGCAATCACAAACTCCAACCTCAATAAAACGGGAAGCGTCGCGGTGTATTTCTGCTTATCCTCCCATGCGTTTCATTGCCAAAAGCACCCTATGCGCACCAACAGCTTAAAGGAAAACCCACCCTATGTAAAGAGGGCATCAAATGGAGAGGGGAGCTCCTTTTTGCAGTGTGGGGCTGTTGACACCAGAGCAGAAGGAAAGAACAACCAGAACCTGTCATTGAATCAGGCTGCTGTGCCAAAGGAGCACATGCCCTTTGAGCGGCCGCTGCCAGCGCCGGCACGCAGGGATAACACCACAAGTGTTATTGTGAGGGCAGGCAATGGGATCGGATTGCCTCCGCACCGGAGACCGCTTCCGACCTCTCCGAGGAGCAGCGTCGAAGCGAAGGAGTCCGCCTGCTGCTCCCATCCTTTATCTCTTTAAACCCAAACAAGTCCACTTTGTACCTTAGTGCTTGCGTAGCTGTTTGCAGCCTCTAAGGGTTCTTGGAAATGCTGATTAATCCTTGCAAGAGTAAAGCAAACAGCATCACTCCCATTTCAGGGGGGGAAGGATGGAGATACCCACCCTGGACACTGCTGGAAGGGCAGGACATGCCCTTCTCCAGCAGTAAACATCCATGCCCTTCTCCAACAGGACGTGTCCATGCCCCTGCATGGTTTCTACCCTGCCCTTTGATTATTAAACACAGGTAGGAGAAGCCCCCCTGAACCTTGTTTTGCAGTGGGTGGATAGGGCAGGACGCTAATGCCAAGGAGAGCTGAAAAGCTGATCAGCCAACGCGGTCACCTTGCTTGAAAGGAAGGATGGAGCACCTCCAAACGCTGGGATGCTGTCACCTATCTACTCTCTAGCACACTGGAATGGCTTCAGAGCCAGGGGAAGTGAGGGGAAAGCCTCCAAGTGACCCAAATCTCTGGGATTTTCAGGCAATAAAAAAGTCTAAATGCAACTGAGACCGGGGCACCAGGTTTGCTCCAAACCCCGGGTTCTGCAGCAGCAGCAGCATCACACATTACGTTAGCAACTTCATAGACCAACCAACACGGCAGCCCCTCTGCGGTGGATACCATAGAATGGCTCACAGGAAAAGGTCTCTGCCTCACCAGGCTCACCCACTGATCCCTCTCTGCATGGGCAAGCTCATCCTTTCCCCCCACATCCTCACTTTTTAGGCTGGAGCTCAGCCTCCCACAGCCTCCCAGCCCCAGCTCCTTGGGAGCAAACCGAGCATCCCTTGCAGCCACCAATGCACCCCTAAACCAGCACCTCCCCAAAGCCAGCCTATGGGAAACCACAGCAAGCGGGATTTGTTCAGTGGGGCATCCCATATTTGCTACCTGAAGGCAGGGAATAAAACCACCTCATTAAAAACATGCTTCGAGTCTATTATTGTATCTAGGACAAAGTGTTCCTTATTTTGGCACTCTGTTTTATCCAAGCAAGCCCTTCAGAAACACTCACAAAGACTCATTTGTCTGGAACAGGCTCCTCGCTTCCCCCAGCAGTGTAAAATCCATTCCTAGAGGTTATTTTTGCCCCCACTCAGACGATGGGATGTCCCCATGGTCGGATTTGTCATTAGGGCACATCCCTTGTGCTCTGCGTGGCCAGCCCACAGGAGGAAGAGGATGGTCCAGAGCATCGCTGCTGATGAACAGCATCTGAAGCAGGAAAGAACTTAGAAGCAGCTCACCGTGCTTCACAGGATTCATTTTTGGGGGGAGTTTGATATAAACACCTTCTAAAATGAGCCCCTGCCACTCCAATGGGCAGCTATGCAGCGAGAGGGCTTTGGCATGGCTGAAAGGTGCAAGGTCTGGGCACAGATCCACTGCCTGACTCCCAGCTGCTTCTGTCCCATGGGGGTTTCATGGCCATGTGGCTGCACAGATCCCAATGGAGAGGTCATTGTCCCAAAGAGTTACACCCCCAGTTCCCATTAAAGGGGCACATCCGTCTGGGACCAAGCACGTCACCAAGGTTGAGAGGGGCTTCTATCAAGGGACACAAGCACATACAAAACATACTGGGATTTCTCATCTTGGCTGCTCCAAGGACAGCCCTAAATCCCATAAACTGACTGGTCAGAGGGACCCTGATTGATGGCAGTCAGGGACATGCCCCAAGCCACACATCCACTTGCTCAGAAGTTATAACAGGACTAGGAAGTGAGGCGGAACAAAGGCAAAGAGCAAAACCCAAACACAAAACCCAAGAGGAAAACCATCGGACTTTGGACCAGCCACATCCTCCCATGCACAGACAGGTCTAGGGGGCAAAACCACAGCTCCTGGTGCCCAGCAAAGATCTGAGCAGCTTGTCCTCAGGTGGTAGAACTGGTTACACCACGAGCCGCTGCCTTGGGAGGAAAACCCAGCTTGAGGATGGGTTTCGTTTCAGCTTGCATGGAAAAGCTGCTGCTTTCCAAAGCGCTGCGTACCCCAGAGCCTCGCCAGTACCCAGCGCACCGGTGTTCTCATCACCGTCCATCAGCAGAAGCCACTAAACAGTGATTTGCTGGGCACGGAGCAGCGCTCCTCTCTGTTTGCTCACAGCAGCTTCCCGTAGCGCTGCTCCCCCGCTAATGCCTGGCTCAAACAGACGGGCAAGGGGAAAAGGTCTTGGGCTCCGCACAACGAATTCCCTGCTCCCACACGGCGCCTCACGCACTCGGGTCTCCAAGCTGCAGCCAACACCAGCAAAACTCCACCAAGCAACGATAAAAGCCAGGCTGGCAACTCCTGGTGTTTCCAAGCCAGGGAGCAGGGATGCTCCTCAAGAAGCTGCTGCCTCCAACGGCCTCAGCACAACGCCAAACTTTCCCAAAGTTGAATGGGAACCTCCATGAGCGGGGTTCAAACCCTAGGGCGAGCAGCACAGGCAATGAAGGGAAGGAGGAACCCGCACCCAGCAGGGTTCCTCGCTGCAGACAATGCAAAGCACCTCCCCGGGGGTTATTTCCCCGTCTCCAGCATCCATGACCACCCTGCAGCTCCGAATGACACCACTGAAGTTCCACCCTCCAAAAGCGGAGCGTGCCTCCTCTTTGCTATGGGGCTTTAGAAACCAGGATGCGCTCTTAGACTGCATCGTGCTCCTAAGCCGCCTTCTCCCCCCCCCCCCCCCCCCTCCCAGGGAGCATCCTGCCCATCCTCACCTGCCTCAGGTGCCTCAGCAGCTCGGTGGCCTCCTCCTGCTTCCCCTGCTTCACCAGCACCAGCATGTCCTGGATCATGCAGATCCGCCGGTGGTAAGGGGGGAGGCTGCTCCCGCCGCCCTTCCCCAACTTCTCGCCGGACTTCACCACGAGGGAAGCGAGGAAATCCCCCCTTTCCCTGGGCGGCGCTTTCCTGCGGGGATGGGCCGGGGGGCTCTCGGCAGCGCTGCCCGCTTGGCAGCCCTTAGTCTGCTTGGTGCCCATCGTGTGTGGCCCTGGGGCTGCATGCAAGGGGGGGGCTTGGGGGTGGAAGGCACGGAAGCGGGGCGGGGGGGGGGGGGGGACGGAGACGGGACACAAAGGGTTTGGGAGTGCAGAATGGGGGGGATGGAAAGGATGCTCAAGGGGATGCAGGGGGTGCACAGGGAGATGCACAAAGGGTTTGGGGGGACACAAAGGGATGCACAGGAAGACGGAGGGGATGCACAAGAGGTTTGGGGGTGCACAGGGGGATACACGAAGGGTTCAGGGGGTGCACAGGGAGATGCACAAGGGGTTTGAGGGGACACAAAGGGATACACAGGAGGACGGAGGGGATGCACAAGAAGCTTAGGGGTGCGCAAGAGGTTTGGGGGTGCACAGGGGGATACACGAAGGGTTCAAGGGGTGCACAGGGGGATGCACAAGGAGTTCGGGGGATGCACAGAGGGATGCAGAAGGGGTTCCGGGGGTGCGGGACGGGGCTGGGCACCCCGGTATCCTAGCAGGGGGGCCGGTGCCCAGCGGCGGGGCTGCTCCGCTCCCGCGGGCGGAGGAGAGAACGGCTGCTCCCGGCGGAGAGGAGCCGCGCCTGGGCCCCGCCGCCCCGCTCCATCGCAGCCGGGATCCGCGGGGCTCCTTCTCTTTCTGCCGGTCCCGGGCGGCGGCGGAGCGGTGAGCGCGGTCGCGGTGCTCAGCGCTGCAAAGCGGCGGCGGCTCCGCGCAGCCCCCCCCCAGCTTCGCCTCCTCCCCTCGGTGCCTGGGGCTGGGGCCGGGGGGGGGGGAGATGTTCCCTGAGGATGATGCGGGAGAACGGCCGCGACTTGGGGGCAACTGTTGCGCGGCGGGGGCTGCCCGGGAGGCGGCGCGGTGCGCCCCGGGGAGAGCCGGGGGAGGGCCGGGGGCGGGCACCGTGCTCCGAGGCTGGGCTTGCGGAGGAAGCCGGAGCCGGACGGGGCTCTTCCTTCCTCCGCCGCCGCCGGAGGGGATGGGGCTGCAGCGGGTTTGGGGTGGGGAGAAGCGGGGCTCGGCTGCTGCAGCGCACGGAGGTGGAGCGGGGGATCCCCGACGGGGCTTCCCGGTGCTTCTCACCCCAAAGGACCTGCAGGCAACGACGGCGGGGGCTGTCCCCGGGGGGATGCCCCAGAGCGGAGCTTCCCCAGCTCCGGTTCTACCTGTGGTAAAACCTCCTGGTCCCCCTTCACCCGCATCTCTGCCAGCAGCAGCCCCGCTTCACATCTGGGAGTCGCCGCTGGTGTCCTGCCATCCCCAGCCAAACCCGCACACCCCCGCATGCAGCGCTTGCAGCCTCCCCCTCCACGCTGCTCCTTCCAGCAGCTCCGCATCCCATATTCCATCGCTCCTTATCTTCCAGGCACTCCGCTGCTGGCAGGGTTTAGGGCACGGATTAAAGCTCTTGGATAAAGATCGCGATGAGCAGCTCTTCCTGACAGGGGCAGCTCACCTGCTGCAGGAGACGCTGCTCAAGGAACGCCTGGGAGGGAGAAGCTTGGACTGACGAGGCCCCAGCAGGAGCCTCGGACCCTCTCCCACTGCAAGCGGCTGTTTTCCAGCACAGACATGCAGCAAAGTCTCCACCCTTACGCTTCTGCTTAGATAGGGCAGGAGAAGCCCCACTGCAGCCCGTGTGCAGTGCCTGGGCTGGGAGAGCATCCCCTCCTGCAGCAGGAACGTGCCATTGGGGGCGTTTTGCAACTGTGTTCGAATGAATCCCAAAGCAATAGGCGAGCACTTTTTGCTTCCTCTGCATCCTGTGCAACTGCACATCCCCAAACGCACAAAAGCCATGGTATGCTCATGAATAAAAGGCAGCCCTCCCCAGCAGCCAAATACCTGGAGACCCCATGTCACTGTTTCTATAACTCCAAAGACCGATTGATTTAATGCATTTCTATACATGGACCACAAGAGCAAGGCCACAAGGCCAGTTTGCAGCATCCTTGCTCATCATAAAGCTCCTCACGAGCACATGCAAGGGCCCCATGCCCACTCAGAGCAGCACAAAGGTCACCTCCAGGCTCAGCACTGGTGGCTCCATGGTACAAGACATTCAGGTCCCTCAGTGATGCTCCATCCCGGCTCATTATTCACTCTCACACCCTCAAAAGGGTCTCATCCAGCTGCAGACCCAACCTAACAGCAGCGCTCAGCTTCCATGCACACACACGAGCTTCCATAGGCACTCGAGACACCCGCCTACAAACCCACCGGTGCCAAAAGGCCTGACCCCAGCACTCGTGATGGGTTCTGCTAAAGTCATCAGTGCCTCCGCAGCCGATATGCATTTCTCCTTCGTGCAGATGTGTGCAAACTGCAAACCAGTTGAGGGCTGCCCAAGGGAGTTTGCCTTTGTTACTCTGCCCATGCTCTTTCTGCTACCTAACATCGAGGGTGTGTTAGAAAAGCCTGATGCTTCAGAAGAGAATAACTCCAGACTGAGCCCATGACAGAGCATTCCTCCTCTTCCTCAAACTGAGATTTCAGAACATTCTCACTCCTACATCAAAAAGAAACCGCATCTTCCCAATGCATTTTGCAGAAGCCAGGGAACATCCGTACCGCAGAACCTGATGGAATAAGCTGGAGTGCAGGATTCCAGCAGCAGATACCTCAACACAAAGAGGTTTGTGCTCAGCTCCCCAGCACCCAGGTGTGGGCACCCACCGCCAAACCGCTTTGCGTGTGTGTGCATGTCTACCTTTGGTTTCAGATTAGTCACGGATGAAACGGGCTTCCTGCTTCCAGGAATCACTGCCAGATCACAATCCAGTTACACTTCTCCCTCGCCAGCCCGCTCGTGTCGTCCTTTGTGATGTGCTTCCTGAAATCCTGCAGCAAACCCCTCTATCCATGCACTCACAGGCTTAGATGGGGCTTCACAGCTTGCCAGAGGTAGAAAACCCCTTTCTGATCCCGGGGTTTGCCCAGGATTCCCATCCTAAATGGGAAAACCCACTCTGGACAAGTATGGCCCAATGTGGACCATGAGTTCTGCCTCACCCGGCAGGTCCTGGGGTTCATTTCTTGGTCTAACCCTCACACTTACTGTTTCTCTAGGAAACAGGAAAGAAACACCCCCAAATCCAAGGACAGTTGTTTCATCACTCCCAAAACCTTTCCCACAACCAGAAGGGGACAAAGCCACAGCAACTGCAAGCACCTGGAGCACCCCCAATCCCACCTATGTCCGTCCCTTCCCCAAGCATTCAAGGAGTTCAAAGCAGAGATTGAGCCGAGACCAAGCTCTCATCATGCTCTCTGGTTTAGGAGGGCAGCGCAGGACTTGCTTTTTCTTGCTGGGGATGGAATGATTGGGATTCATTTTAAATGTCAGCATCAGATTCAGCTTGCTGCTACCCATTGCGTGGAAAGGACTAAGCTGACTATGAGAAATATTCCTTTCAAGATGGCATTTAAAGGAATCACAGAGTTAATGGGATTTTCATCTCTTACTTAACAAACAACGACCAAAAAAGCCCTCAAAACCCAGCCTCAGTGTAAGACAGCATCGAACCCAGCGAGAGGAGAGGCGTCAGCCTCAACAGGCCTTCTCTGGGGATGAAGGGCAAATTGAGAAATGGGATTTTAAGAGAACAAAAGGCCATCCATATCCCAAGCTTGATTCAATTCCGCTTTGACAAGGCGCAGCGGTGAGACAGGGCTGAAGGGCCTCCTGAAATGCTACGGGATGTAATTGCGGCTGAACTAAACTCCAGGATAAATGGGGCAATGTAATGATGAGAAATATTACATGCACCGAGAGAGGTTTTTAAGGAGAAATGAAAGACTCTCCTATAGAAGCACTTATGTTTCCTCCAGGCAATGGATGAAGTTTTCCTGTGTTCACCTTCGAATTCACTCAACGCATTTAGTCCAAGGTAGAAAAGGCAAGTGAAAAAGGATTAAAAACTATCCCTGTCTTCATCCTGAATAGGAAATCTCAGTGCAATACAGAGGGAAGCATCTTCCTCCTGCTCCTCCTCACAGCCTGGCCTCAGCAACAATAGGTAGAGAAGGGCCAGAGATGAGGAAAAGGGGGATGCAGTCACTGAGCCTGGGTACCAGGGGGAACAAGGTTACCGCAGGCAGGAGCGCAGAGCTGCCAAACCCCCAGATCCCAACGTGGAAAGCTGTCTTCTTCATTGTTAATTTGCTACCCCTCATCACTTCTATTACACCAGAATAACTGTGCTCACACAAATGGTTTTGTAAGGAAAGAATCAGCATTCAAATCAAAGCCCAGACGCCTCCCAAGCAATTCTACTGCAACAGAAGGAAGCGAGGATGCTTCATGCAGCACCCTTGGCCAACCCATTTCACCTCCAGATCCCCCATTCCCCTTGCAAGCTGGGCTCACTGAGAGGCCTCTCCTCCACCACCCTGGGGAGCACAAGAGGAGGTCCCTCTGGTACTCCTTCCTGTATCTTTAACACAAACCCAACCCAGCAAAGGCTGTGTTCATCTCCTAAGAGCACATGGGGGTTGTTATGGGGTTTGACAGGGATTTGGGAGGGGGTTGGGTGTTTGTTTGCATTTTTGAGCTATTTTTTGCCACTGAAAACTGTTCAATCATGGAGCCCAATCAGAAGAGCAGAAAAACATCTGTTAGATGCCAGAAGCATGCCCTCAAACAGAAGGGGTGGCTGAGAGGGCGCTGGGTGAATGCACCCCTCTGCACCCGCACTGACCCCTCTCGAGCAGAGGGGAGCAGGGGCAGCCCACATCCCCCATGCTCACTGGATCCATGCACGTGCTCCGTGCTCCAGAGGCTCTTCCATAACCCCACATTGTGCAGATTCACCTCTCTCCTCCCAGATTTCCCATGCAAAACAGGCCCAAACCCTTCGCCCTGAGCACACACAAAAATACTTAAGCTGCCGGAAGCAATCCATCTTCCCTTCACGTGATGCCTCCAGCTTCTTTCCCACTCCACAAGCTGGATGCTGTGTTTATAAAGCCAAAAAGGCTGTTTACACACCGGCTAGGACTTGTTTAGCAAGAGGTTAAAGCTGCCAAATATTTGCCTGGAGTCATCCTGAAACCCACCCTTTGCTGTCCCTGCAGCAGGAACGAACCCGCCTGGGGAGTTCTGTGCACTCTGGGCTGGAGGGAGAGTTCTTGCCTTGAGATGCTTTAGCAGTGTCAAAGATCAGCGGGTGTTTTAATGGAGAGCTCTCTTTTTGTGCTGCAGCAAGGGAGGCAGCTAATTCTAATGTGGGTTTGGGAGTCAAAGCTCTGGGAGTGAATCCTGAAGACAGCATCATGCTGCAGAGCTGCATCCTCTCCCATGCTCTGGTACCCATCCGTAACGGGATGCAGGCACCCAGCAGTGCTATAGGGGTTCACCCAGTGATGGGGGGGAATGAAGGACTGGTTGCTGCCTGTTGGGAGAGGTGAATCACTGGGAAGGGGACATCCAACCAGGACCAGCTCCGTGCCTGGGAAGCGCAGGGCCAGGATCGCATCCATCCCTCCCGGAGAAGCCGGAGCGGGAAGCGAGCGCAGCGCCTGGCTGGAGCCAAGAGCCACGAGTCAGCTTGACTCACGCTCCTGAGGGTTTCCAAGTGTTTCCCAGCATCCAGCAGTGACGTGAAGATGGATGCTTTGGAGGGGCTGACCCCATCCATTGCTGCCACAGCCCAGAGCAGAGTGCGTTTGGCCTTGGGGATAGGGGCCATCACTTATGAGTTTACCGAGTCCATTCTGCACATGCCTGTGTCACTGGATTAAACACTCTGGTTTCCAACACTCTGCTCTCCAGTTTCTGTTTGACCATCATCTGCTGCTCCAGGACCCAGAGCTCAGTGCCTGAGACCATAAAAGCATCATGGAACCCCAGCCTGGTTTGGGTTGGAAGGGACATTAAAGCTCCTCCAGCTCCAACCCCTGCCACAGGGGACCCCTTCCACTAGAGCAGCTTGCTCCAAGCCCTGTGTCCAACCTGGCCTTGAGCACTGCCAGGGATGGGGCAGCCACAGCTTCTCTGGGCACCCTCACAGGGAACTTCATGCCATTATCTAACCTCCACCTCCCTTCTGTCAGTTTAAAGCCAGTTAAAGACCAAGTTGCTGCTATTTGGCAGCTTCGACCCCATCAAATCTCAGCACCAGACACAGGAAGAGCGGTGCTAGCCCCGTTACCCCCACAACTGTACTCAGTAAGCTCCAGCCGAGCTGGCAGCACCTTTAGAGGAGGAACAAAACCACCTCCATCCACTGGAGCTACTGGGGCTGAGCAGGAGCTGAACCTGGGGGTTGTTTATCAGGAACAAACGGCTGCAAATCCTATTTGTGCAAAGCTGCTTAAATAAACCCTGTGTTCGGAGCCTTCCGTTCGCCCAGTGCAGGGGCTGGGGTGTTTTGCTGCTAAGGGTGAGGGGAAAGGCGAGTTTCCAGCCTGGGTTTGCCATTCAGGCTCAGCACCCGAGCCTGGCATTGAAATATGCAGCTCTCCAGGCTTAAAAGAGTAAAGAAATGGGAATTTGTAAGCTCTGGTACCTGCTGCTTAATGGAGCCTGAAAGGAAAAGGAATGCAGATGGAGAGGGGAGGGCAACAAATAAATCCTCATCATTTCATCTCCCTTATGGGCTCTGTATGCTCATTGAGTGATGTGGCCTCAATGAGCTAGGCTGGCATCACAGGCTTTATCTAGGATGAAGAAACTCATTTCTGGCCATATCAAAAGAGCAAGAAATTCAAGCTTGTAACTTCTATAGGGTTATAACTTAGTTATGAGAAACAAACTGCACCATGTGCAGCACGATGTAGTCTTAATTTAATTGCAGAATTCAGCTTTAACCTTCCCATTTTAGCTTTGTTAGAGCTGAAGACCACTGTATTCTATTTAGAGGGCAGAGTGGCATGCTTTCCCCAAGACCCCCAGCATGGACTGCACCAAGAGCTGGACATTCCCGAAGCGATGCTGTGATCCAGCTTAGGCACCTTCTCTATTCATAGAGGTGAAAAGACCCTTCTTTTGGGGAAGGAATGAGCCTTTTGTGTTTGCACTTCCAATCTCTCCAGCATGGGGTACAGCTGACCTAAATCCAACGTTTCCTGGCCACAGAGAGGCTTAAACCACAGGTTTCTTTCCAATCTGGAGTAAAAAGTGTATAGTTTCAAAGCACGAATTAGAAATCACAGTTTTCAGTCACTGGCATAAGGAAAACCTCCTTATTCTGGAAACACTCATGTTCTTATCGGGTTACTGTGACAGTGATTAGAAAGAAGGCAGCTGATATCAGCGTTACACTGTGGTTCTCTTCAAGACTGCATTTCCTTCTTTGTCCTCTCTTTTGGGGAGGGTCCAGGGATGCACCTGGGACGATGCCACTTCCTAAGCTGCCCTAACAAGGTCTGCAGAGGGGTAAACCTCACTGGGAAGCCTTGTCCATGGGTTAAAATAGACAATAAACCCCACCTTGCATCATGCACCACACCGGCAGCGAGATTCCATCCCGTTTCATTGGCATAATCAAGCCCTTTGGGGTCATTGCAGCCGAGAAGGGTGATGTGAGTCAGGCCGAGCTGAGCCAGCATCACCTGCTCTCGTGATAGGGAACACACCGTGTTTAAGAGAGAACTGTGGAGCAATCCCGAGTGCTTGTGTGGTCAGGGCCCCCCATCCCCTCCCGTCACAGCGGGGGGCTTTGTGAAGCCAAACCTGGCTTTAGACCATAGAAAATGGATTTATTCAGGCAGTAAAATCCCAACGTTCCCTAAGTCTTGTCCCTGAGCACATCCAGAGGGAATCGGCCCTAACTCCCAGCCAAGATGCCCAAGACCCCCCCCATTAATACACAGTGGGTCTGGCACAGATTTAACCTCATTGGTGAGCACTCCCCTTCATCCTCTGGTCACCCCAAAGGGTCAGAACCCAGGATTTCCCTATCCCAGCCTGGCCAAGAAGCCCAGATCCAGGTGCTCAGGCCCTCAGCTCCAGCCCTCGGGTTTGTCTGTGTTCCAAAGCCCCATTCCCATTAACCGGCACTAAACAAGGGGCTGGTGAAGTCTTTTGTATAAGACATTTGTTTCCTGGGAAGAGGGGGAAGGGAAACAGCTTAAAGCATGCCTTGGGATGCCGGAATAATCCAGCCCAGATGGGAAATGTGCTCATAAAGGGAAGATGTTAAATACAAAACAACCGTGGGGGGGATGCAGAAGGGCAGGAATGGAAGGGAACAAGCGAGGGCAGCGCCTCTTGCAGCCTTCATGCTGCAGGTGATAGCCGGGAAAGCCAAACTCCACCTCTCCTGTCTTTGCTTTCATTCTTTGTTCCAACAGCACAAACAGGATCACCTCCCTCATCATGACAAGAAAACAACGGCAGAAACCACCTGATGAAGGTAAAGAGGGGGAAAGAAACTGCAGCTTTCTGAAGGAAGAAGGAAAAACAGGGCTAGAGGAAGAGGATGCAGGTGAGGAGCCCCTTCCCCTTCACAGATGGGAGCAACAACAGTTTAAGGCACTTTAGAAAGGAAAGAGGAGGCATAACCCAAAATACAGACCTAAAACCTGGGGCGGGGGGGGGGAATATAGAAGCAGTGCTGAGAAGCATGGATCTACTTTGCCATAGGGCTCCTGCTGTGGCATTGCTCAGCATCGCAGTGGTACCCCGTGCAACACGAACGTACTTCAAGGTTAGGACATCAGTTTTGAATGCAGTGATTGAACTTAACCTCAGAGCAGTAACCAGGAACAGCCACCAGCAAAAGAATCACCTTAAATTAACCGAATGAACAAAATCAACCTTAAAAGCATCACAGAAATCAACCACTGACGGGTCAGACCTTCATCCCGCCCCAGCAGACTCAACACAGAGGCTCCATCCCCTCCCCAGTGCAGACCTAACACATTGCTATAGGGCTCCCTATCATGAGCACAACGATAACAAACACCCCTTTTCAACAACCCAGAGCCTCTGTTATAGCCAGCTGCCATCAGAGGGATGAGAGCAGCCGGGATGGAGACGCTCTTGCCCTGGGACAACCAGTTCAGACGCTCGGTTTCATTTCTGTTTCCAGCATAATGAGCACACGTTAACCCAAAGGCACAACAAGACTCAGGGAAGAACAGACAAAGCTGCTCCAAGTGCCAGATGGAAGCAGCCCTGACCAAATTCAGAGGCCTCTTCCCTGCTTTAGCCTTCTCAGCCTTAATCTAGATAAAAGCCTTTGCTTCTTGAGCAAAGAGCTTATTTTGCACTGTAAGAAGATGAGAGTGTTAAATCTTTGTGAGCCAGGGGAGTATGGCTATTTAGAGGGGATGAGACATCCCTAGACCCACACCTTGCACTAGATGTGCCCAATCTCACCCTTCTTTCTAAGTGGGGGCAAATCACTACATGACGTGGGGTAGCCTACACCCATTGGGAAAGAAGAGCCCATTACCCCAGTGCACAGCTGCCATTGGAAGGTCAGCCCATGGACGGGCAATGGACACACCGGGTTCCCCCATCCTGTCCCTTGGGAATGCCCATAATTAGGAGGAAAAATACAGGGAGACCTCCACGTTCCAGCCCTTGCTTGTGCTATCAGGATGCCTGTCAACACGTTCCTGCTGCCAAGGGCGGCTGCAGACAAGCGATGAGCTGATGGATGTGATGGGGTGAACCCAGGGGGTCGGAGGGAAAGTTACAGGCCTGGAAGCTTTAAAAGGCACAAGAAGAAAGAGAAATCAAAGCTGAACGCTGCAGCTCTGCCTCTGCCGCAACCCTGAGCCCTGAAATCACCCAGGAGCGCTTTGAATCCCTGCAGAGAGGGCTCCGAGCATCTGATTCCGGATTGAAGCCGCAGCACAGTGAGCACCAGCAGCATTAACCCAGCACGCAGTGGAAGCACAGGGCCCTGCCTTCCTTCCTGGGCATCGTAGGGAGGCTTAAAAACCTCATCACACCCCAAAACTCCTCCTAAACACAGCCTCTCATTTAACAAACATGGATGCAGAGGTGTGGGGCTGCCACCTATAACCACAGCAGCCTTACACCGATGCTCTTCCCTGCTGGGAGCACCAATCCCATCCCAATGCAAAGCTCCTTCTGTGTTCTCAACCACTGCAGGGAGGTTTCATCCCTGTTAATGCAGTCCCTGTGAATGGTTGGGGTGGGTGAGAGCCCAGTGGAGTTAATTCCATCCATGGAGCTTACATACCAGGCTTAGAAGTCAGGTCCTACATCCATCACAGCAGGCATCCTGACTTGGGATGCTCTGTATCAGCACTGCACAAAGCTATGACAGCCCCAGAAAGTAACCACTGAGCCTGCCCACTGCCACTGGACACACAGCACTTCCCACCCCATCCATCCATGCACATTAAATGATCCCTAAACGCAGATCCCACAAACCAATCCAGAGACTCCAAAGGGATTTCTGGCTCACGTGATGGTTCTGGCTCTGCTCAGGGGGCTCTTCCCTCTTGTGGCTTTGGTAGCAGATAAATCCATCACATTGCTTTGTCTTTATGTCAGCATCAAAAATGCACACACACACACACACACATTTGGCATGGAGCAGATCCCTGTCTTTCCACATGGGATGGATTAGTGAGTCACCCTCTGAGAGCCCAAGAAGTTAAACTGAACTGCTGTAACACCTCCTTGGCCTCGTCTCACAGGGTTCAAACAGACCCACACACACACGTCCATTTGCCAGAAGGAAAAGCAACCCCTGCTAACCCTCTCCATGGAGAGGGCCGGGTGATGAGGTGAGGGATGGTCAGTTCAGAGGATGGTTTCCCATTTCCAGGAATGGGCTCCCCCCCCCCAGCCATGCCAAAGGTTTCAGCCTCATTACAACAGCAGGAACCCCACAGGCTTGGGGCTGGAAGGGCCCTATTGCAGGGAAATGAGCAGGGGGGTGCCCAGGGCAGCCTCTCCCTATGGAAAGGGCAGTGGGGGGGGATGTTTCCCAAAATCTCTTGGCAGCGAGGTACCATCTGGTTTTGCAATCAGTGGTGTGTGTATGAGCAAAGCTGTGCCACGTGAAGCGAGGGTGGAAGCAGCAGCGTTTGGCAATGATGGTGCATCACTAAGACACCTCAGAGGGGACAGATCACACTGGAGAAACCTCTCCTAAGCACACTGTGCTTCCAACATGAACATCTCAGTCTCCCCCCTGGCAGGTTAAAACCATTCCCCTTGGCCTGTCCCTACATCCCTTGTCCCAAGCCCCTCTCCAGGTTTCCTGCAGCCCCTTCAGGCACTGGAGCTGCTCTAAGGTCTCCCCTTCAGGAGCCTTCTCTTCTCCAGGCTGACCCAGCCCAGCTCTCTCAGCCTGGCTCCAGAACAGAGCTGCTCCAGCCCTCGCAGCACCTCCGTGGCCTCCTCTGACCAAGCCCACGGGAACACCTGAACTAAGAACCCACTCAGGAACATCATGGGAAAGGGCTGGAAAACTGCTGCTGTTCCAACAACTTTTCATCCCTTCCTAAATGAATCCCCCCCCCAATTTTAAGGGGTCCACAACATGACAAGGAAACACGAGGCAAGGATGGAACCAGCCTATCCTTGCCCTATGGATTCAGGAGGCGCAGACCCCAAACCCGCTCCCAGCGGTCCAAGACCGGGCTCTTGTCGCCACCTACCGGTGCCTCCTGGGGTAGCAGCCCCGCTCCCAGGCTTCGTCCCCTTCCCGGCAGGGAGCCCCCCCTTCCCCATCCGGCAGTTTTCACTTTGCCCCAATGCTACACATTATTTTCTATGATCAAGGAAGAATTTCCTTGGAATTCTCCCTTTTCCAGCTGTTTGCTCCATCTCTGAGCCTTAACGAACACAACCAGGGCTTCAGGAGGGTGAAGATCAATGAGGGGGGCACATTCAGCCACCTGCATTGCTCCAAGCCCTGCAGCAAGCCCCTAAACCACTGACCACCATTTCCTAACGCCCTTTGAGGTCTCTCTGAAGCCCAGCTTTGCCCCACAACACCAAAGGAACACCCCTGCAGCCACCCCACCACCACCATCCCTGCAAGGGACTGGGACTCACCAGGGCAGGAGGAATCCGGTAGCTCCAGTGCAGCCTGTTCACCTCCAAGGGGTTACTCCATTGCACCCAAACCATCCATTTACTGCTGGAAACCCCTCTCCACGGTCCCCTGGGGGGACAAGTAACCCCACTGACCAGCAGGGATTGCCATATGATAACTGCCCTGCTCAACCGAAGCCTCTCACTGCCGAGGTGAGGAGCACTCAGGGGTGATTGGTATCTGCTGTGCTTGGCAATCTCATACCCTGCTCCAGCTGTGCAGGACCAGGACTCCAACGCACCTGCCTCTAATTCAGGCCTTCTAGAAGATGCCAACTGTGTTCATTACAGGGCTCTGGGGTGAAATGGGCCCAAGGACATAAAGGCTTTTACAAGGACATAATGGGTTTAACCGTGTTTTTCAGGCTCTCGCCTTCCCCGAGTTGCTCCTGGGCTCTCATCCCTTCCTTACAGAGAAAACAACTTCATGGTGTAATTCATACCAAGACCTCAGAGAGGATATTGCTGTAACACCTCCTCTTGATAGAAGATAGAGGCCATTAACAGAAGGGATCTTTTCAAAGAACAGATGATAATGTCATGTATTGTGAAATGATTTACTCCCAGACATTAATAAGGTCCATGAAAAACCTGGCCTATGGCTTGTTCTACTCTTTTTGCAGCTAGAGATTGTACCTTATGTTGCTAGGACATGTAGTTACAGGCCAAGGGGAATGGCTTCAACCTGCCAGAGGGGAGACTGAGATGAGCTCTCAGGCAGAAGCTCTTCCCTGTGAGGGTGCTGAGGCGCTGGCACAGGGTGCCCAGAGAAGCTGT
Organism: Pezoporus occidentalis; assembly: GCF_034315485.1. NCBI lineage: Eukaryota > Metazoa > Chordata > Aves > Psittaciformes > Psittacidae > Pezoporus > Pezoporus occidentalis. Next base: position 2,031,194 of record NW_026913673.1, on the reverse strand, counting down.
GGCTGCCCCATCCCTGGCAGTGTTCAAGGCCAGGTTGGACACAGGGGCTTGGAGCAAGCTGCTCCAGTGGAAGGTGTCCCTGCCCGTGGCAGGGGTTGGAGCTGGAGGCCCTTTAAGGTCCCTTCCAACCCAAACCATCCCATGATCCTATTTGTTTCATCAAGGTGCAAGAGTCACGTTGCGAGGAGCTAACAATAAAGAGAGCACAAGGAAATCTCTGCTCCGGTCCCAGCCGTTTCTTGAACACCCTGTAAAGGAACACCTTCAGAAGGTAAATAGGGAATACAGGTTCTGCTGGGTGGCCTGGCAGGTTAGGACGCAGCCTCCTCCTCCTCGCAGCAGCACGGTCAATCGGATGCATTTTCTAGCCAGAGGATAAATGACTTCCATCAGTAAAAGTCACAGCTCTTGGAGCTGGAAAAGCCCTCTGGAAAGGAGAAACAGACCTACAAACACAAAGGCAGCTCAAGTCACCCCAAAAGGAACCTTGATCTCCTGAGAGCCTTGCACCTTGCTGCTCAGCATGGCTGCTATTTGTTTAGTGGAGCCTGGGGTTACCAGACTCCTCAAGGTCAGCTCCCAGGGCTGGTGAAAGCAAACAGGAAGGATACCCAGTTAATGGATACCTCAGAGCAGCCTTTGTGTGGGCAGCTCCGTATGAACATATGAGCATGTTTGTTTGAAAGGGTATTAGAAGAAAAAGGCTCAATTTGCTCACAGAAAGGTGCTGCTGCGAGGAGGGGGATGCTGCTCCTCCTCTGCAGCAACGCTTCCATGCAACACCAAAGTGTTTGGCACACAGCACTGATTAGAGAAGCCATGGATGATGGCAGATGCTGCTGCTCCTCCTGACCTGCAGCAGGCTGCTCCCGGTGGCTGTAATGTGACTGCAAACATCCCCCATGTGGGTTTCTTCCAGAGGAGCAAGCTTCACATCACTTTTCATTGCCCTCACTTCAGTTTGTTAGCAAACACCAGCGTTATGAGCAAACAGCCTGATGACTGGGTTATCAAAGGAATTCCCCACCCATCCAACCTGCCAGCACCTGGAATTAGCAGCAAAACAGCCTTTTCTCCCCCTTCATTGTACCAGCTGTGCTGCTCATACTATCCTGAGCCTTGGAAGGACCTGATTTAAAAGCATTAAATTCCAGCAAGACTTTCCCCTACGTAAAAGGGTTGGGAAACACCGAAGTGAATTCAACCACATGCTGATTTGCCAAGGACTTCTTTCCCAGTGGGAACTCACTCCTCGAAGTTTACTCAAGTGTAACTACGCAGCAAGAGCTCTGAAAACAGGATTTGCTTCAAGGAAGTTCTATAAGTCACTGAACAAAGCTGTGCACTCGCCAAATAGCGGCTGCTCGAGTTACGAAAGAGGTTCTTTAACAAACAAGTGGGTACGTGTCCCACTGCGTTTCTCTTCCTCTTTGCTGGCTGAAGGACAGGATTCAGTGGGGGCCGATGACTGCTGTGTTAAGCGGAGTAGGGACAGCCTCACTCCAAGCTCAGACCATGCTAACACAGGACATCAATGCTGGTTCAGGGCAGACACTTCCCAACCAGGTTTCCTACAGCCAAACCAAGGGGATGCATAAGAAATGGTCAATTAAAATCACTTTCTTCTACTCATTCTCAGAGTCCCTCTCCCCAGTAAAACTTACAAACCACATCTGCTTTTAAACAAAGCTCTCGTTTGCCACCACACGGGAGTAGGCATCATTTGGATGCTCTGAACTCTTTGTTTTGCAGAAGGAAGATAATCTGGCTGCCTTAACATTAGTCACATACACAAAACCCAGCTTTTAACCAGCTTCCAAGAGCAAAGCAAGGTATGTTCCTACCCTCTCCAGCACTGAAAACACGCAGGTGCAGCTTACTCCAGCTGCACAGTGACTGGAGCTAGGACTTAATCACAGAATAGTTAGGGTTGGAAAGGACCTTAAGATCATCCAGTTCCAACCCCCCTGCCATGGGCAGGGACTCCTCACACTAAACCATATCACCCAAGGCCTCGTCCAACCTGGTCTTGAACACTGCCAGGGATGGAGCATTCACAACCTCCCTGGGCAACCTATGCCAGTGCCTCACCACCCTTTATCTTCAACAGCCACCCAGAGAACTCCTCCAACCACCTCCAGTCACCTCCAGGCACTCTGAAGCACCCAACATCTGGTCTTGGCTCAGCTGAGTAAGTTACACAGTGCTTGTAGTGAGTCATCATGAAGGAGCAGCCACAGGAGAGATGGGTCTAGGTCACAAAGCCTGCTTTGTGGATGGGCACCTACATCATAATATATAGAAGAAAAACCAAGTGTACACAAGGTGCTCATTTTAGCAAACAAAGGGCTTGACATTCCCATCTGTTGCTGACTTCCACAACTAATTTCCTCCAATGGTCCACCTAACACCCCCTCCACAGCAACTGGTCAGTAGAAACAAAAGACGAGAGGATAAACTCGGTTGTTTTTATTCTGCAAAGCAATATGCACATCTTACAAACACAAAATTAATCTAGGCGAGAAATGGCATTTCCAAATCAGCGATTAACCATCATGCAACAAGACAAGTGAAATGTAAGAACAAAACCAAAACAGCCATCTTAACCCTACGGTCACCTGCAGAGGGTTGAAAACCAAGGCTCAGATTTTCTATGTAATGCCAAAGGAAAATGCAAAAGGAAATGGCAGCTTTCTAAGAACAAGAAAACACGTACAAATAGAATCAAAACTGATTCAAGTCATAGTTCAAAAGAAAAAGAAAACAAAACAAAAAAAGGAAAGATCAATATGATCTGAACTTTAAGTTTTTACTCTTCTGTTTGGCTGCATTCAACTTTTGTACGTTGCACCTAGGAACAACCCAGTATCCCTGAGTATTGCAGCATTTCAGCCTGATGGACACCCTCTCTGCTGCAACACAGGGATGCAAAGGTGTAAACTAAGTGCAAAAAACACAACTCTAATGTCTTCCCTTCTGTATTTGTGAGTTATTTCTGGGTATTTCAGTGTAGTGGGTGATAAGTTACAAAGCAGGTTCCTTCAGTTACCCAACAGCAAAAACCAGATTTAAAAAGCCCAATACATCTGCTTTGCCCAACAGACCAAATTCCAGTTTGGACAGTTGGAGTTTGGTTTTAAACTGGCTGAAACAGAAAGGACTTGGCTCTGCTGTTTTAAAGGAGTTGTGTTGGGTGTTTTCTACTTGCACCACCACCCCAATCCGTTTCCTATTCCTGCCTTTGGTCCCCAGATCAAGCCACCCTCATAAGCAACTCTCCAAGTCAGTACTGATGCAGAAGGCTGGGGGTGTGTGCTAAGGAACAGCTCAGACAGTTTCCATGAGAAGCCATCTACCTGGTTTGACTTCATGGGCTCATTTCAGTGAAGCAGTGTGAGCCCACAGCAGCATCAGGAGAAAACTGGAAGCTTCCTTTTATCCCTAGACTTCAAACTAGGCCATCTCTAAAGCTTTGCCTTAACGTCCCTGGAGGAAAACACACATTAGTTAATACCACTGAAGTAACTGGAATTCTGTAAAGGAAATGTGTTCTGAAGAAGGTGTGACTATTTTGCTTCAAATGCTCTGAAAACTGGTGAAGTGACTGAAGTCCCACACACACAGACCAGCAGGATACCATTAAATAGTGACTACAGGGTGTAAACCAAGAATCTTATGCCAGCATAACTGAGACTGTGAGATATTTGACTTAGGTTTCTTCTTTTGTGTAGTTTAAAGCAATAGGAAGAGGGGAAAAAAAGGCCCTGTGTATGTATGCAGACCTGCAGTTATACCACCTGACAAGAAAGCTGAAAGACAAGATGAAAGGTCAGTTAAGGCAACCAGTGGGATTGTAAAAGCAGTGGTGGAAAAGTCTGCAGGAAAAGCTTAAGGAAGTTGCTCAATAAGAAGCCATAATGAAACAGCAAAAGCCAGAACAGGAAGAGGAGAAATGCATGGAATAAAAGAGCTAACTCAAGAATGGACACAGAGAACAGTATGTGTTTTACCGTGTGGTTTCTGTGACCTTAATCACAACAGCCCTGGTCTTCTCCTTGTCCTTCTCCCCTGAGTGGACAGCAATACATGGAAATGGGACAAAGCTAATAAAAGTGTCATTTTCAGCTCTCCTCCAGAGATGGCTGGAGAGTCCTGAAGTGAAGCCTTGTAACAGACTATGGGATTTCTTAGTCTTCCATTATTTGCACTTGCCCAAGGCTGTGCAGAGCCCCATCAGCCTGTTCAAACAATGCACCTTTTTATTAGCTTTCCCTTTTCTAGGAAGAAAACCAAGAGGTTACAGAAAGCTGCTCTGCAGCAGAGACACCCAATCCTGGTGGTGAGGGCTGCGGATGGGAGCTCAAGTGGAAAGCTTTCCAGGTAGTCTCGATGCTGACCGGTTCTCTGGCATTCAGCAAGCCAAAGGAAACAAAAAGAATGACAAAGACCAAGAACAAACTAATCAGACTTCATACTTGCCAGTAAGAAACATTTTAAAATGGGACTTCACTTCCTTTTTACTATGAATAAAAGCACAAGTTTGTCCTAAATACAGCACTATTAAAATGTGAATATGTACTTCTTTGTTTCCAAAAGAAAAAAAGTATCTAAAACCTTGATATCGTTTCTTGCAAGCAAGGAGCAAACGGAAGAAAGTATTAGGCCACACAAACACACATTTAATTCATGTAGTAGATTGGTGGCACTGGAAATGCAGTATTCTATCAAAGGTGCATACTTGTTTCGAACACACTGTACATATCATTGGGCAAAAAAAAACCAACAAACATCTGTTGGTCTGTTTGAGACACTTGCAAAGGCATCTTAACCTGCCCAGATGCAGCTAGACAAAAATATCTTGCTCTGACTATATGTAGCCATATCACTAAAGATATCTACACAAACATTCGGCTATGTCCACAGGTAAAGACTGAACGGTTCCGGCCGCACTGCAATGCGGAACAAGTGCATCATCCCACCTATTCTGAATATACCTTTATAAATATGTACAAATCAATTACAGGCACTTGAAATGTCTTTGGTTGGAATAAACCAACATTGCAAGATAATGTATTCACAGAGTGTTAAGACCCAGTCCGGGTTCAGCAGGCAATGATTTCGGTTCTCAGTCATTCTCAGTCAAAGGAGAGGATGGATTATGCTTCTGACAAAGCAACCTAAACAAAAGGGAAAGAAAACATCTCATTAAACTCAGATTCTTAATCCTGTGACAGTGATAGTACTTATCTCTGTGCAGCTGGCATATCTGTCCTTGCCTTTCCAAAGAACCTTGAAAAGTCGCACTTGGAAAGGAGATCAAAGCGAGTCTGAAGGTGTTTTGTACTTTGCATGATCAATTAAACAAAGCCCTAAAACCTAAGAAAGAAACTAAAAACAAAACCAAACCCCCCGGCTTATACTACAAAATATCATTATGATCAAAAGGTGCCAACACATTCACGATTTAATATATTCATATTTAATCCATCAAACAAAGTGCAGGTCTCCAGCACAGTACTGAATAAGGGCTGTTCCAACAGCTTTGCCATTGTTTTAACTGAATTCTGATTAACAACTGTTAGAATCAGGTATCATGTTTTATTCAGTTTTCAATCTGCTGTGATAAGAAATGAAACTACTCCATACCACCTAGTCAATACTTCATTTAAAACAGTGCAAGTAACACAGAGGAGTTGCATTACAGCACTTACTGAACTGCAATAATCCACTTTTGTAGGAGAGAAATTGAACTCAGAGGATCTACACAGCACACATACGTATTTTGTGGCACCCATCTGTAGTGTCCACAATGAAACGCCCATGTCTCTTTGAAAGGGAATTGAATCTACGTCTCCAGAGATAAGAGAAACCAGGCTGTACTATGTAAAAAAGGAGGTTTCCCATGTTTCCTTATCTGAGTCAATATTTTGTCATTACACAGACTCACCTTCTCAGAGCAGAATTCTGTATTGCTTTGCCTCAGTTTGCTTGGTCTGCCTTTAATAACTGCATAGCAGAACATGGTAATCACCATCACAAAAAGAAAGTAACTGGTATGCATGAGATGCAGGTTTATTAGAGAGCGATCGTCCTGCACAGAGAAGTAAAACCATTTACTGACAATGCATCAACAGCTGGCATTTTATATTAAAGCAGTAATTATCAGAGCAACACAGAAATTACTTCATGAATCAACTTTCTCCCCTTGATGCAGTTGGCAGAGTAATGGAAGCGATTCCTAATCGCGGCACAAAGAGCCAAAACGTTCCTTATGCTCAACATTCATAGTAGAGACCTCTTCCCATATACTGGAAGTGTCTTTTGCCAAATGACTTCAAAACATAGATGTTAGCTGATAAAAGCTGAGGCACATGGAGGTTACGAGAAGACCATCACACCCTCCAGGTGTAAAGCACATCTAACTCTGTCCCAGCCCTCACACTACAGGATAAACCAGCCTCGAGTGTGACTGGTTTAGGACATGAACAAAACCATATGCAGCTAAACCAGAGCTAAGCATTTATACAACATGACATAGAAAACCACCCCAGCACTTACATCTGGAACTATAACCGTCAGTTTGGGGTTTAAAGCGTGATACACTTTCCCGATTGCTCCTTTGTAACACCAGAATGGGTTATAATCTTGTGCATATTTTGTATTAGAGTCTCTTGCTGTGGTGAAGATCTTGTACCAGAGCGTGGCATTGCTGTATGTCTCAGGAACACAATGTGGTGGCTGACTGCATTAAAACCAGAAAGAGTTAGTACTCTAATTGCCATTCTCCATGTTCAGCAAGAATAACGTTTAGAACTCAGTCAAGCAGCACAAAACATGGGTTTAGTTTGGACTTCTCAAAACAAGAACAAACCCCAAAGCTTAACCAAAAAAGTGTCTAAAACCATATGGTTCCTGTACTAACATCAGAATTTAACTGCATGTTGTTTCAGTAAGTCAACCTCCCACAGCTGAAGTGGAACAACACTGGGTTTCATAAGGCTTCCCGAACTCATCTGGTGGCTTTCCAGGTTGTATTGAATAGTGGCAGTGAGTCTAGAGAAGACAAAGGGAAACTATTCTGATGAAAGGTCTGTACCTGCTGGGGTATGTGGCTTTGCTACCATTTAGCTTACGCTGATCTCTCAGCAGGGAACAGTTAAAAACCCTTAGTGTCCAGCCTTAGCTCTCACACAAGTTGGTGAAACTAAACTATAGGGCATCTTCCTCAAATAGTCACAGATTCTTTTGTTCCCAGTGACATTTAAATCACCGTTTGAAAGGCAGGGACTACAGCTCAAAACATCCACAGAGAAATCCAGTGTTGCCAAAAGAGAGCAAGAGTCTCAAGGTTTCTACTGCGGGGAGGAGGGCACGTACATCATTTCCAGTCAATGCTAAAGCTCATGAGGAAGTCACAACCTCAGAGAAACAGCTCAGGAATTAATCACCCAGTAATGAGCCTATGAAAGAGCGTTTAAAATGCACTTACACTGTGACAGGAAACACATTGCTGGCTGCTGTCACAGTCATGCAGGTGGTGAACACAACCTGCTCGCAGTGGCCGTGAAGAACGCAGTCATCGGAATTCCAGGCAGCCGGCAGGGTGAACGTAATATTTATCTCCTCATGGGATTCTCTGCCTTTGAGAAAGAGAGAAGGAAAGCTGGGTTTCATTCACAAAAGTATCTGAGCAACGATCACTAGGATAAGGACAACACGCAAATGACTAAGGCAGCAACCATCACCCTGAATCTGTGCCTCTGAAGTCATCCAGGATCTTTGCTATCAACAAAGAGAGCAAAAAGGAAGTTAAAAACCGCACCAAGCTACAAAACTCCCCGCTGTTGGTCTTTGTAACCTCTCCTGCCCCAGAAGAAATGGGGTCATTGAGCTCCTCGCAGCAATGAAAACCTCACTGTTTCTAAGTGAATTCATGCATGGTTGGAGAACTGTATTAGAAAGTAAATCACAGATCTGCAGCCTTCCTCCTCCCAAAGACTTTGTTCCACACTTGCTTTTGCTGATGCTTACTTTTCAAATTGGAGATATTCCTGTAGACAGAAAGGTGCAGATTAAACAATGTACATGAACTCCTTGTGGATATATCCACACTGAAAATAAATCCAGGCTACCAGAAATGGAACTTGCATTTGATAGCTCTTAAAGCAGTAGCAAAATATCAGCAACAAAATAGAGTAACACAGATTTACAGCTATGGCAAATGTCTCTTCACAGGTCTCTGAGGCTCAACACACCTTCAGGCATGAATATAAAATGCAACCCTGGTAAAAGCTAAAACTCAATGAGGTTCTATTACTGATTTCTACTGATTTCCTACAGTCTCCTGTCAAAACTTGCTTGTGGGCAGCCACACAGCAGATTGATCTCTTCACATCAAAGAAATAGTAACCATCTTATTTGTTGCTGTTTGTAATATGAAAGCTTATTCATGTATGCATTTTAAACTCTATTTTGTTAGACAACATAGTACTTGATCTCGAATGTATGCACATTAATACCTTTAAAATGTGAGTTAAGGACTTGCAGATGTATCACGATACAACTGAAGATAGTCACTGCAGAAGCTTTTGCTGCTTGGATTTTTGTTGGCTTAAAAATTACCTTCCATTGTCAATAAGTTAATCATTTAAAGCTGCAAAGGCTAATCTCAGCATACCTGCAGGTTCTTTTCCATTCTGAATGCAGGGAAAAGTGTTTCTAGCAAACAAGTGAAGGGCTCTATAGAGGAATATACTCACAATGAATCTGGAAACACATATACGTTCTAAGCAAATATTGATCTCACAATACCAAGCTGGTGAATTTTTACAGGATTATATAGTTAGCATGCCAATGCATAAAGGTCAAGTCTCACATACCTGAGAGTCCAATTTGGTGTCCAAAAATGGTGGAACTTAGATGCGTGACATTGCGAGAATACCCGCCGAACGGCCTGAGTGGGTCCAGTGTCAACGTGATGGTAACAGAGATGTTTATTGGACCAGAGTCCTCAAGAGTCTGTGGAGACTGTGTGGAAGATCTTGCCTGGCCACTAGTCACAGTACTCTCTGGAGTTGTGGTATCATTGATGAGATGCTTTAAGGTTTCATTCTCAGATATACAGAAGTCCAAATCATTAAATCTCAGGAGGAAGGTATTCCAGTCCTTAAGACAAACATGAAGATTTCAACCAGATCAGCAGGTTAACTGTTGGCTCACCCTTCTCTAGAGCAGTGCAGATCTTGCTGCTACCATCCCATCTGCACTTCCAAGCCATTGAACAGAATTACACGGCTCACAAAGCAGCACAAACACCACCATCGCAATCTCAACAAGCTGTTTACAGGAGTCAGAGGCATTCAATCCCAGCCACTGCCTGACTGCTGCTCAGTGCAGCAGCAGAACGTCCTTTAAACTACAACAGGAAGGTGCTGACTCGGTCTGTTCTCTCCACACTCAGGCTATGAGCAGTTTCTAGCAAGGTTTCCCTCATTAGGGAACAGTACTATTAGATAATACTTGATGCCCCATCCCTGGGAGTGTTCAAGGCCAGGTTGGACAGGGTTTAAGCAACCTGCTCTAGTGGAAGGTGTCCCTGCTCATGGCAGGGGTTGGAACTGGATGAGCTTTAAGGTCCCTTCCCAACCTAAACCATTCCATGATAAGGAAGTTTCACAAACAAACTAGCTGACATGACAGAGTAAGAAATGCTTCTAGCTGTAGTAAAGATCCATGTCAGATGGTTCTGCTTTGTCCTTGAAATAAAAGACTATTCAAATATTCATATCAATAACCTCTTTCCTTAAGGAATTAGAGGCAAGTATAAATGAAGGCAATCTCCCATTACACTCTGCACGCTCCCACGTTATTGTGGGGTGAAAATCCCACCTCATTCGCTTTGGGCATGTTGTTCAACTCAGTATTCCCACTGTTTAGCTCAGGAAAACTTGCTGTACCTACCTCAGTCATTTCTGGTGACTTGATCTCCTTGATCTTGAAGAAGTAGCCCAGTGTCAGAAAAGCTATTGCCATAGCACTTACACTGATCATAAAGACCACAAGCGGAGGTCGACTGCTGATGTAAACCTTCAGGTTCTCCAACAAGTTTATGTAGAACATTATTCTGATTGTTCACCTGAAAGCAAAGAACATTACAGCAGAGTGACTGGGCTGTGTGTGGGACGGGGTAGGGGTTGGTACATGTAAGAGGGAAGTCTGGCACTGAACCATGGGCTCATATACTAAAATGAGATTCAATTTCATGACTCTGTATTGTTCACTGAACACAGTGAGCCTTAAAGAAAGCCCAAATCAAAACATGCTCCACATCACCTCCTCAGCACCTGAAACTGCCAACTCAGAACAGACTTGAAGAGGACAACTTCTAGCACAGCCAAATATTAAGCAATAAACCCAGCTCTTTCCTTTCCCCCCACACAAAAGCAGGATATGCACTGCTACACCTTAATTCCAGTAATATTTGAATTTATCAAGTTACAGCGTGGATGGAGTTGCAATGCAACCCAGAAATCAAACTGTGTCCTTGCATACACTTTCAAAACTGAGGTTGAAGCCTTAGAGCTCCTTCTTAACCCTGTCCCTAGTCCCAGATGTGTCTACCTTCAAACTGGGAGCAGAGAAGCAGCTCAACATTTTAGGCTTCTGCACCAGAACCCTGTGGTCAGAATCAGCTAAAAACTGCATTGGAATGCAGGCTGGAAACCTTCTTTATGAGATTCCTGCAGGATATAGAACATTAAATGTTGTACTTTGCCTGATTCCCCTTCGGAATGCTCACTTGCAGAGCAGAAACACTCAACCTCAGTTTGCTTCATCAGCTTCCCCACCGCCACTCACTCACAAGTCCAGTGTTAAAGGGCAGCCTTGAGGCATCTACTTCAGGAGCTTCACATGGAAGGAACCTCAAGCAAAGCTCTTCTCTTTGTCTTACCTAAAAATCCTGGTTGAAAAGGCTTTTAAACCCCAATTAAACTAGAAAAGGGAGACCTTAGAGCAGTGCTGCTTAAACCCAAATCCATAGGAAAAGGCAGACTTCAGGACTAGCATCTAAAGAGTTCAGCACTTCAACGGTTAATGTTTGAGCACTCACACAGATCTGATAACATTTAATTAAGTCAAGGACACTGCTCCCTGCAGGTCTGGGTGATTCTCATTTACTAGAAGCACACGTCACTTACAGCCCAGATGTAGCCTGGCTGAGGAGGGGTAAGAGGATGAGAGGGGCAGGTTTGGGAAAGAGGGCAAGGGAGAGAGTGATCTTTGATCTATTGATTTAAAAGAAAGCAAGGGAAGGGAAAAGGCCAAGCTTTCAGACAAAGCCTTTTTCAGATCCTACAATGATCACAACTTTGTGTCTATCCAAGATTTTACTGGCAGAAATGCTTCCATTGTTCCTAACAGAAGGAATATTGTCAAAACCTGCAAAACTGCCCAAAGAGGAGAAAATTCAACTCCCTGAGAAGGGAGCCAAGGTCCTGTGGCAATAACCCAGCACTGAGCTGTGCTTGCTGACTCTCCCCCTCTTGTCCCCACACACCTACTTGCTCTCCTTGGTGAAATGTGCTGAACCAGTGCTCTCTCCAGAGCACAAGATCACCTCCTGGGTGTACTGTGTTGCACCATCAACTGTCTTTCATCCGCTCTGCAAAGACCAGGGAAGCCAGCAACTTTTCCTCAGCAAGAATGGGTGCTAACCATCTCTTTACACAAACACACTGCGTCTGTGTCATGGTTTAAGACCAGCTGGTAACTCAGAACCATGCAGCCACTCGCTCCCCTCCTTTCTTCCCCACCTGCTCCCAGAGGGATGGGGAGGAGAATCGAATATAACTCCCATAGATTGAGATAAGAACAGTCCAGCAATTAAGGTACAATACAAAACCATTACTGCTACCATCAATAGTAATAATGATAAAGGAAATAACAAGGGAAAATAATACAATTGCTCACCACCCGCCGACCAATACCCAGCCCAACCTGAGCAGCGATCTTGGCCTCCCAGGTAACTCCCCCCAGTTTCTATACTGGGCATGACGTGCTGTGGTGTGGAATACCCCTTGGGTTAGTTTGGGTCATGTGTCCTGTCTCTGCTTCCTCCTGGCTTCCCCTCCTCCCTGGCAGAGCATGAGACTGAAAAGTCCTTGATCAGAGTAAACATTACTGAGCAGCAACTAAAACCATCGGTGTTATCAGCGCTGTTCCCAGGCTGAAAGTCAAAAGCAGAGCACTGCACCAGCTACTAAGGAGGAGAAAAATGACTGCTACTGCTGAACCCAGGACAGTCTGAGAGCGAAACGCACAGTGCAGAGGAAGGATGGAGAAGGAGGGAAGCAAAGGTGATATAAATACATGCCTTACCTTAACTTCTGTCTCTGTCCAAGACCAGCTGCGCTACGGCCAAACAGGCCAGGGAAAGGTAAAAGGCGGCAGGAGAGGGAAAGGGAGCATTGGTGCTGGTTAGCATCATGCCGAGTACAACCCGTGCTTCTGCTTCCTATCTTGTCACTGGCAGCTAATTCCTTAAATGAGCCCTAGTTAAAAACGCCAAACACTCCATCTAGAAGCATTGGAGACACATGTTGAGATGGAAAAAGATCAAAAGATAAACCAAAAGCGGAGTTGTGTTCAGTGCTCCCTTCTGGATTCCCTTTGGAAAATAACAACACAGATGCAGGCTTTATTACAGCATTTAATCAAAGCTGAATGTCACCCGCAGCATATACAGCACTGTGATTCCTTTTTAAAGGGGCTTCCAACAGCTCCATTAGCATGCTTGTTTACCACAGGGGCTAAAATCAGCTGTAAAACTGGATGTGCTGAAAAGCGTACCTATAAAAATATTTGGGTTAATATCTTTATGTAAGAGATCACCAGCTTTTAAGTGCTGCTTGCTTAATAGGCTCCCATAACTCACAGGCTTTGAAAGCAATTAGGAAATGCTATAAGCTGCAATTTCCGAAGTGTAATGTGCCTTTTGAGCATTTGTGAGAGAAAAGGGAACAACTGTGGATTTCAGTGCTAGAGCTGATGTGAAAATAGCAGTAAGACATGGCTGGTGCAAAGCAGGACCAAGAGGAACGTTTCCACCCTGCTGCTTGCTGAACTCCTGGTTTTTTTTTCATGGAATAACGTGCTTAAATAACACTAATTATCAAAGAACATGTGAATCAGATCAGTGCATGGAAATGAAAACATGCATTCCCACTAGATTTAAGGGTTTGGTTAATGCTCCTCTCACTTCAACTCCTCCTTTCTATTAGGAGCTGTTAGCAACCCCCTCTACTGCACTCTGGTGACATCCCCTCTGCTGGCCTGCATCTAGGTCTGGGGCAACAGCACAAGAAGGATGTGGAGCTGTTGGAGTGAGTCCAGAGGAGGCCACAGAGCTGCTGCGAGGGCTGGAGCAGCTCTGCTCTGGAGCCAGGCTGAGAGAGCTGGGCTGGGTCAGCCTGGAGAAGAGAAGGCTCCTGAAGGGGAGACCTTAGAGCAGCTCCAGTGCCTAAAGGGGCTACAGGAAACCTGGAGAGGGGCTTTGGACAAGGGATGTAGGGACAGGCCAAGGGGAATGGCTTTAACCTGCCAGAGGGGAGACTGAGATGAGCTCTTAGGCAGAAGCTCTTCCCTGTGAGGGTGCTGAGGCGCTGGCACAGGGTACCCAGAGAAGCTGTGGCTGCCCCATCCCTGGCAGTGTTCAAGGCCAGGTTGGACACAGGGGCTTAGAGCAAGCTGCTCTAGTGGGAGGGGTCCCTGCCTGTGGCAGGGGTTGGAGCTGGATGAGCTTTAAGGTCCCTTCAACCCAAACCAGTCTGGGATTCTAAGAAATGCTGTTCTTCTCCCAGCTCTAGTTGTAACTAACAACTTCCCCTGGATAAATGAATACCTAATGAATATCATCTAAATTTTCATTTCTTTTTCACCCTGTTAAAAAACAACAAAAGGACCTGACTCTATCGGCAGGTCAGAAAGCGAGATCAGGTTTCACTTTTTTAGCTAGATAAATAATGTAGGAAGCAGCTCTAATAACCGCTGCGGCCTCTCTGCACTCCGGCTCAGCCTTTTCATACTGGTGCAATAAAAATCTTCACAGTCAGCCTAACAAGGAGCTCAAGCACACCAGGAAGAATGAAAACTGCCAGCCTGGAACATCGGCTTCCAACTCCAAAGTAATTGCTTGGTATTGAGGTGTGTTCATCAAGACCAAATGCCGCGGTCAGGCAGAGTAAGAGCTCACCAGGAAGCACTCAGCAAGCACCAGGGAGGTATCATGCTCTTAAATCAGGCCCTACAAGCTACGGAAATGGTGTTGTACAGTTAAAAAGATACAAATGGGGAAGGATGGAAAGGCACAACAGTTCATATGTCAGAGTTCCAGGCAAACACAGAATGGGGGAGCCTAAAAAGTCACTTACTCTACACTTTAGGGAGTCTTCCTATAAAACAGCCCAAGACTGTGCACAGCAACCTTAAAGAAGTAACATTTTCAATCCCTGCTCATTTCTATATGAAAGCACAGAGAAAAGGTAACTTCTGAAACAGACCTATGAGGTTTCCAACAAATAAGGAAAATCATGAAGCCTATTGCAAAGACCGAAAAATCAACACAGTCAATCATAGCAGAAGTATTAAATTCCCATTTCAGGGCTCAACAGCACAGGAACTAATTCCTAACATCAATTTAAAAGATGTCTGCTGTCCTAAAGCAGGTATTAAAAGTAAAACTGCAGTTGCCAAAAGGAAAAGAACCTCAAACCCTGGAGTTCAAAGAGGTCAAAGCAAACGTCTGGCAATCTTTATGTGTGTCTTGCTGTAACGACAACTACCATCTTTCCACTAGAAAGCTTAGAACAATGTAATTTCCTTACAAATATTTCCCTTTCTTGTCATGGATGCAAGATCTAGAGGGGTTTAAATAGCAATAAATACTGAAACATCTTAAGGAATGAAACCGCAGGTGGAAGAGAAGGATGGGAGGCCAGCACTAACCCATCCCAACAGCATTCCATTAAGACCTCACATGTTTTCTAAGCCTGACCATCCTATTGCCCATAATGATGTTTAATCTTAACTGTGCAGCTCAGTTGGTTTGTAAATCAATTCTGTCTTCAAAGATACCCCATTACCAGCAGCACAACAGGGGTTAGGAAATGGGTCAGATCAGGGTTAACTATTTGGTATGAAAATAACATGCCAGGTAAACACTCATAAACACAACTGAACCAAAGGATGATTTTCTTAGCAAGCCATCCAGAAATAACATGCAAACAAAGCCACAGTGTCGATCTCAGACTAAAGTGCCTCTCATTTAACAACAGTAAACAGCAGCAGGTACCAAAAATATCTCCAATTTGGTTTTCTTCTCTTCAAATGAACCTGATGTCTAACACCTAAACCACTAAAATAATACAGCAAAATTGAACACAGTTGTGCTAACTGTGAAGCTGGGATGGGTACAGGGACCAGCACTCTTCAACATCTTTGTCAGTGACACGGACAGCGGGATTAGTGCACCCTCAGCCTCAGTTTGCTGATGACACCGAGTTGTACGGTGCAGTCGACATGCTGGATGGGAACCAGAAGGACCTGGACAGGCTGGAGAGGTGGGACTATGCAAACCTTATAATGTTCAACAAGGCCAAGTGCAAGGTCCTACGCCTGGGTCAGGGCAATCCCAAGCACAAATAGAGGCTGGGCAGAGACTGGATGGAGCAGCCATGAGAAGGACTTGGGGGTGTGGAGTGATGAGAAGCTCCCCATGACCCAGCAGTGTGTGCTTGGAGCCCAATAACCACTCATGTCCTGGGCTGCACCCCCAGAGCAGGACCAGCAGGTCAAAGGAGGGCATTTTTATATTCAAGTGTTCATATTCACTTTTGTATACAAGAGCTCTGGCTTGGGCATTTTTAAATCCTTCCATCTTCTGCAAGCTGAACCAATGACTTCCAACATGACTTATCATCATCTAATGTGGATTACAGCAAAAGATACAATATTAGATGGCAGGACTTTAAAGTTGCATTAAAAATTGCTCTTCTGCTTAGAAGAAAAATTACTGCTGCTTAGCAGGAGAGCCTGGGAGAGTAAGGCAAGAGTATTTGTGTTTATAAGATCCATGAAGGTTCTATAGGAAATTAAATCCTGCATTTACCATACTGACAACAGCCAAACCAGCGCAGTTCACAGACTTGACTCAAGAAGTATTAAAAGCCTCCGGAACAGTTTAATAATCGGAAACTGGTTTAGTGGCCAAGTGAAGGAGGTTAATCGTTGACTTCATTAAACTACCCACTGAGGAATGTGGTACCGAATCCAGCAAGGTACAGAAAAATGCCAGGAAAAGGCTCTTCAGACTAATGGAAAGTGTTGCTGGAATGAGAACTGTGAGGAGACAGAGATGCAGACAGACACACAGCTTGAATCACAAGCAGAAAATGACTGACAAGCGGAGGAAATGGCAGCTTCAGTGGGAACAGCAAAATAAGAGCTCTGGATGCAGACAGAAGGTAACATTGGCTGTGTAAGAGAAGCAGGAAAACAGCCAGAGGCTGTGAAGGAGAAAATACCAAGAGCAGCAAAACCGACTGAAATGAGAGACTTGGGCAATAGCTGAAATATGAAATATTACCCTGTCTGAACACTCGAACCCCTGTTAAAAGAAACAGGACTTTCATTTCCTTAGCCCAAACTCACCTAAGTAAGTACAGTCTGCATTTCCCAGATGGATAATTAACAAAACCTCATGTGCCAGGACAGACGCAAGCTTTCTTCCAAAGTAAAACCCAGGAGTGCCGAGTTTGGAATCAGCTTTAGTCACAGGTCAGAATGGTCTCCTCAAAGAAACTAAACTCCCAACACTGCCTTGCTTTTGGCAAGGGGACATTTGGGAAAAGCAGCAACATTCTGACACCAATAACTTCGGTGAATGCTTAGTTTAAAGCTCATTTGATAGATCAGCTTCATGTCTATGGAATGGTATTTAACAAAGACAATAAAGCTGACCACAGCTCAGAGCTGCAGGAGCTGTCAGGGAGTGTTTAAGGAGGAAGCTGCACTCCCCAGCACGCTGTCCCGAGGTGATGGACGTGCCAGCCTCCTGGCTCTCACCGGATGCATCCGGCTCACACAAAGGACACCGAGGTCTGTTTGTTGGTGCCCTCAGATGTTCCTCTCTCCTGACAAGAGCACTTTGTGTTATCAGGCGGCATTTCAAGCTCTTGTCTTTCAAGTGGGGCAGAAGAATGACGTTCCACTGGCCTGAGCCACTCCTCGGACCACAGGAGGTAACAAAGCTACTAAGGTCTTAACCCCCTTCGATTAAATCTAGGGTTGAAGATCAACCTCGGAGGCACAATTCAATGTTATCTCTGCTCCCTCTGCCTAAGTTATCCCCTCTCCTGCAGACCTGCTGGCCAGAAGCTGGGTGTCAGCTTATTCCCAGAGACCAAAGGAAAAGCAGGTGGATGGAAGTGGCAGCAGCTCACAAGATGAACTTGGAGCCATTTTGTATGTCCAACTTGGATGCAAAAGGATTAGTGCACATGTCCTATAACTCAAACATATATAGAAGTGCATTAATGATTTACCACAACAGGCCTTCATCCCTGTGAGGGTGCTGAGGCGCTGGCACAGGGTGCCCAGAGAAGCTGCGGCTGCCCATCCCTGGCAGTGCTCAAGGCCAGGTTGGACACAGGGGCTTGGAGCAAGCTGCTCTAGTGGAAGGTGTCCCTGACAGTGGCAGGGGTTGGAACTGGATGAGCTTTAAGGTCCCAAACCAGTCTGGGATCCTGTGTTATCCTTTTAACCCCACAACTTTCCAGAAGGTGGATGAGGATGTGCCATGGATCCTCTGTGAACTCCTATCTAGACTCAACGCCTGTCTAACAGTGCAAATTAACCCCTGTAATTACACCACGCAAACAAACTTCCCCGGAGAAGACAAGCCCTTAAAAAGCAAACGAAGGGAAAGTGGAAGCACCAAAACTGCTTTGGAGCTCTGAGCTGCCCGGTTCTGCTGGCGTTTCCTTGTGCCCCTACCTGCGCTTGCCATACCCGGTTCGCAGGTACCATTCGGCTTCAGCAGCCATGTTCTAGGCATGATGCACCAGAAATTCCACTATTGGAAACATCAATTTCAGGCATTCAGACGAGTTAAACCAAAAGAGTAAAAGCCACAAAACACGGATGCGAAGGGAAAAGCAAAGAACCAAGGAAGGAATCGCTGTTCAGAAAGGAAACACGTTCGGCGCTACCGGAATCACTCTTCCGCGCTGCTCCCCCCGGTACGAGGCCGCACGCACCCCGACAGCCTTATTTAAACGAAATATGAAGTAAATAACGAAGCTAAACTGACGCTGAACCGCATGGGCCGAGCCCGCCCGGCCGCCACACCGCACCCGGTGCCCCGTACCCCGGCCAGCACGGCCGAGGAGGAGGAGGAAGAGGAACCCGACCCACCCGGCCCCGCCAGCCCCCAGAGCCACCCCGGTCCGTGCCTTACCGGAGCCGCAGCGGGGTTGGCGGCCGCGGTCCGGTCTCCGGTCCCGGCGGCGCTCAGCGGGGCTGCGGCACGGGCGGACTCTGCACCATCGCCCTGCCCTGCCGGGCGCTGCGGGGAGGCCGCTGCCGCCGCCGCTCCCGGACACCCGCCTCCTCCTCCGCCCGCTGCTTCCGGGGGCGGGGGGGGGGGTAACGGGGACGCGGCCGCCACCTCTCACCCCGCGCGGATGGCGGCGCGGAAGGGACAAAACTGCTGCGAGGGAGGAGCCGGCGGCGGGCGCGGAACAGCCCCGAGCGGGTACCAGTGATACCGGGAGATAAAGGGTTAACACTGTGCCTGCTTGCTTAAGCAGTCGCTGCGCTTGGTGAAGCACAACCGTAGGAGGCAAAGTTGCTAGAACGGTGAAGCAGAACTGTAGGAGATAAGATTCATAGCTTAACATTTAGGACGTTCTTGTTTAAAGAGGATCCATAGAAGGAAAAGGAACAAAAGATAGCCAAGTAACAAAACTTACGAACTTGACAAGTTTCTGCTTTAAGATACATAAAACCGGCTTGTACCGAACCTGAAGTTTGGAGAGGAGCCGAAACCCTATTGAGTCTGCCTGAAAGCAAGAGGGTACTCACGGTGATGAAGAGGAACTACAGGCCTTCATCCTCATGACCCCCTAACGACCACCACCAGGAGGCACTGTGCGGGCGCACCAATGGGACAAATGCCAGAAAACTAATTATAATACTAGATGGGAATATTATTACTATATTATTATATGCAATATAAATGAATTAAGTGGCAAAGGAGGGGTGCGCATGCTTTTGGAGAAGCAATCCCCGTGCGCCTCAGCGCTGAAGAAAAGCATGCCTACTTTACAACTCTAACGAGTTGTGGAGTCTATCCGCTTATCACCAAGGGCTGGGGACAGGCTCGAAAGGGGAGCTTGGGGGCTGCGAGATGCCCAGCACCTGCTCCTGCATCCCTTAGGGTCACCTCCTCCCTCCATTCCCCCTTCTTTCCACTAAAAACTATCCAAAACTTCGGGGTTTTAGCTTAAAAAACAGATGGAATTTGTTAGGGGAGGTGTGAGGCACGTGGTTAACGGTGGTGGTGGTGGAATGCTAGCAGCAGAGACAGTGGCTATGTGACATGCTCCAATGAAAGGCAATGAAATTCCCAGCCCAACAGCATCCCCAGTTGTAGCCATTTACTCCACTGTTACCACTAGAGCAAGGGCAGCTGCAATTCAGAGCCAAGGTCCCCTCTCTGCAACCCACAGCAGTTCAACACACTGGAAGAAAAGCATCCCTAAGCATTTGCAATAGTGGCGGTACCTTGGAAGCAGTAGTTACATGAAGGTAGAAAGGTGAGGAATGGGTTTGTCTTCAAAGAGAGCCACTAACTTCCTCAGTTAGTGCTTGGAAGGCAGAAGCAGCATTCCCAACGCACATGCGGCAATCCTCAAGACACTTAAACAACAAATCATACACCAAAGCCCTTGTACAGTTTAATGAACCAGTCCTCCTTTAAAATATATGTACTACAGCAAAATGGAAAAGGAGTTCACATGCAAAGTAGCTTACAATGTAAGTTCTGATTCCTAGCAATGAGCTGCACAAGCTTTCAGTAATACTGAACTAGTAGTGGGCTGTTGAAAACAAGTGATTTTTGATGCCCCGGCTGTCACCAAAGCGCAGCAGCTGCTGTGAATTCCAATTCACTAAGGTAGCATTTCACTTAAACTCTCTGGGTTACAAGTAACTTGTCCATAGATACTATTCCATAACATTTTACATCACTAGTGGCTCTTGCTGTATCTCACCCTGAATTGCCTCTGGGACTAGAGCATCAAGAGCAGCAGTGCCTGGTCCCAAGCGGTCTGGGGGTTGCCATTCTGAATGGTTAACCCTGGAATGGCACTCTGCAGTTACTACTAGAGCAACTGAACTACTTTTATGCAAGACAACATCCCCCTGTTTTACCTACAGGCAGGTCATTTGTCTAATAAAATACTGACAGTGAGTTACTCCAACACTAACTGTGGAAGCTGCTCCAAGTGTTGCTACTACCCAGGATTTACCATGGGTTTGGAGCAAACTACTCCTGCCTGCTGGCTAACTTTTAGATAGGGTATGGAAATCCATCTTACCTGCCTTATGGAGGAGTTGTTTGCTGAAAACACTCCCACTGTAGTGGCTTGATAACAAAGATGACATTTGAATAAGAGATACTTTAGTTACAAATGCACCAGCAAGTCGTTCTGAAGTACTTAATCACTACAATGAACTTTCTGCAAAGAAAAAGACCTTGTTACCTACACTTGCACTTGAATGGCTGAGAACTGTGCCTCCCAAAACGGAGGGAATGCTGAAGCAGCCACAGTTATATTCACATTAATCATTAACAGCATTACAAAACCCAGTGATGAAATTCCTGGGACTCATTAACAAGGGAATAACGTACACACTTTTATTTAAACATGGCAATTTACACAATAGCTCATTGGTGGTTTCTTCCTCCCCCCTCCCTCCTTGGGAAAACCGGTGTACCTGGATATAAGAATTAGCACCTACTGTTTATAAAGAAAATAAAGACTTTACAGTTTTATTTACTGCAAACATGGTCAGATCTTAAGCAATTTAAGTGAAGTGACACATGGATATGTTAAGTCATAAAACTTCTTATGATCATCCGATTAACTCATTGCTTCCCCTCAGCAGTGGAGTTTTGGGTAACTGGTTGTCTCTGGAACACAAGGAATGCATAGTTCATAAGGCTAAATAGAAGGGACAAATCACAGTTGTGGTCTGAAATTATTGCAGCGCAAGTTTTCAATGGCAGGGTTTGTAAAGCAGTAGAACATAAGAAAGAGGTAGGTACTTCCCTCCTCGATGGTAAGAATTTAACATCGTGGCTCAAGCTATGTTGCTTTACGTAGGGTATCTCAGGTACACCAACAAGTCACGGCAGACTGGCTGAACTGGAAGATACTTCAAATGATATATAAATGTTTCACTGGCATTAAAAAGTTATATTGCAAGGGGTTACTCTGTGGAGTGTGAGTCTTAACTTGAAATACACCCATCTAACCTTATGGGGGCATAAAGCCCTATTTACCTTGCTGCTCAGGGCTTTAGCAAGGGAAGTCCCTTTGCTAAGGAGGCCCATTAAAGATCATAAGACTGATGCTTCCTGAAATTAAAGTGCGCTTTTCTGCTCATGCTGCTTCTAAAAAGCAACCTCTAATCATATGGACTTATTTACCTACCGGGATTGCCAAAACAGCAATCAAGACCTAACCCATTGATGGAAGTTACTGGGCAATGCCAGGAAAGAAAGCCACTTCTGGTGCAACTCTTGTGCTATCTCCTCCTCCTCCTCCTGAATTTGTATTTTCAATACAAATATTTCTTCCTATTTCTGAAGCCTGGCTCAGCATCCTCTTCAGAAGCAGTAATACCAGCACTCTGTGCACCACTGAAGGCTATCAGTTGTACTGACAAAGCAGAGAGAACGTTCACATGGAGAAATACCATCTTTTAAATAGCACTTTTTTTTTTTTTACAGAGCAGATTGAGATTAGTGTGAACTTTTCAGATCATTACAACAATTTCCTCTAATTCAATCAATACCATCTACCTTATTGAATCATTAACAGTGTACTTGCCTTTATACTGCAATGGGATTTAACCAAAAGGTGTTAAAATGAATACTTTGGGCATCATTTTCACTCAAACACAAGATGTCATGCACAGCTGAGACGTTAAGATTTGAAATCTATTTACAATTTTACATATTTTACAATATATATTTCATCTTTACAGCTACAGGAGAAATTCAGGCTCACATGGGTGCCATTCAAGGTTCTGCTGGAACTTGAATTCAAGTTAAACTAACCATTAAAACCAAGTAAGTGCATGCCCAGAAGGAAGCTCTCAGGAAAGAAGTCAATGGACTAGTGTTGCTTAAAAATTACACCAGTTTGTGTAGAAAATTGAAATTCAGTTCAAAAACCCACAAAAGCCTAATAGAAATCCACCTAAAATAAATACAATTCATTACACTTAACCAAAACAAAATGCACCTTTAAAAATGTACTGATTTAAGCTCATCTGATTTTTTAGCCTTAAATTTACTTCCCTCCCCAAGTAGCAGATAACACTAGGTGAGAATAATGCTGCTTTTCAAGGGTAACACTGATAATTACCCTGCATACACCTGAGGCTGCAGTGGTGGGGGCAGCTTGTCATTCTCCACATTTTCAGAGTCAATAGCTGCTAAGGCTTGACTTTTTGGCTTTATTTCTAATGGGTATTTCTCAACAATATTTTGGACTTCCTTTGTAATTCCTTCAGTCCAATCTATTAGGTCTTTCTCAAGCTTCTTGGCTTCATTGACAATTCTTTCCTGCCTCTCATTCAACTGAGACAGGAGGTCTAAGTTTTTATACATCTGCTTAACACCCAGGCACACATCAGGTGAGAAACTGTCGGATTCTTGCTTCTTTGGGGATGTCTGACCAGTCATAAACCGATCAAAGTCTTCCTGGCTTAGGTTTAAAGACTGAGCATCCAGTTTTTCAATGAAGGCCACAGCACAGCACTACAAACAAAACAGAGAGTGAGCATCACTGCAAGGTACAGACTGAAATGTACACCTTCATTTTTTATCCTGCTGTACATCACAAACCTCTAAGGTCTCTCTATTTGGGAGGTGAGAGAACAGAAGGTACATGGCAGCTAGACAACAGCACTATATTGGTATTTAATGATCTCATCAGCAGGGATCTAATAAGCTCTTTATTCACCTTCTGAAGGAAGGAATGTCAAATGCCCATCTTACCTTACAGATGCTCTCCTCAAAGGAATTTTTAACATTCCAAGTATTTCATTCATCTATTTTCCCTCAAGAATTGTTTCACAATGAAATACAGAGAAGCCATGTTCATAGTCATAATTCCTTCTCAATTAAACAAGCGCACACCAATAAATGTCTGCTGCAGAAGCTTTAAAGAACCTGCCTTAGCATCAGACTGTTCAAATGAAGGGTTTAACATTATAGAGAAAGCAAAGCACTGTCTGGTTTGGAAAACAGAGAAAGAAGAGGGAGGAGATAGAAAGCAAAAGAGCTGCTGAACTTTAAGTAACATCAACCACTACTGGAAGATTAGTTTTACTTTCCCTTCTATGTTATGTTGTGTTTGCTTTTATTGAAATCTCTCCATCCAAATAAAGGACAATCTTGTGTAAAACCTCCACACTTACCAGATTGGTAAAATAGTAACCATCTTCTCCTGTCATTAACCTGCTTGGATTACAGAAGCGGGTGATATACTGGATGTTAGACTGCAGACGGGGTGGGTTTCCCTTCAGAACGATGTATATAAGTGTTGGAAGAAAGTCATCAGCAGAAGCTGGTTCATTTTTTGTGATTTTTATTGCATTAAATATATGCTTGCTGCACTTGGTGATACATGCGAGTTTATCACGAGGGACACGCTTTGAATCCATTTCAATGATATCTGCAAGATAAAAAGGTTCTCCACTCACTACAACTGTATTAATCAGACACCTGAATGAGTAGGACACTTACTGGACAATACTAATACTGCAGCAGCTTTATCTGTGGTGCTTGCAGATCCATAAAAGAGCTGTTTATTCAACCTTCTCTTGGTTCAGTCCAAGTATTTCAAATAGATTCTTCTGGACAAGAACACTTACCCCTGCTCCACAGATACGTACTAGTCTGATACCATAAGGACTAATGCAAATCTAAAAGCCTGGACCCCCTTCTCATAACAGCAGAAAGTAACCTCCATGAGCAAAAGAGATGAAAATGAAAGCTGGAAATGTAAACTTCATTGGTCACAAACCTGTAATTGCTTTTACAACCATATCAGAGACTTCTGGGATTTCTTCATTGACAGGAACACAGAGCATTTGTGGAGTTACCCAGTGCAAAGCCCTGTGACAAGGAAAAAAAAACCCATTAAATTGTTCTGTGCCAGTGACATTCAGGTGTTGGAAACCAGCTGCTGCTTGAATTCAAGGCACACAAGGAGTGCTTTGTGTAAATGAGGCACCAGTCCAGTCATAAGCTACTTTATTCCACTGAAGTAATTTATTTCCAGAAGAAATATTTTCTTTTTGCTATAATTTTATAAAAACCAAACCAATTTGTTTCCCTAATGTAACAACTTTCATTATTCACTCTATTAATTCCTTCTGCTTCTTAAATCAAGTGAATTTAACCCTCTGCTTAAGAAGCTCGGCATTTTTGTGTGCACAGCAGGTCTGTAACATGCTCCATTCAGAGCTCATTTACAGGGCTGAGGATTACCCAAATAGTTTTCCTTTTAACCTTACCTGATTCTCTTTTGGACAGCAAGATCTTTCTTCTCATCATCTGTTGTCTCAGGGCAAAAGACATATTTATACTGTCGAGTCATAATGTATTTTTCAATCTGATCCATTGCTTTCTCCACTTTTTCAGGGCTCACTGAAAGGTACAAATCCCACCCCCGATACTGTAAATCAAGTATTTTGTGGCTCTTTGATGATTTAATACAGTTTGGTCCTATTATCACCAAATCAGTACTGCTGACTTGTGCCAACCTGAGTTAATAGAATGGATATTAAAAAATGGAGTATTTTTACTCCTTTAAATGTATCCCTGGATATATTTAAACCGTGCCACTTACACACTGGGCACATAAAAGCTCCTGTCTCACTGACTTCTTGTGCATTACAGTGTAATGCGAGGCTCACAGCCTGTTCATTGGGTTAAAGCTCCACACTCAACTTTAGTTTTAAACAAACAGTATTGAATTTAAAACAAGAAATGAAAACAACTGAACCCATTTTAATTTGTATTAACAAATTACTTAGACTGTAAAACTTCACAGAACTCGTGCTGCTGGGAATAGTCCTAACTATGGTACCAGAATCGGTTAACAGCACTTCTGACAGCTGGTTAGGAATGCTTTGTTTTTACTTGAGGCTTTACCCTCAAATCATTACTTGCTGAGCAGTAAGATACAAGGCAGAAGAACACGGTACCTTTCCAACGTGTCTGTAATTTCTCTGCTACATTTTGATAGAAGTCCTGAGCACATTCAGATTGCTCCTCAATACTTAAGTCCTGTAATAGAAAGCTGATTAAGTGTGCATGCATGGAAGAAATGACAGCAGTTCCTCTGTGGTTTGATTAAGGGAAGTGTCCAGCTGCAGTAACAGTCTGAGAATGCAAATACATCACCAGAGGTGCTTCTGTTGGCTAAATTATATCCAAAATGTGAGAACCAAGATGCACTGACTCCTTGGCATGTGAAAGACATTTGCTGAACAGACGTATATTAGCCATAAAATTGCACAGGTGGAATGCCACTTTCCCCACACACATCCCTGAGTAATGGTCACAAACCAATGCAGACTGTGAAGCCGAATGCTTTCTCCCTATTTTGTCTCTAACTTTTCAAAGAGACACCATAAGTCCACCAAAAACCCAAGAGCATAAATCATAATCTGAAATAATATCTATCCAATAAAGGCTCCTAATGACCATGAAAAATATTCAGTGTTACTTGTGAAACAACGCTGTCTTTTGAGCGTTAGCTAACTGAGCTACTGAGGAACATAACAGATTGAAGGGTTAAAACTGACTTTACCCATCAGGTCTCTTTGTACTATTAATGTCAGTATAAAACCATACCTAAAACCAAAACAGAACTTAGAGAGAACTCAGATCCTGAATTCTCTAAGGCCAAAAACTAGACAGTTACCCTGGATGCAGTCTCAGCTCTGATGGCAGTGCTGCATTTTAGGCCTGATTTGTGTGTAGGAGCAAACTGTACATTTTAAGAAAGACTCCTTTTTGTCTAGCACAAGCCATCGAGGAACTAGGAAATGAAAGGACTTTCAGTGTTTATAACCAATCAGTTCCAAACAGACCTCAAGCTGTTTTCAAAGTGGAGGGCATGTCAGATTGCACCCCAACTCCCTGTAATTTCAGTCCAGTTTGAGGATATAACTTGTGTTAACTACACACTAAATAGGAAAGGTAGAAAGGGAAAAAATACAGGTGTGCTGAACACTGACTCATTTCAACCACAGGTGGCACTAGTGACACATTAACATTTAAGGAACATTAAAGTTTTAATGGAGAATGAAGATGTAACCTGTATTCCATATTAAAAAAGCGCAGTCAATTCCCCTTCCCCAAAGGAAAGGAGATGTGTGGGTTGATACTTTCTTTATAACTTTTTAAGACTTAAGATACCTAAAAACTCACGAGGTACTATATTCTAATTTCCACAAGTCATTTGTCTAGAAAACTGTTGTTCCACAATCTGATTTATGTGGGATTTACTCAGATTTAATTTCTCTGGGATGTAAAGGAAAGCTCTTATAAACCCGAGACACTGGGGTTGGAGATCTGTTTGCATACCAAAAGCAAGGCATTCAGAAGTTAAGACTGCCACTGTTCTTCATTTAACTATGCACATCAGACATATGACACTCCTGTATATATCAAACCCAAACTGCTGGGAGAAGAGCAGCATTTTCTCCATTTCTCCCTAATTTCCCCATTTATTTATGTCAGAGGCATGCAAAACTTACCCTTTTATGATTCATCGTGTCCAAAAAGAGTTTACATTGCTTATAGATATCTTGTCCAGGCTTATGGTACGTCTTGAGGAATTCTATGAATTCCTTGGATACCCGATCTGTCTCGATGCTGGCCTGCCTGTTTATAGAAGGGCTGGGAGCCTTGGCTTCTTGGATCTCTGCTGGGAAAATTGGGGCACATCAGATTAGGTTTTTTACACTGATGGATGAATGCAGGACGTGCTTAACGTGTCTTAAAACTACAGGTTGTTTTTTCAACTGCGCACATGAATGAGCATTTATTTCTCAAGCTTTAGCAGTGAAATGCTGGATATTATTAAACAGAACACCAGGAAACTGAGTAACCCACAGCAGCAAAACATTTATATCCACAAACCCATTTACACTTAATGGCATTTTTATATTAGCAGATTACCATAACATGGGTTTGCTTTTGGGTTTCTTACATTTTTCATTCCCAGGTTAGATAACTATGTAAGAGCAAGGTTTCCAAATGGGATTCTGTAGCAGTTTAAGATAACGGAGGGGTCCCTTCCCTATTCTCCCTCACCTTCACATTCCTGCTTTGCTGGGACCAACACAAGTTCTCAACTGGCTCATGAACTAGCCCAGGGGGCAGTCCTACTCAGAGAAATCAGTGCTGCTTATGGGCTTAATTTCCCTCCTGATCAGCTCCCCAGGCTGGCTTCCCATCACAAGCAGCAGCAGAAGACAAGGAATGGGAGGATGAGGTTGGTGCAAACACAGCAGCCCTTCTTTGCTAGGCAGCAAATGCCACACAGTCACACCCACAGTGCAAATGAGAACCTGGTCACTTGTGTTTCAGCAAGGGCAGCAGCACTGTGGCTGCTGGAGGAAGAATGTCCTTCACGCTCAAGGAGGAGGCAGGAACACCAGACTGCACACAGCGCTGGATGCAAGCTCATACAGCTGCAACCACGGGGTTTTTCCATGCAAACACATCTGACTTTCCAAAGCATGTGCTGCAAGTTAATTGTACTGATCCAATACCTTCACTACCCGAGTTTAGTTCACCCACCTTTCAGCTTGCCAGCCAACACTGTTCAAAATGAAGGAGTGAATAGAGATGATGTACATGAACATGATGAAAAGCAAGCAGCAGAGAGACAGAAAACATGAAAATATTCATGGTCAACACGATACAGACATATCTTTCAATCTGAAAACACAAACATGCACAACAAAACCCATCTGTTTCCATAAGCATACATGCAGAGCGAAATAGAAGGAAACAAAATCAAAGGCAATGAATGGGATTAGTATATTTAAATTGGTGTGTTTCATCTGGATTTGAGGTAACTTACTGGTGGTTCTTTGGTTTGTTGTTAGTTGATTTTCAAGAGATCCAGCACTATAGTAAGTTCAAAGCTGTACAACCCAGTGACCAACAACCACTGATCATCTGACCACATCACAAGACTCATTAGGACCTTGCAGAGTAACCTTCTCTGGATAATCCTTTGGTCAGGTACCAGTAGAACATTTAAGGTATTTAAGTGATAAGAATGGAAAAGGTTTGACATTTAAATTCCAGCTGTAGCAATCAAGATAGAGAGTGCAAATCAACCTCCTTCCTAGTTACACAAGAATGCTTTTCCAGCAGGGATTTCCTCCTAACTTCTTTATCTCTAAGATTCAAGATGGAATGCATGTATAGTATTCAAGCTGAATGGCAACTATTCCTGTATGTTGAACTAAATTTGCCACATTTAACATCATGCAACCAATAAGCAGAAAGCATAGTTTTGAAATAACACCCAAAGAAAGCAGATCCTCTTTTGAAAGAATAGAATTCCAAGCTATTTTTTTCCACAATTACTGACTTCCTTTGGAAGTTGAAGTCTTATTACTCACTTCAACACCGAGTTCACTGTATTATCAAATAGAGTTCCACTATTGGACCTTAAGGGGTATGACACTTTCAGTCATAGATTTAAAATGGATTATTTTTAGTTACTCAAATGATGCAGTCAACTGAGGCAGATGACTGCTAATGCATGCATTAAAAAAATGAATGTTAAAATGAAGTGTGTTTAATGAGTCACACCAAGAACTACATGTTGTCACTCAGAAGTGATGCAGCTTCATTAACCTCAGTGTTGAAATCCTGATTTAAGGAAAATGACTCTGTACAATGTGCACTGATTCCTAAGGATTGCAGGAACAAATGGACTTTCAGCAACAAAATGTTGCTGTACATCTTCGTGATGTACTCTGGAAGAGATATGTCTAACTAAAAAGAAGCTGATCAAAGAAATTCCATTTGAACAAGTTAAAGAGAACCTAGTAGAAGAGATAGGCCAAAATGAAAGAAAGGATGGGAAGAGTTAAGAAAGGATCACCTTTACAGAGAATAAAGGCTATTAATATGAAGCTCTTTCTCAAGGCATTCTACATAGAAGCGACTTGTCACAGCAGAAAATCAGCACTCCAGTGAGTCACTATGGTTGTGCCATGGTCATGGATCTGTGTCCGAGCAAAGAATATAAACAGTGTTTGTCTTCAGCTCTGTAACACACACCCATTCCTCCTCTTCATATAATTTACAAAGACTGGTACACCTTCAAATCTCTTTAGTCAGCAGAACACATCAGAATTGCAAACATATAACACAGGACAAGATCCTAAAGCTGTTTGCATCAGGGGTTTTGGTGTCCTTTTGGCTTAAATGAAACCAATATGTCCTCTCTTGATAGGAAACTGTCTTCTTCACTAATATAACAAACATCTGGAGATGTTTTGAGAGTGCAAAAGTTCTGGAAGTGTGGATTATTAAACTGAAGTAGTTCCAATTTATAATCTGATTCATAATGGCAACCTGGGATTATTTTTTGATACAAATATGAAGCAGCACAAGATGCAGCTACTGCATAACCCTTCAGATGACACACTGAGGCAGAGCTCAGAAACTCCAGCTTTATTTCTACACTTTCCCCACCAAAGAGCAAAGAATTGGTTTAGTGATTCAAGTTCCCCTCAAGATGCTGGAATTGCCTTTTTTTGTCACCTCCATCTCCAACAGCATGAGTTATAACTGGCACAACCCTAGTTTGTATTTTGCAAAGCCCAACTAAGAAGTAAAGCTGACTAAAATCAGGCAGACAGCTTGCTCAAGCTGTACTGCATTACCTTCAGAAGGGGAAGCCAGTTCCCAGGAGGGAGTAAAAATCTCCTTCAAATCCCTGAGAATGTTATCAGCATTTCGCTCCCTCCCAGGCTGTCCTTGCTTAACGCCTTTCTCTTCAGCCACTGAAATAAATGCAAAAGCCAAGCGAGCCACCAAGAGCAGGAGCATGTCGGGAGAGATGGTGAAAGGGGTAAAAACAAAAAGAAAACACGGAAAGTGAGAATGAATGAACTTAAAAAAAGAAGCTTTTAATACATAGCTGAATGTGTCATTTAGCCAGTTGCTGCCCATGCACCAAGACAAAGTCTAAGATGAAATTCAGGCACACAGTATTTCTCATTAAGGAAATGCATCATCTATAAGGCTAAGATACATTAATGTGGCTTTTTCTTCCGGAATGCCTATTCCACAGTATTTTCCAGCTTTTGCCCATGTAAGCTACTGCTATGCAAAGACTTCAGCGCCATTAATCATTCTTATAACACATGCTATAAACATTGAGGCAACCACAGACTCGATATTCACAACCCACATACACATAAGCACAAGTTTCCTTTCAGATTCATTCTCATTTAAAGGCACCCTGCTTACACATTCCCTTTTTCCTATTAAAGCTGTTGGAGTGATCATTACAGCAGCAGCA
Organism: Pezoporus occidentalis; assembly: GCF_034315485.1. Taxonomy (NCBI): domain Eukaryota; kingdom Metazoa; phylum Chordata; class Aves; order Psittaciformes; family Psittacidae; genus Pezoporus; species Pezoporus occidentalis. The sequence continues at coordinate 2,000,268 of NW_026913673.1, read as the reverse complement.
TCTGATATATAAGCATTTCTATCACACTTGGACATACCAGTCTGTTTGAGGTGACTGACAGCCAGGCCCTTTTCTCCTGCTTTCTTTAGGAAGAGTTAGCTCCCCTTCAAGTCCTACACCACAGTATCCAACTATGGTTGACTCATGAATCTGGCAGGAACATGCATCATATGAATGAGATACTTCCACTCAGTGCAGTGGTGTACCACCACCAGGAATACGTTTGCGCTACACTTCAGTGGAAGAACTCCTGTATAACTAACACAAACATGGCTACAGGTTTAGAAGTGCACTGCTGTACTCAAAACATTGTTTGGCATCACCCAAAAGCTCACGTTTTAATGTGTTTTCAGGAAGACTTCACACACAGTAATCACCCTCCAATTTCTTGAAGTCAAGTCACAGTGCACTACCCTGCCTTTTAGAACAATACATCCATCAAAACCACTTTTTAACTTAACATGCTGTTCAGAACCATTAAAAACAAAGGAGGAAGTTACCCTTCTTAGCCCCTGTTCTGGAAGAAGCAGTGAAGAACTTCTTCACAGTAGTGACTTTGCGTGTTTTCTCATTGGTTTTCTTTTCTTCAAACTTGGAGAAGGTCAGTGACTGTGCCCCTTGGGTGCTCTGGCTACTGGCATACGCTTCTTCCTCCTCACGTTGAAGCCTGCAATTAGAAAGTGTAGGTCTTAAACCACCACAAATAAGCTGTGCAATGAATTACTCATTTGACATGCTAATTCTCCTCTATGCCCATCTTCATTTCTTGCTTCCTACCACATCTCCGTTCACTTCACTACATCCACTCTTTCCATGTTGCAATGGTGAAAGCAAGGAAAAGCTTATAACAGCTAGGGAGGACTAAGTAGTAAAGTCAAAAGGGAGGAGACGGAAGTACAATCATGGTCACCTTCCCCTCATGTTACAGCCCTCAAATCTACACAGGTAGAGGTGAGGGGAAACTGTGGGAGGACTTCCAATAATTGATTCAGTTGCCTTCCTCCCTGCATCATGTTCCAAGTTTCACAACCTCTTACTCTACCACCTTATTAAGATAAAACTGTGGCTCACAGCTGAACAAGTGAAATACCCTGTCACAATCTCAGAAATATTCTGAGGAATAAACCACTGTTGTCATAATTGGTTTTCAAAGCCTTGGAAATACCTATGCTTCTTGAATGAATGAGGCAAAACACTGTAACACTGATGGGTGCTCTGCAAAGACCAAGCCCATCTTTTAATCTACATGTAGAAAGTAGGGGAGGGAACACATACCAATCCTACTTTTCTTCCTATACAGGAGGATTAAAATAAGTTAAGCTAGATCCCCCTTCAAGATCCTACCAGGTTAAGCCATTTTTCTTTAAACTTACATCCATCCAGCTCAGGATGGACCATAAATGGTCTTGCATTTGTAATCCCTTGAGTAGGGAATTGTCTCTTATCCATGCTGACAAGTCTGTTTGCTACAACAAACAACCTGAGCTTATCTGTTCCTTTAGTATCTCCCTACTGAACAGTTATGTATTAAAGAATTCCCTAAATATCCCACTTTATTGTATGTAGGTGTTAAGATTGACAGTGTAAGTATCTGCTCTGATAAAACTTAAGTTTTTATTTACTGTTAAAGCCAAATTTATGGCAGAGAAAGCAATAAATGTCATCTGTACTGTACTCAACAGCTTTCCTGGCACCTTCTGATAAGGCTAGAAAAGGTTTCAAGCACTTCTTTCTACCTTTCTTAGAAGTTTATCTGCTCCAGCTCCAGTTTAAAACAAACCAAATTCCTTCAAGGCTTAAGGTAAAAGTGTCTAAAGGAGTTAGATACCAGCAAACCTTGGGCTTCCAAATTACAACCATCAGCCTGGACCCAGCTGAAGTTCAGAAAGCTTTCACAGATGTCATCTTCTTCAGGAAGGCTGATGTGAACACTGCACTTAATGCCTTTTTTTCCTTCCCTTGTTTTCTTCCCCCAGTGACCTTGGTTAACACATCACTTGGTAACTCAAGTTCATTGAAGGTTCCAAACTCAAGGGCAGGTAAGTCTCTTGGGCATTTATCTCTAGAGTTCTGACATACAGCATTAATACATTAAGGTAAGTGTATGCAGAGAACTGTGTCAATATGAACAAGCCTCAAGTCAACTACCAATCAACTCAGCCAGATGCTCCTCCATCTCAAGAATTCACATAACCCTGAAACAGTTAATGCAGAGCGGGTGTCATGCAACTCACACCTGGATGTTTCAGCTGTAGTACAAAGAGGATGCTCTGCAGTTTCTCAGACAGTGGATAAATCCTTTGCTTTCTACCCAACAAAAAGCAGTTGTAGCTGCTCTTATTTTCTCACTCAGGTACAGGTTTCCTTCAACACTTATTTTCAGGGTCAAGCAAGGAAAACTAGACTGCTCTACAGAAAATAAGTGCTTAGAAACCTTACCTAAATTATTAAAGCCAAAGTTTTGATTCTTTTGGGCTTAACCCTTCAGCTTAAAAGACACAACAGACAAGACTAGAACCAGTTTTTACTCAGCAGCTGCAATGGAAAACCATTGTGCTGGCTCTATTCAAGACAATAACTTCGGTCTCCAGAGGCAGAGGTATTTTAATCAAAATTATCACTTTCACCCTAGTCAGAATTACAGACTTCAGTATGCAAATCAGGTCAAAGCATTTGTTGAGAGCTTGGGGGGGTGTTTCCATTTGTTACTTCACAGACTTTCTTTTGAAACCTCTTAAATTAGAACGTCATAAATATTCATCTTTGCATCAAAAGGAACATTTTCATTCCTGATGGAAAGGTCAAATTTGAGAACTTGTGATGAAACTGAGAGAGAGCTAGAAAACAGGAGATGGGAATGGTATTTGGTGAAGTCACGCTGCTGTAGGAGATGAAGGAATAAAGAGGGCTCTTTACCGCTCTGCCAGCTCCCAGTCCTCTTGAATCTGTTTCTGCCTGGCCTTATGGTATTCCTCTCTCCAGCACTTGGAGCAAAATCCCTGCCAAGCAGGATTGCCATAGTAACCACATCCTTTCTTGCACAGTAGCTCCGACTGATCAACATGAATCCCTCTGCGTTCAGATTTCAGGCTCATTTTCTTCCTGTTTAAAGGGAGAAAGGTTAAAGACAGAAACATAACAGCAGCCTGCTAGAAATCATTTCTTTTGAAGGCTTGCCTTTTAGAAAGAAGTAATCTGTTTTCATTATTTAATAGTGCCATAACAATAAAATAAAGGCCAGCAGAGGAAGGGTGCAGTTATACAACCACACAGCCCCAAAGCCAACTGCAGCATTACTGTGTTTGCACAGCGTTGACCTGCAAACAGTCCCAGACAGCCGGCCTAGAAAGCAGCACCAGTCACAGCCAGCTACTTCCACACATGGGAGAAGGCTCTGATCTCACAAGCACGTTGTTCCAACAGGCACAAAGCAACGGAGGAAAAGAAACACGGAAAGTTAATCACCAACAAGGGAAGCAAACTGAGTAAGAGAAAAAACCCAAACAGGTTTGTCTTCAAGCTGAGATTGCCTCTGCAAAGTGATTCTTTGCAGAGACTATGTCACAGATCCTTGGCCTCGAAGAACGTGTCTTCACAGCACAGTGGAACATCATAGCTAATCCAGCAGGGCACATCAGGATGGATGAGGCTGATCTCCGTTTCCTTTAGCTCTCAAGTTACTTCAGAGTTAAGCTGGGCACCTGCACATAGTACAGCTCTACAGAATTTATATATACTGACTGATTTATTCTCATGCCTACACCACCACTATGCAGAGCCTGTCTTCCAACAATCCAACGCTCCCTTTTCTTTCCTTGCCTGACAGAAACCAACCCACATACCAGCTTGCTCCCAAGGGCATTTCAACTAGTTCCAATTTTAAATGCTGGAGGGAGATTTAGATTAGATATAAGGAAGAAGCTCTTCCCTGTGAGGGTGGTGAGGCTCTGGCACAGAGTGCACGGAGAAGCAGTGGCTGCCCCATCCCTGGGGCATGATCTTTATGAGGGGGGAACAAACTAAGTATTCCACCTTATCTATGTAAGTGTTAAGGCTCCTTCCAAGAACAGCTTTTCTGTCTTTGAAAGAAACGAGTGTCTAAAAATAGTTTCATTGTAGGGATAAGTATAGTGATGGAATCAGTTTCTTTATGGCATCATTTATAATGACACATCCCATTTCTATAGACAGAGAGCAGCTGAATACGCTTCTCTTTCCCACAGAAATGCCTGACAGTTAAACAGCCATTAATACACTTCTGCAAAGCAAAATGAGAACCAACCAACCATCTACAACCTTAAGTATTTGAGAGCTTTACTTCATTCCCACATGGACAAACAGAGGGAAATCAGGACACTGCCTTCACCAAAACATTCTGGTTTCTGTGCTACCTTCATTTTATGATTCCACAAGTAAGGTCTTTATGTTGACTGCAATGATACACAAATCTGCCGACCAACAATCCAGCTACCAGACCAGAAATCAAACAGCAAATGTTTGTCCACGGCACAGCCTGGGACGGAAATAGCACGTTGGCGCTGTCTGGAAATATAGCCCATTTTCAGAGCATCACACACCCCCTTTATCACCAACTCTGCAAAGAATGGGGAAGCAAAAGCTTGAAACTCTCCAGTTGCTGCTGATTCAGCTTAAACACCACTTCCCAAAACTAGAAGCTGCAGCAGCATTTTGGTTAGAGATTTCTATTGGAGGAGCCTGTACTAGTAGAAACCACACACAGAATTTCCACTACTGCCATTAATGTAAAGCTGATCAGCCTGGATGTTTTAATTGCAAACTGCAGGGAGCTATAAATACACAATGGGCAAAAATATTTTCCATAATAAGCTTCAAAGAAATATTACACCCATTTCTATAACCCAAGGAGATACCCCTGTTCCTATCATTCACTCAATAGGGTAAGTTACAAGTCTCACCCTGTTAGTTCTTTATGTACATTAAAACTAAAACTAAGGCTCTGTTCAGTGTCAAAGTTCAGCAGCACTCCCTGCAGTGAGCAAAGCAGGTCTCTTAACAGCAAGATTGTTCTCTTTCTTGCATTCTTTCAGGAGAGATTTGTAAATAGTCACAAAGCCAAGCCACAAAGCAAAGCAAGTTGTTCTGTTTCCTCCCCTTCAAGCGTTTTTGATTGCATCAGTTTCTGATCCAGGGACAAAAGAGGTCACCCTGAATCAATATGAAGGAATCACATGCTTCACTTGGAGCAGAGGCTCTCTGGTTTCCTTAAACACAGGCAAGCATTACACTAAAAATGTCACAGCCAATTTTTGCAGGGCAGCATCCACATTTAACAGAACAACTCAATACATTTTAATAAACTGAAGATGAAAATCCATCTTAAGTTGACTTTCTGCAATGAAATAGCTGTAATTTAATGATCTGCCATTCCTAAACACGTTTTGCTGCAACTTTTCTCTTTCTTCTAAATTTTTAAAGCTGTCTCTCCAACAGTTCCTCTGTGATTCTGTCAACGCTGCAGCTGAAAGCACACATGCAAACAGGACAGGGGTTTAGTTACCGCAGTCACAGACTGTTACCGCAGTCACAGAAGTACCAAAACCAGAAATCCCAACTTTTCCAACCACATCACTTTCCCTGTGATCATATTTCATACACTTCAATCCAACTCTGAAGATTCACTAAAGGAAACACAGAAAGAGTTAAGACACAGAAAACACACATTTTGTTGCAAGTAGTACCAAAGAACAACAAAAGGGTTAAGGTCAGCCTGGAGTGGAGCAAAGTGGAAAGGGTTTTCTTAAGAAGTATTTTCCATTGACCTGAAGGGCAGCAGCATTCACTGAATGCAGTTAATAAAACCTACATCCTAGTTTCCAAAGATTTTCTAGTTTCAGGTCTTGGGAGACCAAGTTTTTCATGGGAAGCAATGAGGATATATCTAAACCTACAAAGGGATTCCATCAAAGCATTTAGTCTTCAGGCAGTATTTGCAGATTACAATCTACAATCTCAATTCCCTGTACAATGCTGGGAAACAGCTACAGAGACCAGAACACAACCTACAACAGTCACCAAAGCTCAGGCAGCAACACCTTGCTCACATCCCACCTAAAGGACACTCGACCTCTGACATCTTGAGTGCTCATATAAAAAGACAGTGAAGTTCAACAGTAGCACAGAACGAACCAGACCGCACCGATGGAGTGCAACTATTTTGCTACCACTTTATCTAATGATCTCCCATGACATTCCCAAGGCACTAAAGAGAAAACTTTCCCAAGCAGTGCTATTTCACAATTAAAACTATGGCATAAGAAGAGAGCTCAAAAGGTCGTCAACACCCGATGACCACACGTGACAGCTTGATCTGCAGGCCACTTACGTAAAGCACAAAACTAGCTCTACATTTCCAAAAGGTGCCGCCTCCTCCAATTGTAAGTTCATAAATCCATAGGCCATTTTTGTCAGAACCCTATAATGGTTCTGACATTATGGACTGAAGTAGCAGCAATTACTGCTTGAGGACATTGTGACTCAAAGATCTCAACAACAGCAAAAGACTATCTTCTACTTTTTACACAGACCAGATTACAAAAGACCTATAAAAATCACAGTAAACTTATTAAAGCAGATATCATAGTCCCAGCAAAGAGCAAGTGCATTCTTAGCTTTAATGTGGTACGGAAAAGGGGCTCCCTTCATCAAAGAGGATCTGTCACTAAGGGCTGATTTAACACACACATGAAAGGGATTCCACTTACGTAACACAGTCTTTCCAGCAATAAACCCAAGATCATTTTCATAACACATTAGGGTTTCCAAAGACTGCAGACACAGCTTTGGCTTCAGGAAAACCACTGTGTGTGAAAGGAGGGATAGGAGTATAGATTTATCAGCAGCTTGTATTTCTTGTTCCTTTCTAGTACCTACCTACTTTACTTCCCAGGGACTGAGTAAGCAGATACCCTTCTTGTCAATGCAGATTGCATCACAGCCACAACGAGATACTGACTTCTTCATAAACTATTTATCAGTCCTGGATTAGGGTCACCTCTAGCAGAAGAGCTGGTTGAGAAAGCTGAGATAGCAAAGCTGAGTAGAAAGGGGTCTCATTTAATGAGTCCACAGATGCCTTTAGTAAGAGGTCATTGCAAGTCAGTTTAAAATTACTACAAGCTATGAAAACCAGTTTCTAGCCAACTCTGTGTGCTAACACTGGAAATGAAAGTGGTATAAGACTGTTCTATGAATTACTTTCAATTTTGGTAACAAAGGCCCTTAAACTTAGCCCAAAATAGGAAAAGGCTTCACTTAACTGAACAGGCAGGCTGCCACAAAGGTATGAAACTGCCTCTGACTTTTAGAAAGCCTACTTCAGCCTTCTACACTTCAGAACACAAACCCATGTCTCCTCACATCTGCATCCCTCTGCCTGCTTTCCGTTTGGGTTTTGTTTGTTTTCTCTCATCTCTTTATCTTACTCTACTCCCTGAAATCAAGACTTCTCAAAAACCTCTTGGCACAACTATGAGCAACTGAAGCGAATGTGATTTGGCTTTTCAAGTTTAAGTCTTCATAGCACTTAATGAAGAACTTGCATTCATTCTTCTCATTAAACAGTATCACAGTGCTCCAAAGAGTGTTGACAATGTCTCTGCAACTGTCTGGTCCTTAGTGGCCATCCCCAGGCAGGAAGAGAAGAAAAAATGAGGAAGTCTCCAAACACACATTTCTGGTTTACATTTTACTGGTGCCTGAATAGAACATCACACTTGACAGCAGATCAGGAGAGCAGCAAGTCCCACCTAAAAGCATATGCAACTTCAGTTACTGAACACAGATTTACAAGGTGGGTTAGAAAGTGCATCAAAACTGAGGGGTGGAAGGATGAGATTTGGTTAAAACTCTGTATTTTGCCAATGGGAAAACATCCTTAAAATAGCACGTATTTATTCCAAAGAATAAATAAATGCCACAACATTCTTCAGAGCCACTTAAGTGTCAAAACGTGCATGATTCATGTGCAACCCTGAACACTGCAGCATGTAATTAGCAGAAGGATAATTAACTAATGAGCTAACTTCCTCTAAAGGAATGGGTGGAGCAGCATGTCATTAGACACCTTAGGAATTAGGGAAGGAACATGGCTGCTGTCTTTGCAGAGTGTGAGTCTTCAGTTTCAACGTGCACCTTTCTTGCAATCAAGACATTTCAGCTGCAGTGCTTGTTTCCTGGTATAAACAGTGCACGTTGCTAATTAATGATCCTGAGGACAGAAGTCATTAGCTGTAATGACAGACACAGGGTCTCATCAGCCACCTGAAAATAACCACAGTTTGAAGCTGTAATTTGGCAGGGGAAATTGCAGCCACCACTTCAAACCTCTTGAAACCAAATGGCCACAAGGCTTCCCCACTCTACCCACAGAGCTCACAACTTCAACTTGAAGATGTGTTTTCCCCTCAAATGTCAGTACAGACCTTAAGCTACAGTATTGTTTGTCCACATTGAAACCTTAACTCCAGCCCGTGGCACTGGCCACTCAGCCAGGAGTAACATGAATGAACAGGCTGTGTCCCACCACCTACATGTGACTCATGATTGTGCTTCGAAATGAAATCACAAGAAACAGCTGAAAACTGCTTTGTGCGGTTTGACTGGGAAAACAAGTAAGAATATGAAGGGGATTAGCTAAAACTTGTCAAACCTCCTCAGATACAGCAGTGATGGACCTTCTACACCCTCTGTGCTTTTTCCAAGACATCAACCACACTCACTGGATTCAAACTACAGGTTAAAACCTTGGAGAAAAACTGCAGAACATCTTATACACTTTGTACCTGACTTGTTACTGACAGTACTTTAAAGCACTCCACAAGCACAATTTTAGGTGCCATTTCAGTTCACAAGTGGTCCAATATCAGAGAGAAAGAAAGAACACCCATAATCAGGCATTACATAGCAAACATCAGGAGGGAGCTGAGACTGTTCTAGATTAGATAACACTGCAAGCCAAGATTAAATATCAGAATCATGGACTATCATCAAGCTTATAATCACTTTGTTGCATAAAGTCATCTTAAGAACAACTGTAACCTGATTTATATCCCTTTCTTCCCTTCTATTGTGTGCTGTTTTAGGGTTTTGTCAGCAAAGCATTCCATTGAGTCAGTTCTCTTCCTAATCTTCCCTGCTGCAAAACACTTGTGCAACCATGTCCAGAAGGCCAACAATTCCCGAGTAAACTTCTGTTCCTGGAAAATGCTACGTCCTTCTGAGCTGAGCTGTCTCAAAGGAGTCTCAACTGGAAAGCCAAGAGCTGCTCCATACTCATCCCATGAAGAACTGTCAATACAAAGCACCACTTCAAAGAATACCTTCACGACCAAACAAGAGAAGTATGGAAAGTCGATACTGGACTTAAATCACAACCGCCCTTTTTCCACCCTTTCTCCAAACCCAGGCAGTGCCACCAACTCCCAGTACTGGGCTACATCAGAGCCCCACTCAGATCCCCAAAATGAGTTCAATTTTGCCTGTAACAACCCCTTCAGTTAACCCCACAACCCCTCACACAAGCATCAGTGCCCCTGCCCACACCAGCAGGATTTAAGCCGGAGTTAAACCACCTCCTCAGACGTTGTTACTCCAGGTGTGTCATTTCTCTTTCAACACCTCACACACCCTCTCTGAATATACAACCACTCCCTGATGCAAGAGAACAACCTGAACAGGCACAGGGTGCTCACACGCTGACAAATACCCACAGAAACATCCAAAACGCGCTGCTCAGCATCTTAAACACACTCCAAACTCCATCTGGTTTGGGCTTCAAGGACTTTGATCCCCAGCCTTACAGCAGACAGACATGCAGCAAGAATGCTTATAAGCAAAGAGTTCCACAAGGAACTTGGTAGGGAAACAGAGGGGCCCGACCTGCAAAGTTTTAGTGACACCTTCACCCTGATTAACTATCGAAACACACCCATGGCATTAAGATAAATACATGTAAAAACAACCTAACGTGAGGAGCTGCACGCAGAGGCCGCGGGCTGAGCACGGTTCTCCGCGTCCCGGTGCGCTCAGCCCGTTTACAGCCCCAGGGGGGGAGGCGACGGCGGGGCCGGTAACGACACCCCCCAGTCCCCCGGCCTCGAAGCCGGCCCCGACACGGCATGGCCGGCACTTATATCACAGGCAGCGGGGTAACGGAGACACCGACCGCGCTGCCCCAACCGCCACCACTCCCTCCGCTCAGGACCCCCCTCCCGCCGCCGGGCCCAGCGGTCCCCGGGGCAGCCCCCGACGGGGCCCGGCAGCGCCTCAGCGGGGTCAGAGCCGCTGCTCACCGGTTGCCCCGGGCGGGGCGAGACCCGCGGCTCCGCTCCGCTCCGCTCCTCTCGGCGGCGGCGCTGCCCTCAGCGCGGCCCGGCGCGTCCTCCCCTGCCCTCCCCTCCCCTCCGCTCCGCGGCGGAAGAACGGGCAGCGGCTTCCGGGGGCCGCGCCCGATCCCGGAAGGAAGGCAGGGGAGAGCCCGCCTGAGGCTGGCGGGTACGGCCGGGCTGGAGGAAACCCGGAGAAGGGCTTTGGATAAGGGATGTAGGGACAGGCCAAGGGGAATGGCTTTAACCTGCCAGAGGGGAGACTGAGCTGAGCTCTTAGGCAGAAGCTCTTCCCTGTGAGGGTGCTGAGGCGCTGGCACAGGGTGCCCAGAGAAGCTGTGGCTGCCCCATCCCTGGCAGTGCTCAAGGCCAGGTTGGACACAGGGGCTTGGAGCAAGCTGCTCTAGTGGAAGGGGTCCCTGCCCGTGGCTGAGCTTTAAGGTCTCTTCCAAACCAAACCATTCTGCGATCTCTATGATTCTATGGCAAATGTTTTGCTTTTACCTCACACTCAGGCAGCACTCTGGAGCATGTGCTTATGGAGACTGCAGAGGGAACAGAAAGAGCTAGTGCTATTTAAACCTTATTCCTCTTTCCCTTCTTATTTACACAGTCCTCTCGTGCTGTTTTTGGTGTCTGGGTTTTTTTTCCTTCCACAGCAGGGCTCCACACAGACATCCAGCTGTGAAAGCAAGGGATGGTGTTAGCAAGACAAATAGCAGGGAAAAGAGTAATTTAGTTACTTCAGAAACTGAGCACTGCACAAGGGGGGACACTTTGGCCTTCCTTGGGACTGTCTTGATAGGAACAGAAGGGCATGGGGGGAAAGAAGCAGAACTGAAAGGGCTGATTCCAGCCCATCTGCCCAGGGAGACTGCAAAAGTACTTCCTTCCTTTGAGGGAAATGATGGTGAACAAGTTAGCAGCTGGTGCCATTAAAATGAAGCCTGCAATGGAGATTTGTGTCTTAATTTTTGTTTGCAAAGCAAGCTCAAATCATAGGGACTGCAGTGGCTGCAGACCAGATTCCAGCAGTTTTCAGTGGAATGTACTTTTATTGCACAACAGAGACTTGATATCCACATTTTCTTCTATGTATTTTAGCTAAAAAACATGGACTACGTATTACCTGAACTGAAAAGTCAAACGTCATAAGAAATAATACACCACAGTATTAAACATCACGCATCAACTTACTTAAACATCAAACCCTGATTGGTAGCATCCAGGCTGGATTTTCAAAGGCATTACAGGTTACAATGCATAGACACATACAATTTACAGTTCAGCAACACAAAATCCATTTACAAAAGTCACAGTGAAAGTGGAGGTAAACTTATACTGAGCTTGTGTAAGTAAAATGACTAAGAACTGGTTTGGGAAGCAATTTCCAGTTAGAGGACTACATACAGAAGATAGTAACAGAACATGATAGGGAAAGACTGGAGGGTTCTTTTCTGCTTGTTAAATCATGTTTCCATAGCCCAAAACTCAGGACTATGCTGGGCCCTCTCTGCTGTGTGTGACCAACCTGAAAACACTGAAAACTGTTTATCTATAGGTAACCAAAGAGATCAACACAACTCCAGGGTTCAGTAATACCAACCATAACTTAAAGCCTGAGGGATCTATAAATTGCCTAAAGTAGTTGTTAAGTGACAGAAATATCATGTCCCAGAGATTTATGAGCAGTTAAGAGAGCATCTTTCGACAGTCTCTGAAGTCTGCTCTTGCCTGCCAGGCAGCTGCATCTCAAACTTGATTGCTTTGCTATGCAGAAAAGACAGATCCAGTGTATAAGATGGGACATAAAGGTCCTCAGATCTCTGAGTGATGCTGAAATTCAAGTAGTGTGACCCTGCAGCCACACCACAGGTCCACAGCCACTGGATTCTCCCACCCCCTTAACAACACATTGCAGCAAAATGAACTTACACAGGAAACAGATGGACACGGGTTTCCAGATAGGCTGGATCCTCTGCCTGACCTCACATAAATGGTGATGAGCCTTCCTCTTGAAATAAAATGGAAACAATCTTGAAATGCAGTGCAAACAATCAGCTCAGACACAAGGCTTTCCCTGTTGGCACTTCCATCATCTTCCTCATCATATCACCTGAACCAGGTCATCTATCAACAAGAATGAGTGGCGAGAATAATGTTGGGAAGGAAGGTTCCCAGGGGTGCAAGTGCCAAATGAAAATAATGACCTTTAATTATATCACTAATTATTTTAAGGGATCATGCACTTCTCCTTCAGCTCAGAGCACACAATAAACAAGGCCCTGGGACCCCAAAATACAGGTACTTAGGCGGAAAACATATTACTGTGAAACAGATATAAGCCCTAAGAGTTTACATTTCTTAACAGCCTTTAGGAAAAAACAATGCAGAAAGTAAAATTAAAGTGACTATGCTATAAATAAGGGATTTTAATTAATTTAGTCCTGTTTTTTTGCCAGTAATTAGCAATTATCAGTCACTATATTGTAATGTTAAAAGAATTTTAAACCAGACTAAATAATCACCTTGTAAATAAATTTGGGGGAGCAGCAGAGAAGTAGTAAATTTCCTGCACATAAAGTTGTACATCTTAAAGGTTAGAGAAAGGGGTAAGGATAAAGGGGGAATCCAGAGTCATCAGCTCACCATGAATCTTCAGGCTAAGCACTTCATCTCCTTATGCCTCTTACTCTTCATCTACAAATGGAGATGTGGGGGAGTGTGGATCAGGATCCTACTGAAGCATTCCTTCAGAGCTAGCAAGGATTGTCCCTGGGGAAATACGCTGCAGAACTAATTCCCTCCCTCTTCCGTGTTTGCAAAAACCAACACATGCCTAATGCACAGGACAGATTTGGAACAGGCTGCATTCAATTCTGGGGGGGGGCAGTGATAGGCAACTTTGGATTTCACTAGGAAAAGCAAAGATATACTAAGAACCATAGACAAAAGAATCAAAGCAGCATGTATCCTGTCTTAGAGCACGATGTCTTTCCTTCAAATGGAACTGAGCTAAACGGATGGACATGCATTGTCCTTCTAACTATCTGCAAATATGATATTCATAGCAATTATTATATTGGTAACGCAAGACCCTTCATTGCCTGACCAATTTGTCCATGGCATCAGGTTGCAAACACAGGGTATTTGGGGATGGAAAAGTAGTTATCTAGATGCTTAAGTGGCAAAGAAGCTAAGTAGGAGAAGCACAAGGAAATGGGTAAATATATGTTCTAGCAAACCTCTGGCCTAGAAAGTCCTAAAGAAAAAAAGCAGTATTACGTAGGCATTTAGTTTAATTAGACAATTATAAAGCATCCACGATATACAAAAACATCAGTCATCTTAAATATGGATTTAGTAGATCAGCTACTCACATTTCTGTTGCAAATGCAGAATTCAAAAGTTACGCTACACGCCAAGAAAAGGTAAGTCAATAATAAACCAGTTATTAGATTGAACTCCCTGACATCCGCCTGCCCAACTCTTCTGTTTCTGCCAAAACATGAACCCACATTAGGCAACATCATCTAAATCATTGTAAACAAAGACTGCTTAGAAGGAGTGTAGTCAGTAACAATACTGTTAACCTGCACAAGTCACAACACAGAATGTACATGTTTAATGAAAGCATGTTGGCTCAAATCCCTGCTTTCTCTTTCAATATTGCACTTAATGTTTGCTGTCTTCTGGAGGATCTGAAGGATGAAAGCATCAAATGAGATGCAAGTGATACAAACTAAGACTAACTGTCTTTTTAGTTAATCTTCCTTAGGAGGAATGTTATAAAATATCAGTGTGTGCCTATTAAGAAATAGCAAACATGATCAAAACAGGGATTTTGCCATCACAGCTTCTCTAGAGTAACAGCAGAAGTCTTACAGCCAAACTAAAAACATACTGTTAAATCCAACTGTTCCATTTGTGCTGAAATTCAAACCAGACTTATATCCCATGGAAATACATACATGGTTACTGATTAACCCAGTAAGACTGCAATTCTCATTGTAATCTTTATATAAACTGGTCCTGTAAATCCTGAACTTAAATATCTTAAGTAGTCTCATTTGACTTTTAATTTTGGGCTGTCAAACACAAGTCCAACACCTTGTAACATAAGGCCAATATTTAAAAAAACAACTGAAATGAACTTAAATGAAGACCCAAATGCACATGATTTCCTCCCTCCTTCCATTTCAAAATCTAAGCTCTGGACTTGAACCTCAGCACTTGACAATGATCCTCTGTAAGTAAACATGTGAAAAGAGATCATCAGAGCTGTACGCCCCCACCTCAGAGAGGCACATGACTAAAACATCCTAAATTACATAAATACAAGTGTGACAACGCAAACAAGTTGCCTCTTTTTTTGCAAGACAATTTGATCATAAAGTTATTATAATTATGAAAATTCTCAGTTACTGAGGTAATTTTAAGAATAATTCTAATTAACATGTTTCTTAAGTGTTTTGGTCACAAGCTTTATTAAGCAATATTCTTGGATCAGCTAATCCAATGGAATGCAATACACAAACATTTATTTTCCCTCTCTTTAAGATTACTTTGAGGCTACTTCACGTGGGGTCTTTTGGAGAACTACTTGATTTTCTGTCCCTCACACAACAGTTGTATCTTCAGATGTTTAGTTCTCCCTTTCAGTTTTGGACATTAAGTAATCCAGCCTTGAAATGTGGTTACTAATGTCAGAAGTGCAACTATTACCTTCAGAAAAGAACACGATTCTGCAGTGTCTGCCTCCTTCAGCATGGAAAGACATTTACTACACAGATATATTGGTTTATAATTGGAGAATTATTTGAATATGAAGGTTATGAAATTATTTTTCCTGATATTATACCAGGAAGGGTCAACAAGAATGTTAAAAATGAGACTTAATTGCCTGGAGAAGGTGAGGTGAAGAAAGCACTTGTCTAGTATCATCACTTGACTCTAACTCTAGAACAAAGTTTAATATCACAGAATGTAAAAAGACTCAGTAATAAAATAACATACATTAAATATTCCTCTTACTTCTGCTAATAGGAACATACACATAGGGTTTTCTCATTTACCAAAAGCCTTTGTAAATGACCTGATTCTAAAGAGCTTTTTTTTTTGTAGATACTGTAAACATTTAGAATTTCTAAGGCTAAAAACAGGCACAAGTCTTTCATGAACAGTTATTATTCCTAAAAGCATTAAGGAATATATTCCAAATCTGCTATTCCTTCTTATAACAATGGAAATAATTGAAATATAATGTTATAAGTCACAATGCAGATTTTTAATTAAAAAAGAAATATAGCTTAATCATGACAACAGTTAATACTATATAGGGAACGCTCCTTTCGTTTTGCTTTTTTTAATGATCTATTACACGAAAATTACATTTCCAGAATCTCTGTGCTGGGTGTTACTCGATTTTAGGAAGTGGCAAGTTTAAGTAGTGATTAAAACATTTCTAAGTGGGTAAAATTCAACCACCTTATGTCAGCATTCTTAGCACCCCCACTTTATAACAATGCAGGTGAGAGCTGCAATATCCGTTTTGCAGTTTCTGATACTAAAGCTACATGGAAGGGGCCACCTTATAGAAGATGTTAGATGCTCCACTCTGTAACTTCCATGAGGTGATTTTGTTTTGTGCCTCGTTAAGGTACCTGAGCCAAGAGTCTTGTTTCAGGCTGGTTTTTCAAGACTGCAGAGGTTTGCCAACCTCTGTACCAGGTTTTCCCTTGTGCTGAGCAGCTAAGCATTAGCCAACGTTTCAGCAGACTGATTCCAATACTTGTTAGCAGCAATGCATTTCCAGAGACACGTTGCAAAAATATTAAAAGCAATTGTCATCTAGAAGTCCTTTTATCCCCTGCACTGTTCTGGACAAGGTAACTCACCACCAAGTAATCTTGAATTCATAGATAGGACGCTTGCAGTAATAGTGATTTATCAGGTGTTTATCACACACCCCAATACACTGATGATCCACAGTTATCCCTCTGTCAGACAGGTCTGTCACAATACAGTGCAGGAGATCATATACATCAGCCACAGCCTCCCAGGGCCCAAAAGATACATCTACTTCACAGTGATGTTCAAATAGCTTTGTCTCACTCTCACTCCTTTCAAAACGTAAAGAATTGAAGTGTGGGCATTCATAGGGAGTGATGGGCATCTCTTCTTTGAAGACACAGACCTTCAATTTTGCAAATCTTGCTTTTCTCTGCATAGCTCTGAGCTTTGCTATTTCAATGATCCTTTCCAAATGATCTAAAAAACAGAATGAAAAAGTTGAAAATAACACTGAAGCACTTAGCAAAAGAAAAACAAATGCCATTATTTCATGTGAAACATTACTACAGTGCTTAAGTTATTCTTAACATAATATTAGCAGCAAAAAAAAAAGCTGTACATAGCTAAATATATAGTAATTAAACCAGTCTGTCATCTTGTGAACTCCGTGTCCCTACAATGTGCCCAAGTTCATTCAGTTGCATCCTAATGGCACAAACACGGACACAGAGAAACCTCCTCTTTTAATAAGCCTTACATGTTGTGGCCTAGATCTTGCTCTCTTTTAAGGCAGCATAAAATTCCACATCCTTGGATGCAGCAGGAACAAATCTGATGTGGAGACCTCAAAGATCTAAAGAGCACGAAAAGTGCACAATAAACTTCTCAACTACAGTGGAGTTTCAAAGCTAAAGCAGAGCTGCAAGCACCACTTAAACTACTCAAATCATGTTGGAACAAACAGTCAATACTACTTTATTTATTTACCTTTGTAATACGGCATAAGGCCCAGGAAAGCTTGTCTAACTTTTTCTCCTTTCAGAGGCTGGATATCCTCTAGATTGTCTAGCAATGGTCCTATGGAATAATACTGAGCTTCCTTGTAAACTGCCCTCACACGTTCTCTTGGCGGCAGATCACCAGATCGTAGAAAGTTAAGTATGTCTCTAAAAGAAGGGCAAAAATGTTATTAAGTAACATATTTCTGCCAAAATGCAGTGAACAACTCACTGAAACAGAAATACCATCATATTTTAAACAAAAAGGTTGAAGTGGCGTAACCACTTAAAACAGAAGAGGGGACAGTATTTTACAGGAAAGAGAACATAGTCACTGTATTTCAAATTTAGGTCTGTGACAAAATGATCTTTTCCATTTTCCTGAAGAATTATATACATGGACAACATCCCACAGAGAACCAAGACTGTAGTGAATGGATGGTGCATTTGCAAAGGGAAGTTTTCTCTTCACAGGATCAGGGCCACATACACTTTTAGTATATATCATAATGATAATAACACTTCTTTCTAGTTTGGAAACAGTGTTAGGCTACAAGATTTTTTAGCATGGAAAGTAATCACTTTATAAGCATTAAGAAAGCTATTATTGACCATAGCAAATAAAACAAAGCATTCCTGCATTCTTCATCAGCATGTCAACAAACACAGCACGTGCTGACTTGGCTCTGTGTTCCAGCTATGTTTTCAATTCAGACTGACAACATGACAAATGAAGTGATTTGCCAACAAAGTGCCAGGCACTTTCAAATTACCAAATGTAGAGAAACAATTATTTTCTAATAAATATAGTGGTTTAATCTATTTCTGTCCCAGATTACAGCACAATCCAGATGTGCTTTGAAACTAATTCAGTCCTTGTCTGTTGAAGAGATTAAGGAAATGTAAATTAAATTGCAAAGTGTGCTTTGAGCAAAGACCTTAACCCATGAACATTAAACCATGAACACTGCTTACCTTTGCTAGTGATCTCATACCAGTTCAGAGTATTAATATGATCATGGTTAGTTTAATTAAAAACAAAGCTAAACACACAGGAAGGAATGCTGAAGGTGAAGGAACATAGCACTATCAGCAGTAATAATATTTGAGGCTTGTGCTTTTTACCAGCTATGTTATATCCTATTTAAACACTGAAAACAGCTAGTTTAGAACTTAGATGCATTCCTTCCATTCCCTCTTTATCATATATACTGTAATATCAGTTAAAACCAGTGTTGTACAAAAGAGCTTCCTGTGAAAAGCAGTGCCAACTACATTCGTTTTTAAAACTTCAAAATAACTTGATACCTTGGAAGGAGACACTTTGGAGGAGACAACGTACAAATTCAAAACTTGTTTTTCTTTTCCTACTGTAAAACTTCAGCCCTTAAGAGTAAAACAAATAGTTTCTTCATTTCTTTAAAAACAATTTTCTTCATCAACAACTTCTAAACTATACTACTGAGGACACATACCCAAAGTAGGTTCCATCTCTGTCAATAAAATATCTGCCTTCAGCATCTGTTGGGATGTAGTGTCTTCCACTGAACATAGCCGCCAGCATCGTGTCCTCGTACCGCCTCAGTGTCGACAGTCTTGTTGTAAAATACATGCCTCCTACGTTGAGTGGAACAACTTCTGGAAACTGCAGAAGCAACCACATCATCGCAAATGAGCCCCTAATCCGTGCCAGACACGTTCAGGCCGAAAGGGTTACAACTTCTAGAAGACACAGCAGGCAGTCTTTGCCAATGTGACATGACTTGGTCTGACAAATGCTTTCTTTCCCAGCCTGTTGCCGCAAAGCAGTAAGGTTGAAGGGTTAAGAACCTGAATACTTTGGCTGACTTCTGGGTGTAATCAGGGATGTTTTAATGTTAATTGGGAATCTGAAGTAGCAGTAATCACTCAGCTTTAATACCAGATATTCATTAATAGCATGAATGCCTCCTCCTGCTCTTCTGGGGAAGCAAAACAAAAAGAACCCACCCTCTCCAACCGTGGACTTGCACTCAGTTGCTACTCTACTGGTTCCTTTATGATACTATACTATACCATACTATTTTATATGATGCACTGAAAAAAAAACCACTGACTCTCTATTTAGGTTTATAGGAGGCCTAAAATCTTAATATCACATCTTAAGATGCTCTGGTATCAGAATAAACAGTTGTATTTCTCAAGTCCAAACATGGATGGAACATCAAACATGAGTAATGCTGCCGAGCTACTGAAGTAAAAAAATCAAGAGACAGCTTTATCCAGCCATTTAGCTACTAATGGAAACTGAATTCGATATCCATAAATCCTCCAACAAGGAAATCCCAAATTCTCTGACACCTGAGCATTACGTGCTGCAATAACTGGCCCTTATCAGTACAGTACCAGGGAGCTCTTACCTGCTGAGGCAGCAGAGGTAGTGCTTGTCCTGCCTGGGTTGCAGTAGGAGTGGCTGGCTCTTGGAAATCATCCTCTGCATCCGAGCTCGACATGGCATCATCCGGGTTTCCACTCACTTTGTTCTGCCCCGTAACTACCACCATCCCTCTGGCTCTTGGAGGCAGGTCTGCTGGGTAGGCAGCCGTGGCAATGCTAAATGGGAAACAAGACCCAAATGACTTCGGCACCCTCCCCACCAGCGGCAGATCACGTGGCAGGCAGGGCACGTCACTCCCCGGATAATTTACAATGGCATTGTTATTGCTGGGAAATGAATCACAGCAGGGATGGCTCTTGTGCTGAGAAACCAACTTGGAGGGGTTGTCTCTGCAGGAAGGCTGTTTGCACAGCTGGACCAAGGTCCTACAGTCACAGAGCCCCTGCCAGTGGCTGGGTAAGACACCGGCGCCCATTGGCTGTGCGGTGCGGGTGTGATTGGCTCCGCCACGCCGCTGCAGCACAATGTCATTTGCTGGGGGAATTTGGGTGGCTGCTGCTCCAGCCCATCCATCGCCATAGGCCGCCGGCACAAGCGCGTCCTGACCGCACACTCTCATTGGCCATGGGTGCTGTGCAACACCCGGACTGCTGCTCCCAACCCAGCTCTGGGTCTATCACCTTCAGCTGCACAGGCGGAGCAGAGCCTGTATGCACAGCGACACACACTTTAACAGCTCTGTCCAGTTTTAGCACTTCCTGCGAGATGAGGAAATGGGAGTTTTCCAACAGAGAAAACATTTTCCTGCCTACTGCATCACATTACACTGTACATAAACACGCACATCCGATAAGCATGTATTTAACTCTGCATATTACATTGTGCTGTTACTGCTTATCAGCAATTTCCTTTCCTGCACAGAAAAAACATGCATAGAAATGCCAACTACAATGCCATCTTCAGCTGGACGATGGGATGGAGTAACAATACTTTGCATTATAAAAACAATAATTAGAAGAGCAGAGTAGGAAAGAGTAGAAACCCTGCTGCTCTTTTTACACTGCATTATGTAAAGAGTACCTCTGTTTACAGGATTGCCGGGGTGTCTCCAGTGGCATCACAACATCCTAACAAAGACATTATACTACCAGAGGCTTTATCTAGCTCTTTAACCCTGCAAGCTCCTTCTCTGAAATCCCTATAAAACATAAACAGAAAAGGAGTATTTGCACATGCACATCTGGTACATTTATTTATTGACTAAATAAATGTTGCAGAAAGGTTGCTTCCAATCCAAATCAAAACGCAGAAATGACATAAAATTTTAAAAGCCATCAATGATTAATTATTCTGCCTTATGAAATCTTTTAATAGAGTCATCATGCACATCATTAGCCTGCCTGTACACCTCAGTTCTTAAAGGGAACACTGCAAGTTCAGAATGAACCCAGACAGAACTGGGATGCTTCCAGCCAAAATAGATAATCTTTAGAGAGCTGATCAGATCAAACGCTCCACATTCTGTGGAGGTGAATTCAAGATCCTGTTTGGCACCCTAATGAACCTAGGTGAGTAGCTATTGTGCAGTTTCAAACACTTCCTTTTAAACTGCTGTTAAAGAGGCTTGTCTCAGCTCAGGACAGGGACTTACTTTCTCTTCTCTACATTTCAAAAGATGGATTTTCACTTCATCATCCTTTTTCTACAACAGTACAATGCACAGGAAAAGAAATGAGCATGGAACAGCTTCTCAAAGTCTACACCTTATTAATGACTTTAATATTTGTCCTGAAACAACATTTATTCTGATATCATCAATTATCAAAACAAGTCAACTATGCCTCATAGATAAAGAATATATACAACATAAAGGAAAGATTATTTTGGCAGTGACTCCTTCAAGGAGGTAAACTAATTATCATCAAGAAACAGCTTGCAAGAGCTTAATTTATAAGATGCACAGTAAAACTTGACTGCGGGCCTGTACTTATTGTGACTGTATTATTTATAATGCTGTTACTTGACACACGTGCTTTGACTGCTCTATTTCCAGTTCTCTTAAGACTATTCAAAACAACTCAAGACTGACCCAAACTATGATCTTTAATTCTCTGTAATTTTCAAGTACATCCAATGTTCTTCACATAAAAAGAGCATATTCTGAATAAACAACTTCAGCTCCATTAAGTACATCACCATCATTGACCACAAAATGTATTTTGGGCAAGTTCATTCATTTAGCATTGTACCAAAAAGATCCTCTTTCCCAACAGAAACAGAGGTTTGAGAAAAAGGATTTTTTTCTTCCTCTTTCATAATTCTCCTTCAACATGACACCAAGGTTGAGGAAAAACACGTGAGAGAGCATACAATAATTATGTTGTGCTTGTGAGCAGCAACCTTCATTGCCATTAGAACACAGAGCAATCCCCTAAATAGTGATGTTTAGTGTACAAGATCCCAGCCCATAATTAGTCCAGGATTTAGGAATAACATTAGTGGCAGTTAAATGACGAGACTGATCATTGACAAGTTTAACCTGTTTTCTGACGCTCATGAAAGGGTATGTGAAGTTCCTCTCTTGGTTTGCTTCACTTCCTGCTCACCCATGGACATGGAGTAGTGCAACAGCAGTTGTGACTGGAACAGAAAGTATTCTTTCCTGAAAGACAAACATAAGCTGATCACTGACCAGTTTTCTAACATACAGTCTTCTGCATTTTGGTTCTCTTCATTTCAGTTCATGAGGAATACGCATCCATCTGAATATCCTCTTCTTGCCACTTAAAGCATGCACAATAATTAACTATGCACAAAAATACTTCTTTGTTAAATCTCTCTTTAAAGTTACAGGGTTTATTTACGAAATGCACCCATTTCACTTTCAAATATGTCTAGGTCCAGATGAACTGATAATTAATGAGAAAACATCATCAATAAACAACATTACTACTAAATCAAATGTGTAACTGACCCATACATCAGCACCATCCAACTCTACCAGAAACTCCTTCCAGTTTACAACCTACCTGTAATTTAAATGGCAGAGATTACTCCCCAGAGCTTTTGATATCCACAGCTCAGATACTGTCTCACGTACACTTGCCAAGTGAACTGGACCTGCATGTTTTGCTTCATTCCCTAGGGAATAATAGCCCAACCCTCAAGCTGCATCAAATTTCACTTGATTCCAAGATTCAAAAGAGCTTTTTACGGCTCTGCTGTTCCCTCAACTTTTCTGTATTGGTTTAAACAACTTTCCCTTAAATACCTTTCGAGGTTACACCGGTGTTGGCAAAGTTACATACTTACAAAAAAGTGACATAATGCACTTGTTTAAAGGTATTAATGTACAAATGCTTCATAGGAGACCTAACAACCTGCTATCCAAAGCTAACTCATCAGCAAATGCTTGTTCTGGGGAGATGCCAACCACATTGTTAGGAAGGCTCTCACTTTTCCAAAGGAAACTAGGTTCCTGTGAGAATGCAGAAGAGGGGACTTAGCAGGCTCTCCATAACATTGTTCCAGAGACTTCGTGTGAGCAAAGAGGGAAAAGACACAGCATTCAGTCAATTCTAATGAATCCATGTCAGAATAGCAAAGAACTATCCTGAAAAAGGGCTGAGATCCCCAAGCTGAAGTAAACCGAATTATAATGGAATGGTTTGGGTTGGAAGGGACCTTAAAGCTCATCCAGCTCCAACCCCTGCCACAGGCAGGGACACCTTCCACTAGAGCAGCTTGCTCCAAGCCCCTGTGTCCAACCTGGCCTTGAACACTGCCAGGGATGGGGCAGCCACAGCTTCTCTGGGCACCCTGTGCCAGCGCCTCAGCACCCTCACAGGGAAGAGCTTCTGCCTAACAACCCATGGATAAAGGCTACTCAAGCTGTACTCACTGCTTGCAGCAACTACAGCCTTACACAGAGTTTCACAGCATGGACAATGAGCTCGAAGCAGCTTCCCAGTTCCACCCCCATGAGGTGAGAAGCCACCATTCCCTTCCCGGACAGGGCAGCACAGTCCCAAAACAGCTCAGAAACTGAGCCAGAGGTGTGGTTAAGCCAGCTCTCTTATCAAATTAAGCATTAATTAGGCACTTCAATACTGAGCACCTCGCTAAGTCCTTTTAAACAACCTAAATGGTAACAGGGACCGCACAAAGCACCTGAAGGTGCGGGAGTTGGTTCTCTATGGTGTGACTCCGCCCAGGCCGCGGTCCATGGCAGGGCAGGAGCTCCCCGCTCCCTCAGCGGTCACTGGAAGCCGCGGTCCATGGCAGGGCAGGAGCTCCCCGCTCCCTCAGCGGTCACTGGAAGCCGCGGTCCATGGCAGGGCAGGAGCTCCCCGCTCCCTCAGCGGTCACTGGAAGCCGCCGCTCCCCGACCCCCTCCCGCTCCCCTCAGCCGAGCGCCGCGCGTGCTTTCCCGCCCTTCACCTCACAGGCTCCTCCCGCCGCTCCGGTACCGGCGGCGAGCGCTCATGCCCCCTGCCGGGCCGCGGGGGAACCACCTGCAGCTGCTGCCGGAGCCATCGCCGCCGCGTCTTCCTCGCCCAGCCCGGCTCCACATCGACCGGAGGAGGGAGCAGGGGCAGCCGGGGGGCACCGCCTCTCCGCCCGCCCTCACCTGCTGCCAGCCCCGCAGAGCGGGCAGCCACCGCGGCCGCCGCTCCCCTCCCGTGTCACGTAGGGTCCATCCGGGTCCTGCGCGGGCGGGGCCGCCGAGGCGGGAACGGGCACCGGCGGGAGGCCCGCCCGCCCCTCACACCGCTGCAGCGCGTTTGTGTGTGGTTTAGTTTGTTTTAACCGGTTTTAATCGTTTCTGCGCTTTTTGTGAGGGGAAGCACCCCTCAACTCATCAATTCGTCGCCCTTTAGACGATGAACCGCCTGCGCCGGCTTCGCGCTCGATGTACAACGGGGAGGCGGCCCTCATGGGGCAGGCGGCCGCTCCCTGTCGCCTCAGCGGAGTTATGGCGGGCTTTGCCACAGCCGCCTTCCAGAGCGCTCCATGGGCTTCGCCAGAGCCTGCCAAGCGGGTCTGCTGCCTTTTAGGGTATTCCATGGGCTTTGCCAGCGCCCACCAGTGCTCCTGCTGCCTTCCAGAACATTCCACACGCTTTGCCGGAGCTCTCGGGGGCTCATGCTGCCTCCTGCTGCCATTTGCATTTGAACTCGGCACCATTTTGGGGGCTTCATTTATTTTTCCGTCAAGACAGTCACAGATGCTGGTAAACGAAGAGACTGCCACGCTCGTTTTTCTTCTTCCCCAACAACGCAGAGCACAGAGAGGACCAAAGGACCCCGTTGGCCATCAGCAGATTCTGTTGGTGCTGTTTGCTGTGTGCAGCATGGTGGCCTCTACAGTGCTCCCAATGAATTCATTACACCCAAGGGGCCCTCCTCACCACAGCAGCTCCTGTGTCCAGCACCCATTTGAGGACCTCGCACCATGGGGAACTGAACCCCTTGCCTGATGAGGTACGCAACTGCTGCTTTATTTCTAACAAACCCTAAAGATGCTGGGTACCTGTGCATTTTCTTCTTTTAGTGTTTTAATTTTCAGTGATGGGCTGCCCATGCAGCTTTAGGGGTGCTACTTAGGAATTAAGACATTCAATAATCATTCAATCAAGTCGGTTGGAAAAGACCTTTAAGATAATCAAGTCCAACCGTTCCATTAACCCATGTCGGTAAGGGCCTTGTCTGCATGGTTTTGAACGCTGGGATGGTGATTCCACCCCTGCTCTGGGCAGCCTGCTCCAGTTCTTTCACCCTTTTGGTGAAAGAACTGCCACCAGCTATTCGAGACCTGTGCAATTTGGATGCCCAAAACCTTAGATTTGAGAGATACTTGTGGTTTATCCTCCTCCAGGTCTATGCACTTAGTGCCCACAGGGTGGACTGAGTTGTCTGGTTATTCACACTGATGTTTACAGCTCCCTGTTTGCCCACAGCAGGTAGTGAAGGTCTCGCCAGGGTTCGCTGCTGAGTTTCTGAGGCTCCTGAGCTTATACAGGATTGAAGTTTAGATTGGATATAAGGAAGAAGTTCTTTCCTGTGAGGGTAGTGAGGCACTGGAATAGATTGCCCAGGGAAGTTGTGAATGCTCCATCCCCGGCGCTGTTCAAGATTAGGTTGGACATGGTTTAGTGTGAGGTGTCCCTGCCCGTGGTGGGGGGGTTGGAACCAGATGATCTTAAGGTCCTTCCCAACCCTAACTATTCTATTGGATCCCAGCCTATTCTTCCTCCATAAATTAGACAGCTGGACCTTTGTCTCTCCTGTTTCAATTAATCTGTTTCTTCAGAAGTTTCTGTGAATTACTTAAATGTGCTCCCTGGACCTTGGGGATGACAGGTCCTCCACAAAGCCACTTCATCCTGCAGCAGAGCTCTGTCCCCTGGTCCCACCAGACGCCTTTCCTCCCTCCCACATCCCCATGGCTGTGCCTTGGTTTTTGTTTGGCCTGGTGCTGGGTACCTTGTTTGGTGTCCTTCCCATGACTGGGTTTTCAGGATGTGGATAGGTATGAGCATCTTGTCTACAGCAGGAGGGGCCATCACACATCACCCACTCTGCCATGGGGCATTGCGGTTAAAATGTTCCCCATGTAGTCTAACTTTCAGAACCTGTGTGGCATTTTTGGGTGTGTTTTGGCTTTTGTATGAAATAATGAAGCAGCTTTTTCCTCCTTGCTGCGTGTGCTGGTGAACGTGGTTATGGCATTGTCTCGTGGTTGGAATTAATGCCTCCATTTTGTGCTATTCTGGGTTTAAAACACCCCTTCTCACTGGGAATATTCTGGGGAGGAAACCCCCAAACCCAGACCTGCTTGTGACCGTTCCCCGCCTACCGCCGGCTGAGCCTTCACAAACTCGATGCATGCAAGGCGGGGGGCGTGGCCATGGGCGTGATGTCCGCCTCGGAGGCGTGGCCTAGGGTATAGGGGGCGTGGTTTCAGGGCGGGCAGGCGGTGCATTGTGCGCGGCGGTGGGGCCGGGCCGGGGCCATGGAGCGCTGGACCGGGCGCGTCGCGCTGGTCACCGGTGCCTCCGTGGGTATCGGCGCGGCTGTGGCGCGGGCGCTGGTGCAGCACGGCATGAAGGTGGTGGGGTGCGCTCGCAGCGTCGACAAGATCGAGGTACCGAGGGCGGGGGCTTGGGGGCATCTTTCTGTGGCGGCCGCCCCTACGGGCGGGCCTCGGAACGAGCGGCCACCTCTCTGCGGCGCCTGACCGGGGCGGGAGGGCTACCGGCCGCAGGGCCGGGGCAGCGGGCTGTGTGAGGCGGGGGCTCGCCGGGGCGGGGGCCGCCCCTGGCTCGCTCCGGTCCGGGCGGCTGCACGGTGGGGGCCGGCTGTGGAGAGTACCCGGCAGGAGGGGGCTGATCCCGCAGTGTTCCCGCCCCGGTTCCCGGAGCCCGCCTCGGGGAAGAAGCCGGGTGCAGCCGGCGCGGGGGCTGCCCTGGCTAGGCGGGGTTCCCGGTGGGGTTTTTCCCCTCTGGAGGAGCAGAGACGGTTGGCTGGAAGTTACCGAGGAGCAGGCTCAGTTCTGGGGCTTTTTTGTTGAGGTGCCTCTTAGCGAGGGTATAAATAGCATCTGCGTGACCCGGCGGAGCGCTATGAGGAGTTGGTCTGGGCTGAGAAGTGTCCACGGGCACGTTAAACCCTGCTTGGTGTGTGGGGTGCAAGGCACTTCTGCACCACCGCTGGCCTTCGGGAGACTGGAGCCTCTTAAAAACATACAGCAAGCTTTTGGGACAACGTGAAAATAGAGGTTCAGTCCCTAATGTGATTTTACCCCTGTGATATGAGCATCTCTACAACTAAGTCAAAAACCTCCTGCCGCTGGCTTAGAAGTAAAGGTGCTTAAATGAAATCGTTTCTGTGGGATCTCTTCTAGTCGGATGCACTTGCAGGTTTCACCGTGCAGTGGCATAAGCGAAAGCTTATTTACTTCTCAAGAAGTTTCCTGGGAGGGAAGAAAAAAGTTTAGTCAGCATAAATATTGTCATCTTGGTTGGTGCTTGTCAAGCTGAAGGAGATGTATGTGAGCATCCAGTGTCTGTATTTCCTTAGCAAAGGATTTGCTGTGCACAGTTGACCACACCAAGATAAAGTTGTGTCCCCAAAAATTATGGAAACCAAGGCTTGATAATGCTGCTGGTGCTGCTGGGAAGTGGGGTTAAATAAAGAAACACTTGGAAGAAACAAAACTTTTCCCGTTCTACATCATGAATCAGAAAGATGCCACTTGCAGAGATAATAAGCCACACTGGTGCATGTTTAACTGTTCTTTGGGGCTTGCTTCTAATTTTTGGGCTTCCCAGTGTTCTGATACTGTGGTTTCAGGAAAAGCTGAGCTCTCCAAAGGCTTTCCCATGTGTGACTGATGGTGTTTAATGCACTTCCACAGCCTGGCTTCAGGAGGCTGGTAAAGGATGCTGTAAAGGATGCTGTTTGCCATTCTCCTCCAAAACTGACAGAAAAGCCATTTCCAATACTGTCGTTTCCACTATTGGACTTTGAAATCTTTTGATTTTTCTTTGGTAAAGAACATCAATGAAACTTGTATTTTCCTTCAGTGCTTCAGAGGACTTTCCTTCCTTTTTGAAGCCCGGAAGCCTACCTTTCTGAAAGTTTTCAGGCAGAAACACGGTATATATCTAAGAATACTCTTTTACAGGCTTTGCCTTTTTATTTGAACCTGCTCAAAATGCAGTCATGTTTGATACAGGTGATTTATCTGGCTTGCATGGTGTGCACACATACTGGGCAATGCTGACTGTTGGGCATCTTCCAAGCCTCTTGTTACTGTTGTGTTCTAACCTCTTGTGCTTAACACTGCATCTGATGTTTGTCCCTGCCTCATTTTTTCTCTTGTCCTCTCCAAGGACTGAATTGTGTTCACAGCACACTGTCATTTGTTTTGGTAGGTGTCTGGACTCTGTTTTGCTCCGTTGCTATTCTGGTTTTATTTATTGTGAAGCATGTTTCCTTAAAGAGGAAGAAAGTCCCAGAGGTGCTGCTCATGTGGGGAAGGGGCAGAGCCAGGTCACGCTGGGAACAGGTCCATCGCTGACTGGCTGCCAGGGATGCTTGTGTCAGCGTATATGAAGCTTCTTACCCACTCCTGCCATGCCTTTGGAGTGGAGTTGTTTGTAACAAATCTTTCCTCTGGGAGCTTTGCCTTGTGGGTTTTTTCTTTAAAAAGAAATTTAGGCATCAGACTGTTGAGCTCACTGACCTGGAGCTTGACTTTGGACATGGCTATAAGAGTATCTGGAGGAGCAGGAGTTGGTGTTGTGTGTGTGGATGACTGGTGGGTGATGCAGTCAGACCATGTCTTGGGAGCTGTCAGAGAAGCTTCAGATGCACTGAGCATAGAAGGGAACAGGAAGGTCCGTGCTATCAGTGCTCTGTGAGCATGTCCTGACCTGGATTGCTGTGTAGTCAGATCTGTCCACAAAATACACGTATCTATTATCTCTGGCACCTGAATTTTCAAGTCATTGTTGGTTGGGAGCTGGGGTACAGCATCCCCGTGGAAAGCTTTGTTGGGAACTCAAGGTATCAGAGAGAGCAGCTTGCGCGTAAGGGTATGATGGGGAGGTGGTGCTGATGTCCAGTGATGGAGGGGCTAGAGAAGAGAAATATGAAGGAGCTATGGGTTTGGTGTTGCCAGATGTGAGTAAAGGGGGGGTTAGAGCATCATGGCTGCAGTTGCTGCAGGATAAGTTTTGTCACTGTATTAAAATTCACTAATATGATAAATACCGTTGTAAATAATGGTGTACAGAGGAGCAAACCCTCCAGGTAAATCAAGGCAGCTTGAAATGGGAGGAGTTCAAATGGTACAGTTTAAAACCAGGAACACAGAGCTTGTTTCGTAGCCCAAAATCTTATGTTTTCATTAATGTTAGACAGTAGTCATCCATTTGAAGGTAAAGTGTCTGGAACCATTCTGTGTGGTGGTTTTATCACCTCCTGTAAACTGGTGATGTTTTGTAGGGAGTTTAACTTGGGCAATAAATGCTCTGTCAAGATTTCTTAATCTCTTGGAAAATCAGATAAGGGCTTGAGGCAAGATACTGAAGAAACTGCAGAATTGTGGGTTTGGTGTTAGAGCTGGTCACGACTCCAATGCTCCTTATTTGACTTTGAAATAAAAATGTTAATGGCTTACAAAAACTGCAGAAATCCCTCTTTTTTTTTTTTATGCTGCTATTGTGAGTGGGGACTGTTTGTGTGGGTCATCCCACAGTAACTGTAATAGTCAGACATCGAGGGATAAAATATAATTCAAGTGGCTTTATTATACTTTTGAATGCCAGGAAATAGTTAAGGTTGAAAGGTTGTTTTCAATGAGAATCCTTGAGGTGCTAACAGATGATTTGGCGTGTTCTCTTGCTCAGTGTTTTCTGCTCTTCAGATACTTACACATGTTTCAAGTCAGGAGCAAGTGTTAGTGCTTAAATGAGTTAGCCAAGAGTTTCTAGCAGCCTGTAAGACCAAGCTTTGGTGGAAGCTGCTCCGTATTAGATGATCACCTTCACAGGGATACTGTTGTTGGTCACTGGGTTCTCCAGTGTGTGGGAAGACTTGCTGGGATTTAATGACTTGACACAACTCATCTGGTACGCAACAGCACGTTAAGTCACAGTTCATCCTGTAAGAGTTTCATGAATCCCAGACTGATTTGGCTTGGAAGAGACCTTAAAGCAGGCCAAATAACAAAGCACTCCTGGGAGCATCCCCTAAAGCAGCAGTACCTGGCTGTGCTGCCAGAGGGGCAGGATGCTGCTGGGGGAGTGATCTCCAGAGGCTGTCAGTGAGCAAGGTGAGATTGGGGCCCTTGGGCAATGGCCTGTGTCAAGGTGTTGGAGAGATTTAATCATGGATGTCATGTTGTAAGAAAAATACTTCTCTTTTCCTTTGTTGGTGTGTGGAGAATGAGCTGTGCAGGAGGCAATAAATGTGGTTTAAAATACAAGGTTTAACAATTAATTCTAATGCATTTGTGACAGTTATTGATCAAAGGTAACATTCATAACCAGGGATTGCATTGTCAAGGTTATCTCTTGCTCAGGAAATAGCCTTTGATAAGCTGAGCTATCGATTGCAGATTCAAGCAGTCCAATCTCTGAAGAGGTTAGTGTTCTCTCTGAGTGGCACCATGGCAGTGTGGGAGAAGGAGGACATAGCTGAGCCTTCCTCCTGGGAACTGAGCATCCCAGGTAACTCTTTGTAGGCTAGATGATTGCTTCCACCAGTCACTGGCTGGGCTGTAAGGCAACTCTTGATCCCTTTGGTGCACCAAGGTGTTTAATTGTCATAGAACCATAGGATGGTTTGGGTTGAAGGGACCTTAAAGTTCATCCAGCTCCAACCCCCCTGCCACAGGCAGGGACACCTTCCACTAGAACAGGTTGCTCCAAGCCCCTGTGTCCAACCTGGCCTTGAACACTGCCAGGGATGGGGCAGGCACAGCTTCTCTGGGCACCCTGTGCCAGTGTTTAACATCTTGGCCTCCTCCTGCAGCTGTCACATCTGTTGAGTTGAACCATGGATGTCGCTGCAGTGGGGTCTGTCCCTCTGCCTTACAGCTGGGTTTCATAACGCATTTCCCAAACCACAGGTTTCACCTCTGAGCCTGTGTTGTCTTAATCTTGTGACTTAAAGCAACGTGCTCGTGGCTGAATGTGAGGGATGAATTTTGGTGCCTGGCTCTCACCACTGGGCAGCCTGGCTGAGGCTTTCTTCCCATCTCCTCTTCCCCTGGCCCTGGTGTTGCTTTCACAGCCTGCATGCTGCAGAGCTGCTCAGTAGCTCGATGAGCTATTTTTTAAGGCAGGAGCAGCTTCAGGCAGGATAATCCCACAGCACTGTCAGGTGTAAATAAATGACCTTCGGAATCTCCTTGGCCTCTGGAAGGTCTTGTTTTGTTTGGTGAAGGCCGAGGGTGGGTGCCCAGGGCCTGTGAGGTGCTTTTATTGCCACTTTGTCCCTGACCTTTCTTGATAAATGCAAAAGAGATCTCTGTAATTGCTGTCCTGAGTAATGGGAACAAATGCTTTGCTCTCTGATGGTTTTTCTCAGCCTTGAAGCTCAGGAGGTGCTTGGGAGAAGGGTTGCTTTTAAACCAGGTTGGTTTCATTCTCCTACCCCCAAAATATACTTTAAAATTGTCTTGTTGTAGCAGCTCCCCTTTCTATTTCTCTCCTGTTCCCTGTGCAATAGGTATATGTTGTGCTTACACACCTAAAAATAAGTAAAAGCTTAGCTTTTCTTAGAATTTTGGAGATGTGGTGGATGCTTGTTCTGCCTCTGCCTTACTGTGTAACAGTGTGGATCAGGTCACTGTCCCGTACCTCAGTTTCCCTGTGTAAAGCCTGGCTGTGCTGCTCTGGGGAGGGGGGAAGGTTGTACAGGAGCAGCGTTCACACACAGAGGGGTTTTTCTGGTTTGGTTTTTGGGTTAATGGAGAGTGTCCCTGGGTGGGGAGGTCAAGATGCAGCCGGCAGTGGTGGGGAGTAAGTATGATGATGGTTTTCCTGGGGCTTGGTAGTTCAAGCTCTGCAGAAAGTAGCATCTGTGCTAAAGTCGAGCTTTAACCCTCACTTTTGCCAGTGTCAGTGTGGGAAGTGTTAATGGTTATTTCCTGGCTGACAATATTACAGAGTCACAGAAGGGTTTTGGGTTGGAAGGGACCAGGGTGCTGCAAGGGTATGTAGGGGCAGGACAAGAGCTTTAACTTGCCAAAGGGGAGATTGAGATGAGCTCTTAGGCAGAAGTTCTTCCCTGTGAGGGTGCAGAGGCGCAGGCACAGATTGCCCAGAGAAGCTGTGGCTGCCCCATCCCTGGCAGTGTTCAAGGCCAGATTGGATACAGGGGCTTGGAGCAACCTGTTCTAGTGGAAGGTGTCTCTGCCCATGGCAGGGATTGGAGCTGGATGAGCTTTAAGGTCCCTTCCAACCCAAACCATTCCATGATTCAATGATCTGAGGGTGTCGGGCTGAAGCTCAGGCTCAGCTCTGCCCTCTGAGAGCTGTGTTTGCAGTTGCCTTGGAAATCAGTTGCTTGAGCAGGCAGTGATCCAGCCTGCGACGCTTCAGGTCTGCTGTCTGTAGGCATTTGGGTGTGCTGAACCACTCTGTCTTTGAACCCTGTTTGTGAAGGCAGCCCAGGGCTGGAGGAGGACCATGGGTGGCTGCTAAAGAGCAGCTTCATTAGTAAGAGTATAAGGGTTTTCTGAGGAAGGAAAGCATCTACATGCCTGGCTGTGTGGGAATCTGCTTTATGCATGTTGGAGATGAAGAGCAGGCAGGCACCTATGGTGCTTGTTTTGGATAGTCATACCTCAGAATAAGCAAGAGAGATTGCTCTAATGAGCTGTCATCGTAGGAACAGTGTTTCCTCCTCCCCCATGCCAGCCTGGAGCAATGTGATCTGAGCAAAAAACCAAGTGCCTTCAGCCTTGATGTAAGGAGTGATTGTTTGAACGTCTTAAGGTAGTAGAAATGTTCAGGGCAGTGTAAATGGGGTGATTTGGCTTGTGTATGGCACTGGAAATTTAAAACTCAATGAGCTAGATAAAAATCATCTTGGATGTTTGATATGGCTGAACACTTGTGACATCCCTGTTCAACAGGGAGTCTGGCAAGGGCATTGGAGGTTTTGGTCATTCTTTCACCTTTGCCTGTGCCAGGAGGTGGTGGGTTTCTGGAGCAGTCTGAGAAGTTCAGTCTTGCTTACCGGGCAGCCTGTACTTGAGGTGTACTTCATTTAAACAGTCTGAAACTGGTGCTAGTTTTCTTCATCTGTGCTAGATTTTGGCATTGGTGCCCCAGCTGAGTACTGAGTATTTGCTTTTCCATTTAAACCTTATTTTCCATGCTTTCCCATCCTCACCGTTCTGTGTTCTGTCCTGGAGCAGGCACAGATCTGAGCTGAGGAGTGGGGATCAGCAAACAATCATTGAGAAGTATCAATTTAAAGCTCAGGAGAGGGAAAGAGAATCACTTTACTGTTTTATCCATTTGAAAACTCCCTTTAGACTCCCACAGAGGCCCTCTCTGGGCACCTGGATGCAGGCAAAAGGACCTGGAAGAAATGTGAAACAACACTGATCCTTGGATCGGATGCAGGCAAAAAGCCCTGGGTACCCAGCAGCTCTAGGAAGGGGCTCAGTGTGATTATCCCCCTTTACAGATGGGGAATCAGCTCTGAATCTTGCCCATAGTTACAGAACTCACTATGGGAATAAACCTCAGTCTAGTGCTTTATTCACTGTATATCTCTTCTTCTATTATGCTGTTGCACTGGTATTAAATCTTAATTAAAAGAAGCTTCAAATTTGCCAATCAGAACAATGAAAGGATTTCGAAGCCTCCAGTTTTCTTTCACAACTGTGATGCTGCTCATTATGCTTTTTCTCTTTCATTTCCTTTAGACAGCAAAAGTAATTGGGGTGACTTTGGTTTCTTTCCAGTTGGTTTCTTGGCCCAGCTGTGTATTTAAGCATAAGCTAAATCAGTAGGATGCAAACACCTGTGATGAATGGCAGGTTAGATTAAAAATTACCTAATGGCTTCTTCTGCTTTAATCTCTCTGAACTAAATGTGTCTGAAGTTAATGGGATCATTTCCCAAATAAAGCTCTACATGACTCTCTTCTTTTTTTCCACTTCCCTTAAGAGTCCCTTTAAATTTTTATATCAATTAGTTTTGTTAAACCATTTAACCAAGACTGAATCTAAATGCATGGCACTGTGCCCTTTCCAAGCATCATATGCATGAAGAGCATTAACCCCTTCTTGGGAGAACTGACTTGCTGGGTACTGTGCTCATGCTGGGTATATCAGAACTGCAGGGTAAGGGCTTCCATCCATGGCGGGGATGGCTCTAGATTAAATGTTTTAACATAGAGGGTATCTGTTTCTTCTTTATATTGCATTATCCCAGTTTGTACCAGTAGCTCTAGCTCCTGGCTGTCCATTTCCAGGCATCCAGTGACAACAGTTTGGTATGGAGGTGCTCGGGTCTTGTTCGTATCTTCATCTCTAGTTGGAGGAGGTGCACTGCCCTCGTCTGTATTGGTGTTGTGTTATGTGGTCATTCAAGTTGCTTATCAAATCTGGAAAACTAGCTTTTTTTTCCTTCCCCTCCTTGTGCATGTGGTGTGCTTAAAGTGGAAAGAGCTTTGAGTGATTTAATGGGGCTCTGAAAGAATATTGCAAGCTCCCTAATTCAGAAAGTTGCTTTACATGTGTCTCCTCTTGCAAACTTGCCTGCAGTTGATGTTTCTTTGAAGAGCCTGTGATGACTCTTTATCTATAGCTGGTTGAAGCACGTTCAGCTCTGCCTGCATGTCAGTGGTGTTTGGCACTTCATTTTCAAAGAGAATTTGTTAATAAATTGTAGCCTGAGAGATGAAAGGTTCTGTGTTGAGTCTCATTTGAGGTGGGGAGACACCAGACAGGACAAGAAGGAGCTTAAGAGATATTTGATTTTTCAGGAGAGGACAGAGTCCTCTTCCAAGAGCAAATCAAGGTCATACTTCTGGCCATCACCTGGTGAGCTAGGAGGAAAGAGTACCAGATGTGAGCTGTGGTACTCCACAAGCAAATACTGAGTGCAATGGATTCCATAGTAGAGTGGTCGAGTTTGGTCAGTGGAATGGAGAGAGCTCTGAAGCTGTCACCTTGGTGACATCATGAAGAATGTGACTGGTAGCCCTTTGTC
Source organism: Pezoporus occidentalis (assembly GCF_034315485.1). NCBI lineage: Eukaryota > Metazoa > Chordata > Aves > Psittaciformes > Psittacidae > Pezoporus > Pezoporus occidentalis. The sequence goes on along the minus strand of NW_026913673.1, from coordinate 1,964,991 downwards.
CATATTGCCTTCCATTGTGTTTGCAGGAGGCAGTCCTGTCCCTGGAGTGGCTTAGCACCTTCATACTGATTTTCATTTTCTAAATGCTGCTCTTGCAGATTTTCTTCCAACTGTTTTCTCAAGTGGGTACTCTGATCTTTAAAAAGTACATATATTTCTACTATTACCAACACATAATCAACAAGACTGCATGTATAGCAAAGTGGAACCAGCTTCAGGAGGTACAGAGAGGTAAAATTCAGCCCCAGAAGCACCTTTGTTCTCTGTCGAGCAGCAATATTGTCTAGCTCAGCCCAGGCAGAGCTCTCCAGAGAGTGTGATGCTGTTGGGAAGTATCGATCCCTGGGCTGGACTCTCTGTGTCCATCCCCCTTCCGCTTGGTGCTGTGAGAGCAATAATAATTCCTGTGTTATTACGCTGCCCCCACTGAAGCAGTACCCAGACAGGAGAGCAGCTTCTTGACCAGACTCTTACACCTCGGCTGGTTTTGGCTTGTAGTCTGTTGAGAGCTGTGAGAAAAGTTTAAACTTGCTGTTGAGGGACTTGGGCCATCTCTGAAGTCTCGGGTATTGAGAAAGGTTAGAAATTATTTACCAAATAGAGCCACTTGCCCCGTAGTAAGATGAATGTGCTTGGTGTGCAGAGAGGGGTTTTTAGGTCCTGGCTTGTCTGTTCCTCCCCCAGTGAAGATGCTCATCCCTGCTCTGTGTAAAACTTGGCTAAGAGAAAGTTAGTTACCAAAAAAGCCACTGATGATGAGCACATGTTACAATTTGGGAGGTGATGCTGCACCTCATAGCAAGTAAAAAGAACATCAACATTCCTCTCATGTGAGCTTCCTAGGGATGTTCTGGATGTTCCTGGGGGGCTGTGGCTGGTGTCCTGGCCTCCCTGTACCTTTGTTTCACCCAAGGCTGGGTGAGCTTCAGGACAGACACTGCTCCAATAGCTGCCTTTATGTACAGTCTGTCCTGTGCCCTCTGCCTCACTCCTTTCATAAACAGCTGGGAACTGCAGTCCTTGGTATGTGGGGAGGAGTGGGAAAGCTGCCTCTGGCCAGGGAAAGCTTCACTGCACCCGCTGAGATGTGACGTTGGTGAAGCCGCTGTGGGCAATGGTGTTCGAGTGATTTGGTGGACGTTTGTAGCCGGGGTCTGTCTGCACAGAAACCAGACATCATGTGGCTCTCCTCACGCTGGAAGCTGTCACTGTCGCTAGTACCACACATTGGAGATGAGATGCTGCTTCTCATTAACATCAAAGGGTAAAGGGCATCCTCCAGAGGATTTGGCGGGGTGGCTGCCACATCATTAACACAGCTCTTGGCCTTTCATATGCTTTGTATCACCTACTCTGATAAAAGGTGTGGATGCTTGAAATAATTGTTGGTAACATTGTCGGGCATGTTATTGCGGTATCCTTTATCCATACAGCAGTGTGGCAGCCTGGTGCCATGGCAGTATTTATTTGTGTTTTGCTAACACCTCCTTACCTCAACCTGTATTGCCTGGGGTGATGGATGAGCACAGAATGTGTCCTCAAGTTTAATAACTTCAATGCTGAAGTGCTCAGCCTCTCATGAATATGGATATTTCGTTTTTCTTAGCATTTCCAATGACTTTCCTAGTCTCTGCTTTTAAGACGCGCTCACCAGAAGCCTGCTGGTTTTTGTTAGCTCCAGGGTGTGTTTATAAGCAAACGTGTGTGTTTATATGCTGCTGATGGCTGTTTTCTTCCTCCCTTTCTCTTCCCTAGAAACTAGCAGCTGAATGTCAGAGTGCTGGCTACCCTGGAACCCTCATCCCATACAAGTGTGATCTCTCCAACGAAGAGGAGATCCTGTCAATGTTCTCTGCCATCAAGACCCTTCACCAAGGAGTTGATGTGTGCATCAACAACGCAGGGCTTGCTCGGCCAGAGCCCCTGCTCTCGGGGAAGACGGAGGGTTGGCGAACGATGATAGATGTGAGTAGTGCCACACAGAGTGGGAACTGTGCTAGATTCTGATTTCTTCTGGCCACCAGCGTCATTGTCTCCATCTATTTATTGCATGCATGTAAAGCTGAGGACCTGCTTCTCGTCTGGCTCTCATATGGCCTGGGTTTAATGATTGGGAAGTCGAAAGACATCATGCACTGCTGAGACACATGCCTTTACTTTGGAGTATGAAAACACTCAATACCTTCAGTAACACTTTCCCCCTGTAACTCAGTGGCTTTCTAAAGGGTGATGAGCCTCGCACTTTTTGCTTCAATAAAATAGGAAGTTGAATGCCAAGCACTGGCTTTTGTAGTTAATCCTGTTAGTTGTAGCAGTGGGTTGTAAAATGGGCAGATTCTTTTTGGCTTAAAAAGCTGTAATGCTTTTTGTCTTCATAGCTTAATTTTCTGCCCATAATCTGGTTAGAGCTGGATGTGAATGAGGTAATTTCCTGTGCTCAACTGGGAGTTTGCCATGTACCAGCAGCGCTTCTCCCTGGGTCTTGCTGCCCTGAGGTCCTGCTCTTCATCTTTGGGGGTTTCACCATCTTTTGTCATTGTGTGATGGCCCTTTCTGCATGCAGCAGTGGCAGCTGCAGCTGTGGGACCCCAGGCCAGTTAGCATACTCTTGCAACAGCTCTCTTTTAGTGGCCATCCTGCAGCTCTGGCCAGTGAGGTGCTGAAATATGGCCTTGAATAAACCTTGAGTAAGACTTGTGGGCCCTCCAGCAGCTAGGAGAGCTTGTCCTGGTGAAGGAAAAGACATGTCTATTAGAAAAGCTGCTCAAAGCTGGAGGCTCAGGTCTGCTATGTCTGACAGTGGAGTCAGCAGGGGTCTGTTGGCTCCTGCAGCAGCCAGCGTCTGTTCATCAGGAGTAGTTTCAGGGGCTGTGTGAAGCAAGAGAAGCCTGTTGAGGCCTCCAACTCCTGCTGCCAGGGCAAGAGCTGCTATATCCTGACTAATTAAGTTCTTGTTAGGGTTTTGGCCAGTCTGCTGGTCGCTGTGACTGCAGCCAAAGCAAGCTCAGCTTGGCTTTGTCTGCCCAAGCAGGCTTTTGTGGGCTACCCAGCCTGGGTCACTGCACAGCCGCATCTCCCTGTCCCGGTTGCCATGGAGTCTTTAAAGAAAATGAAGTGTAGCTGAGGCTGAGCTGGTATAAAGCAGGGCATTCCCTAGTGCTGTCTGGCTGCCCGCCTGGCCCTGTGGGTCGCCTGTGCCTTGTAAACCCCTTGTCCTGATCACTGTGATTGCATCTTGTGTGGAGGCCTCTGTGGATGCTGCAAGCTGCTTGCACTGATTTGTCTTTGTTCTTCTGACCTTTTGTTCTCTATAACATGGCCAGGCAGTGGGGAAACACGTGGCTTTTGTCAGCTGAAGGCCCTTCCCCTCTCTGTGCTCCCTTCCCTGGCTGCTCAGGTGGAAGTGCTTCCTTTATCCCACCTGCCACCGCTTTTTAGGGAGAAATTCTTTGGAATAAGGATTGTCCTGTATGAGGCACTCCAGCATTGCTATTTACAGTAGCCGAAAGCCTGTGGTGTCCCCCTTGTTGTGGGTGCTGGTGTGTGCACCCTTTGGAGCTGCTTTGGGGTGACGGATGGGGTGGGAGGAGAGGAAGGGTGATGGCTTTGCAAGGGCAGCATTAGGAGACCAGCCTGGGCACATGTTTTATTCCCAGAGGTGATCTGTACAGCTATATCTGCTCTCATTGCTTGGAAAAAATGCTGTTGTAGCACAGAGAACAGATTAAGACACCAAATTTTCATCTTTCACTGGCAGATTTTGTCCTCACCAGCTTCCCAGCAGCTGCTCTTGACTTGTGTGGAATTGAATTATACTCACACCTTTAATGCAAAGGTGAAGCCTTGGGAAACTGCAGAGCCAAACACTTCACCCCACTCAGCCTAAGCAGCCTGACAGGCCTGGGCTTTGCTTTTTACCCTGCTGATAAGGGGTAGAAAAGGGTTTTTCCTTTTGCTGTGTGCCCCTGTTTTGTGGCTGCAGTCTCCCTGTATGGCAGTCTCTCTCATGCTGTAGCAGTGAGGACTGGGGAGAGATCTGCAGTGACAGCTCTCCCCGCTGTGGCACACCAGCCCCAAGGAAATGCTCAACCGTTTCTCCTACATGCTCTGAAGTTCTCAGAGGGTCAGGATGGGGGAAGGCTGCCAGCACCTTCCATGGATCACTGGGCTTTGCAGAGCTGGGCGGGAGCAGAGAGGCTTCTTCCAAAGGTCCCTCGGAGAAGGGTGTTAGAGAGCAGCATGGTCTGAGATGCTGTTAAGAGTTTCACTGTGCGTCTGGCTGCAAGACGGGAGAAGTTTCTAAACAGCCATTGATCTATTGATTTAGGAGGCATTAGGGCCTTAAATTAAAGGCATATTTTTCCTTTTGCTAAATTGATTTTTGCTTCCATTCATTTTTTATGAGCTTTGAGCCTCCTTCCAGGCTCCCCTCTTCAATATTCCATAAAATTTCTTGCTATACATCTAACAGTTGAAATCATGTTATTTACATATTCCTCCTTTGTTTTAACGGTCCATTCCTTATTGTCTGGTATTTATTCCCAAGGGGGAAGCTGTTTCTCCCTGAACTGCAGGAGTCTTGGATTAGGAATCTGAGAGTCTTGGATTAGTCTCTGTTGCTTTACAGAAACACAGAGCCCAGTGCTGCCAGCCAGCAAATTTGGTGTGTGTGTGTGTTACCTCAGGCAGGTTCTGAGCCCATCATCCTTTGGTTCATAGCTTTCCCCCTTCTCTCTCCTCTTAGTTGTGAGGTTGTGCTTGACATGAGGCTGGACCAAAGTCCCCCAGCCGTTCCTGACCTGTGCAGGAATCTCTGGGGCCAGGTGCTGTGTGCATACTGATTCCAGGCACTGGGTTTTGAACACCTCCTTCACATTTTACCTACTGACCTTTACAGCCAGGCATTTGAGCTGAACTTTCCATTTGCACTGCTCAGGGCACAAAGGGCCGTAGCACACATCCTCTTGCTGCTCTAAATGCTAAATGGGGTTGATTCTTGGCATTATTCATTGAGCAGCGGGGCTCTGTTGTTCTTGATTGTATCTCAGCACAGATGGTATGTAAGTTTTCCGTAACCTGTGTTTTTCTATGTTCTTAGGAGCTACAATACTCATTTTGAAGCTTTATAGAAAAGGCTGATTCTGGGAAGTGCTCAGCCCTTCCAGGAACACGGTCTTTTATATTCTCCCAGCCTGGCAATTGGAACTCATTAATGACTAGAAACTGCTGCTGTTGTTTCTGTTGCATTAGCACACACACGTGGTGGTCACGGACCTGCAGCGTGCTGTGCAGGGGCAGAGCATGGATGTGTGCAGAAGCAGAGCACAGATATGTTGGCCATCTGCTGAGGGACTTTTGAACCTTTTGTTCTTAAAATAGAAACAAGGCTGAAAACCATCTTGTGCGGGTATTTGTGACAGCAGCCTGTAGATTGTTTCTCAAAGTGATACAGCCCTAAGGCTTGCTTATTATTGCAGGCGTGTTTTGTTAGGTTCCTGAGTGCCTGTTCCACATTTTGAAATAGGATTTCACTGAAAAATACAGTGGGTTCTATCAGGAAAAGGCAGTGAGGCATTCCCAGCTCAGCTGCTTTTAGCCTCTTGTTTTGTTGTCCCAGGTGTCTTATCATACAGGCTCTGGACTTTCCCATGTGGCTGTTACTAGTATCTTGCTTTGCCAGGAGTTGTCACAATGTTGTAACTCTTGCCACACAAGGAAGCATTGCTCAGCACAGCGGTGGAGCCAGGTCTCAGGCTTTAGGTTGATGTTACCCTCTAGTGGCCTCCCGAGATGCAGTGAAATTGGGAAGTGACTGCACCAAAGACTCAGTGCCTTGATAGCTTCAGGGTGTATTGGGGCAGGGAGGAAAGCAGAGCTATTGCTTGTCATGGAGGCTTTTTAAACTGACAGTTGCCCAGATCTATATCTGGAAGGACTGGCTCCTCACTTGGTTAGTGTATCAGACTGGAGCAGGTTATTCCTGCTTTCCTTGACCACCTTACTGTGAAATCCGAAAGCCTTCAGATGCCCTCCTGCTCTGGGCTTCGCTCCAGTGCTGAGGTGACATGTCTGCTGACTCTTCCTTGCACAGTCAAGGTAAATCTTCAACCTAATGCCAGGGAATTTATCTGTAGTTCTAGGTATGATGACTGAGATACCCGGCAGGGACTGTGTGCTTAACCAAAGTGCACTTGGATGAGGATGATGACTCTACTTGTTGCCTGGGTGCTCCCAGGATCAGATAAGCATGCATTTATCTGCCTCCAAGACAAAAGCTCACAAGCAGGGCCTCTAGTAATCAGTAGGAAATAACTTCTGAGGCAAAAGCAGTGACTAGAAGATCCTTCAGCTGACCCTGTTGGTCTTTTATGTGCTGCTCAGTAATTACATCTCAAATCCATCCCTTTTTGCCTCTTAGCTTCTGGTCTCCAAACTAAGGTGGACATCCTTTTGTGCTAGCAAGTCCTGGTTAGCCTGCCCTACTCTTGTTTATAAGCTTCACAGTGATGATAGCCAACCCTCTCACATATCTTTTGCTCACTGCCACATGGCCTTGTTCCTGCTTCTCCTCCCATTTGTAGTTGCACCTGACTTGTGATTCGTCAGAAATCTAGCTCTTCCTGGGTATTTAGTTCAAATGGTGTTTTTAGTCCTGCCTGGCCTGCTCATTTTGTTGGCAAAGTGATGTGCCATTAGGTAGGACCTGCTTTGAAATGGCTGCATCCTTTCTAGGGAGTGTCAGCAAACACTTTCTACCTTTCAGCCACTTCTGCAAATCTAAACCACTATAAACTTGAGCAATTTCAGCTGCTGAGATGACTTGCTCATCAGTCTTGCACATGCCTCTGGCTGCTTTGTATTCCAGCTGGGGGAGCTTCTATACCTCCATCTTCCTGGAACCTTTGACTCTGTGTTTTATGGTCAGCAAATGCCCAAGGCATCCATGCATTAAAGGTGGCACATTGCAGAGGTGATACGGCTGAGTTTAACCAAGCCGTGGCTGTCTCACGAACTGGGTATCTGTGGCCCAAACACCTTGTGACTGAGCCCTAGCTTGGTGGCAGTGAAGTGGGTGTGCATTTCCCTCTGTTTGTGGGAATTGTGATGGGTTTGGGGACTGGAACTTGCATTCTTGGCTTCATACATGTGTGGGGAAGTCAAAGGGTGCCAGGCAGGGCTGCTAGCCTTAGTTTCTTCTTCTTTTCTCATCCCTCAGGTCAATGTAATGGCTGTAAGTATCTGTACCCGAGAGGCCTACCAGTCCATGAAAGAGAGAAACATTGATGATGGGCATATTATTAACATTAACAGGTATGCAAGGGGGGAATGTCAGATCAGCCACATGGGCTTTCTCCTGTCTCATAAAGAGGATTTAAGCAGCAGAGCTTTAATCTTGAAGTGAACTGGTGGTGCCCAGGGATGGATTTTCCAAGGATTGGGATGGTTGATTTTTCAAACTATTGGTTTTAACCTCTGCTGATCTAAATGCAAGAAAAAACAAACCAAGGGGAAAAGGATAATGCCAACCACTTGTGATGGTGCAAGGTTGAAGATTGAAACTTCTCGACCAGTTCCAGGAAACCATGTGGCGAGGAGCCTCTGGTGGTGTGCATTTCCTGCAGGAGCAGGGAATTCTTCATGTACCCACTGTGTCAGCCTCTCTTTCTGTGTTTGTTACAGTGGTTTGAATATTCTGTTGGTTTCTTCTTCATCCTCTGTTTGCCTTCACCTCTCAGCACTTACCTTTCTGCTCTCTCCCCAGCATGAATGGCCACAGTGTTGTGCCACAGTCAGTGGTGCATTTCTACAGTGCCACCAAATACGCAGTTACAGCCCTCACGGAGGGGCTGAGGCAAGAACTCAGAGAAGCAAAGACTCATATACGAGCTACAGTGAGTACCGTGGGCTCTCCTCGTCTCTCTTGCTTTTATGGGTGGTTGAAAGCTGGCAGGCTTTATGGGGCAGAGGTTTTTCCCTTTGGAAGACAGGCAAGGAAGTGTAAAACTGGGAATGTTCAAGTCTTGTGGCTATTTGTCGCTGGCCACCTCTCTTTCACAGGCAGAGAGTTTGGGGTGGAGAAAGCAGGGCAGCAATGAGCTGTATCAGGGAATGAGCTTTTTGGGTGCACAAAATGGGCAGTTGCTTGTTGGAGGGCAAGGGGAGCTCATGGCAGTCAGCTGGGCTGTTTGCTCTTGTTCACAGCTTGCATCTCAGGAGTGATGTGTGTCCAGAACTGAATTTGTATTGCAAGGTTTTCCATTATTTTCTCTGCTTCTCTGTCCCTGTGGGGCACAAAGAGGGAAGTACCTGCCACAACAACCACTGAGGCAAAACCTGTTCGCTGGGACTACTCCTTTAGTAAAAGGAGGGTGGGGAAGAAGAGCAATAGAAAGGGGGCTGGGTTTTGGTTTGCTTTTGCTTTTTCAGTGCTAAAAAGTGTTCTTTGTTTCTTTTTTTTTTCTTATTCTTTTACTGAAGGGGAATGACAAATCCTATTAGGATATGCTCTGCTTTTTTCCAGTGTATCTCCCCAGGACTGGTGGAAACAGGATTTGCTTTTAAACTTCATGACAATGACCCCGAGAGAGCTGCTGCAACCTACGAGAGCATTCGGGTAGGACATGGAGGAATGGAAACAGGGAAGTGGCTCTGATTATAATTTAGCAGTTTCCTGGCTGATAGCACAGGGAGCTGGCTCTTGCAGAACTTCTTCCTTACAGAGTGCCCAGTGCTTTCCAGGATGTTATCAGCATCCCCAGAGTCTCAGCACTCAAAGCTCAGATTTTGCACTGATATTTACATACTAGACTTTCATTTGGATTCAATTTTCAACTCCCTATATTGTTTTCCTTTTATTTGGGTGTCACTATAAATAAATATCAGTCAGCTCTGATGTTTTGCAGGCTGTGAGCTCTTTATTGATGAGGAGATACAATATGTAAACATGCCTGCACAAGAAGAGATGGGAGAGCCTGTTGTGCAGGTGGCTAGCACAGGATTCCTTATGCTTCCTTGGGCATTTTTGATAAGAGTGGCAATGCCTGACCTGGCAGAATTACTGTGCCAGTAAAACAAGAGTATTCACAGCAAATGGAGAATTATCAGCACCAGACATGTCCTTTGATAAATTTTCAATTAATTACTACTTTCCTGCTTGCTTGCATGTTTCTGACGTGCCCCAGTGACACTGTCGAAACTCGTTATTGATGTTAGGAAAGGAGTGATGTTGTGGTTCACTTTCTGAGGCGCCTTTTGACTGAGAATCTCTTTGGTGTCTTTGCAGTGTCTCAAAGCTGAAGATATGGCTAATGCTGTCATATATGTCCTCAGTGCTCCACCTCACGTACAGGTAGGCTGGTCTGGGTTGGAGGACTCTGGAGGATGCAGCAAAGGCTGCTCTGACTCTGGAGGACTGTGCAAGGCAATGTCAACGGGAGGGATAGCGTGCAATGCTTGTGCAGCTAAAGGGGTTTCCCAGCTGTGAAACAAGAAATAAGTGACCAGCTTTGGGCTGGAGGTAGGAACAGTGTCAAAGTTTAGTATACGTAAAAAGTTCCTATTGCAAAAGCAAACTTTGATCAGGAGAGGTTTAGGAGCCCCTCATGTGAACTCTGCTCCTTTGCAGCAAGACGTGGCTGTCTTGTCTTAACATTAAAAGTCCAGCCCGTGGCTGATCAGGCAGTACTTCTGCCTGGCCCCCTATGAGCAGGACTAAACTAAAAACTTGAGTTTGCAATTAGTGTTATCTTGAACCTTTTCTGCCCATATATTATGCTTTTATCCGTTCTGCTGAAGGCAGAGTAGTCACATTCACCTTCATTCCTTCCTAAATACTTCTGTTAAGCAATCTCATTTCTAGCCACAGGAACGTTCTTCATGTGCAGTTTGTCACTGTAGTGCTGCAGCATGGAAGTGCCCAGTGCAGGATATAAAATGAAACCTCAGTGCTCCAGTAAAATCCTATGTTGGTCTCTTCTAGATTGGAGATATACAGATGAGGCCCACAGAACAGATATCATAGCAGATGAAGAGGACTGTGAGCAGCACCGTGTATCCACTCCACTTCGAACCCTCTGGCAATTCAGGGTTCCATCAGCTGGCTGGCAACATTTTAATCAAGTACCAAGGATCATGTTTGAAGAATTGTTTTTCTCTCCCTCTCTCTGAGTTGGTGCTGGTGCTGAGCCAGTGTATGAAAAACGAGTAGTGGGTCTCTTTGTGCCCCACTCCTTTCTGACGCTGTTTTAAGAGTAAAATGTGTTTGCAAATAATGCAGGGAAGTGGTTTGTAGAAGATTATTGTCTCCAAGCTGGTTTATTCTTCCTTTTGCTTTCTTTATAAGGTTTGTTTCTTATTTGCTGATGCTGTGTCTGGACACAGGGGAAGTGGCACAAGGTGTTTGCCAGCTTCAGTGTGCTTAGGGTTTGAGATGTCATACATGAATCCATCTAATTTTGGGGTTTACTTTCATCAGATTGATTACTGATGGTAATGATGCATGTGGTATTTTCTACTTCTTACTCCACTGCCCTACACCCAATGTACAATCTCACCCTCCTCCCCAAGCTCTCCTTTCCCATTCACATGGATCATGCCTGCCGAGTTTGAGGAAGTATAAATGTGTGTGCTTGCTATTTCTCTTTCTTTCTAGGTAGGTAGGTAAATAGTTGGAGGACGAGCACCTGTACTTCTGCAGGTTAGAATGATAATCTAAGTGGTATAGTTACAGTAAGAGTGAGTTGTTTGGTAATTTAAATAAAAACTAAATGTGTGCTGTCTTGTGATCACCTCTATGCTTGGTATTATCTCCCAGCACTCTTCATGTTTCTGTATGTGATATTTGCATGCATTGACACTTTTCTGGAAATATTGATGGGTCTTAGAAAGATGTTTAAATGCTGGTTCTGTTTAAATGCTGGTGAGCTGGAAATGTTGAAAGTTTGCTTATATGCAGAGATACACACTTGGAGAGAGTGAGAGTGAAATGAACCATGCTGAAGCTGTCCAAAAGGAAAAGATTTGCCTGCAAAGCAGCAGGTGAAAGGTCTGGTTAAGATCTTGTGTTAGTTCTACACTGGTGCAGCCCCATTGTTTTGCTCTGGATTTATTCTAGCTTGAGGGAGAAGAGAGTCAGCCTCAAAGCTGATATGTGCAGAGCTGGAGGCCACTTGAGTTGTCTTAAGATTCTTGGAGTGTGGCAGAAGCACATCTGTGTGTAGTCCAACTCGCTGCAGAGGTATGGAGCTGTTAATGTGTGTGTTGCCTTAAGGTTGCAGACTTGCTCTTGCTGTCTCTGGACTTCCTGTAGTGTTTTGGAAGGCAAAGGTTGGTTTAGGTGGAGTAGGAATGGTCAGTTGATTGGAGTGGAGGATTGGGAGCCAGAGAAACTTGGGTTGGATTTGCTTACACCAGTGGGAGTTCATCTGTGTTCCACCACCATAAGGGAGACTAAAAATGGGCCACTAGAACATGAGTTTCAACTCCCTATATAGCCTTGGGCAAGTCACCTTACCTCTCTGCCTCAGTTTCCCCATCTGTAAAATGGGGATAATAATACTTGCCTACCTCACAGGGGTGTTGTGAGGACTCACAAACTTTTGTAAAGCACTTTGAATCTGAGAAGCGCTGTGTAAGTGCTGAGTGTTGAGATGAAGTATTATTATTAATGAAATCTCATGATACTTAGAATTCCTTGTGCCAAAGGTGAGCAACTGTAGGATACAAGGAGAAAACTGGTAACATTTACTTTGTAATGCCAAAACAAAGGCAGTTTGCCCCTTTTTTTCCTCTTTATAAATACATGCTCATGGTGTGTTCTGTTCATTCCTCCTCTTGTCACCAGTTTCTGCTGGCAAGTACTTGTAGCCTCATCTCTGGAGTTGGCCTTTTCATTTACTGTGAGTGAAATTTGTGCCCCATGAGGTCTTGGACGCCTGTAATGCACTGCCCATCTTCACCTTGCTGAGGTGGTGGCTTTGTGTTGGATTCTTTGCACAGAGCTGGGTTTCAGCCGTGGCATTGAATTAGATCATGTCCTGCAAGGAACAGCCAGCCCAGATCTGCACGCAGCCAGCAATCCCTTTTGCCAGCTGGAAAAGCTCTTCTGTCTCCAAGCCGCTGTGATCCTCCATTCAGAGGCATTTGGCTAAGGAAGGTTCAGTCCCTGCTGTGCTTTCTGTAACACCCCTGTGATGTTCAGCCAAACTTGATATGAAAACTGGTGTTTTCCATAGTGTCTCTTTTGCAGGAGCTTGTTGAAGTGCAGTAGATGTGCTGTGCAGTGTGTGCCATCTTTTTAAGAGAAGGTTATTGAACTGGGAGTTCAGAAAGAGTTGAGAAATTAGGAGATATATATTTCTGAGCAGAAAAGGAGCAAGGGTGTGGGATAGCACTGGTGAAACGTGTATTGATGGCTGCAACTATGTGCTGAGTTAAGCAGATGTTGAAATCCATGGCCGAGGAGGGACCTGACTTATCTTTCTGCTCTGTAAAAGAGGCTTTGGAGAGAATTGCTTAAGATGCAGGGCCTTGAGAAAGGGCCATTCTGGGTACTTGCTCCCTGCAAATACAAGCTGTCTGGAAGTTTGTTCTGTTCTTTTCCCTGAGAACATTGGTAACAGTTGCAAGTCTATAAAGTAACCTTGAAATGATATCCAGTATATTTTTCCATTTCAAATGTGGTTTTAGGGGTATAATCCCTGCTGCCCATTAACTTCCCACATGAAGCATGGCCCATGGAGGGGTTTGTCTGGCCACTCTGCCTCGTGAATGCGGTGCCACCTCCCTGGTGGGAGGGATTGGCAGCATAACTCCAAGGCATTTAAACCCCCAAACAGAAGGGTGAACTGTGTAATTTATCAGTAGGTTTCTCATTGTGAACTGTAAAATAAAGAATAAAAAGAGAGGCACACTGTGGTTCTCCTGTTGTGTATGTTGCAGTTCTTGTGCTATAACATCCTTTTTACTCTTCACAGCTAAACCTTTTGTGAAGAGTTCAGAGAGAAATGTGTGGGTTTAGTTCTTCATAGTTGTTTTCCAGAGCACAACAGCATCCAGTTGTCTCACTGATAACCTGTGGAGGTTGGATTTGCCCATCCTTGTTCCAATGAAGCCACTGAAATCCTCAGGTAGGCTGCTGGTATGGACCAGGTTGGATTAAATTATGCAAGGGATGAACTGCTCTTGCTTCTCAGACTTGGAGATTGAGTTATTTCAGTCTCTCCTTGAAGCAAAACAGGTTATTGTTTTGTTAACTGAAGGCATTTTTGTCTCCCAATCCCCTTTCAGCATGTCCAAGTGCAGAGCCACATTCCTGAGCTCAGGTTTGCAGTCACTGAAATCCACAGTTTTTGCCAGTAAGTCATGAGCAGCTGCATCAGCAAACGTTATCTGGCAGATTGGGATGAGGTGAGTAGTCTCAGCTCTCATTTTTGTGGGGAAGGAACCATGAGCACAGCTGGCCCTAGTAAGCAGCAGGAAAAACAAGATTTTACTTAAGATCTTTGAACCTGTAAAGGCAATTTCATGGTATTTTTTGAGGCCTGATGTAACTTAATGCTTCAGAGTAATGGTATGGAAAAGGAATGAAAAAAAAACTGTGGCTTCTCTCTGCAAAATCCTCCTGCAATCATATTGTGGCATGTCCCCCGTGGTCCGTGCAGGTATGTTTTCCCGTGGGACAAACCCTTGGAAGCCCTAAACCTGTTGCTGTGAATGAGCTGGTTCCTTGTTTGCCTGCCCCTTGTCTACCCATTTATGAAAAAAAGATGGATAGAAAATAGCACATAATTAGAAGAGCAGCATTTTGCTTTGGAGTTACAGGTCAGGAGTGAGCTGGGGAGCCGCAGGGCATGCTGGACACACTTGGAGCCCTTTCTCAATCTCCCCTCTTTTTCCCATTGTGGGTTTTACAGCCTCTCTGAGCACACCCCACCTTTGGGAATGGGGTCAGAGGGAAAACAGCTCTTTGCTGCCCTTGCTAATGGAATGACCTTGCTAATGCAATGGCTGTGGCGGGGAGCAGACACGCCGGTTCCCGGTGGATGCCGTGTGGACCGCCCGTCCGCTCCCTCCCACCGCCAGGCGGCGCTGCCGCGGCGGGCGGCTCACCCCGTCTCGGTGGTGCTATCATGTGCCCACCCGGAAGCGGTCCGGGGCTCTGCGGTGTCGGTGCTGCCGCCGCGGTCGGGGCTGGTCTGGGTGCCCTGCCCCGGTGCCCGTGGGTACCTGTCCCACGTGGAAGGGCCTTCGGGGCACCAATGGAGCTCACGGCCCGCGTGTGGAGGGCCGCGGGGCTGTCACCCGCTCACTGCGGCCTGTGGTGGAGGGGCCTGAGGGGCTGCTCGGCCAAAGGTGGGCCTGAGGCAGCACCGGGCCCTGTGGGAGGTGGCGGTCGGCTTCACCCTTCAGCCCTGCCTAGGGCTTGTCGAGCTTCCAGCACCTCCTCTGAGGGCCTGGCCCCGCAGAGCCAACCAAGACCAGGGCATAGATCCAAAGACAGAGGGGCCAGGCTGGCTGCCCCTGCAGCCGGGGAGCTGTGGAACTCGAGGGAAGGCAGCTTGTGGAAGGTGAGGAAGAGGATGGAGAGAAAGCCTCTGGTCATTGCAAGGACTAAAGGCTCCGAGATCTTGTTTGGGATCTCCCCGTGTTCCCTGGCCCTCTCTCAGTCGAGAAGGGACCTGTTCAGGTTGTTCCTCAAGCAGAGCAGTGGCTCCCGGCAGTTTCTTATGAGTGAGTTTGTCCTTCAGGCCACGGCCCGGGGAGTCCCTGTGCACTATGTCAACAGGAAGCAGCTGGATGCTCTTTGCAGAGGTCAGGTCCACCAAGGAGTTTGTTTGGAGGCCACTCCTCTCCGTTTCAAGAGTTTGGAGGAAGCTGAAAAGCCTGATTTGAGGGATGAAGAGAGCCTGAACCGGCAGCTTCTTTGGCTGGTGTTGGAGCAGATCCAGGATCCCATGAACCTGGGGGCACTGCTGCGCTCTGCGTACTTCTTGGGGGTGGACAGAGTGGTGACAAGCCGGAGGAACAGGTATGGGGCTGGTTGGTTGCTCCTTCAGCTCTTCTCTGTCTTTTCCTACTAGCTCTCAAAGAGGTTTCCAGCCTGCATTGCTCGACAGCTGCTTTAGAGGGCTTTCCAGGACTGAGCTGGAGCTGAATTTGGGCAGCTGCTGCTTTGTGCTGCACTCTGCAGGGAGGCTGTGGGATGTGGTGTTCCAGGCTGGAAAGGAACCTCCCTGGGCACCCTTTGTTGTAAGCCACTTTGTGTTTCAGTTGTCCATCGGTGCATAAAACTGCACCCTATTTCTTGGGTTAATTTCTGGGCCCTTCTATTCTCCATAGCAAAATACATCTACATAGTGAGCAAGATATCTAGTGGACTAGTTGGAATTGGGCTGCAGAAGGAAACAGAGAAACAAAAATTCTCCTGGATTTTTTTTTTTTTTTACTTTTATATGATGCTTTTCCTTTCTTTTTTCCCTTGCAGCTGCCCCCTGACTCCAACAGTGAGCAAAGCTAGCTCTGGAGCTATGGAAGTCCTCGATGTCTACAGCACCGATGATCTCCAGAGCTTTTTGAAGGTAGAGTGATCCACATTTTTTTCCCTTTCCTATGAAGAAACCTCAAGATATTTCACGTGTTGAACAGAGAGGCAGTACAGGAAAAGTATTTCCTATTTGCATGTGTTCCTGTTCTGCATTCCTCTCTGCTGCCGGTGGTCTGTGCTGTCGGATCACCTCTGACGGGTGTGCACAACCAACCCCATTCCAAACGGTGGGGAAACGGGTCCGAGTTGTGGGTGTTCTGGAAGATGGCGAGAGCAGGATAACGCTGTGTCTGCCTCCTGAGAGGCTGCGAGCTCGGTAAGACGAGGTCTTTGTCCCTTCCTCTCCGCGGGGGCCGAAGCTACCGCTGCTGCCTGCAGCAGCTCCTGCCTGGCTGTGTCGGAGGTTGCATTCCAGGGCCCAGGCACATGATGGCAGCATTGGGCAACCTTTGGACCAGCAGAGAGGAGAAACCAGTGCTGGTGTGAGCTGCTGGGAATGTTTTTGCCTGTTCCTATGTGATGAGATGAGAGAGGACCCTTTGCAGAACGTGCTGCAAAAGGAAAGGGAATGCATATGGGAAAACATGGGTCTGTGGCACTTTCAGGATGATGGTGAAATGAAAGCTACATCAAACGCATTGATATTCAGTTGAAACACCTGAAAGAATCACTTTGTGACTGTAAATCTTTAATTATTAACATATTGAACCATTGCAGCAGTTCATGTAATTGGGCCCACGTTCACTCCCCCAACCCTTGGCATTGCCTGGCTGGTGCAAATGTGATGTAATATAAAAGGTGCCAGTTTCAAAGGAAATGAAGCTGGCAAGAAACAGCAGCTCCTTCATTGTTAAAATGGATTTCCAAGACAAATAATAAAAGCTCTTTTTACTAAGGAGCAGGAGGGAAAGCTGCTTCTCTGGGTATGTGAGGCACTGAGTGCTCTGCCTTTTGTATGAGCTGAGTTTTGGCATCTGAGGTTACTTGCACTTGTGTTTGAAAACGTTACCATGGGCTTCTGATGGCTGAGCCTGCACTTGAGAACTTCCACTGCATTGCTCTGTGGATTAGCCTCATGGTATTTTATTTAACACTACTCTTTTTGTGTGCTTTCCTGGCAAAAAAACAAACCTTCCTAAAACTGTTTTATGGGGGAAAAAAAAGCTTTTTTTATTGCTGGAGAAAACAAATGTGTTTATATACATGGCTTAGTTTCTTTTTTTTTCTTTTTTCTTGAAAAGAAGGCAGGTTTTTAACATTTATTTCTCTTCTCTTTCTAGGCTAAAGCTGCAGAAGGCTGGGAAGTCCTGGGAACAGTCAGCAAGCCTGAGGATGCAGAGAATATCCCTGTCATCAGCTGCTCAGAATTTCAGTGGAATAAACCCGTTATTATAGTAATAGGTATTGCATTTCACTGAGCTTTGGGCTTGGTGGAAGTGCACGTGTGAGGAAGCAACAGGGGTCATGTTTCACTCCAAAGCTAGTTGTGGGTTTGTTGCATCACATCACACTTTGGTCTGGAAATGAAGAGCTGAGAAAGAAGTAATGGAATGATCTGGCTGCAAATGAAATAGGGAGCCAGAAGAACACGTTGCAGGAACAAACTAGTCTGTGTAGTTGAACAGGGAATTTAGCAGCTGCATGGGGTCTAGATGGCAGTTTTCAGTGGCAGGACAGGTCTGGGGCAGTGTAGCCACAGGCTATTGTTTTGCATTGTGTTCTGTGGTGCTT
The DNA here is from genome assembly GCF_034315485.1 of Pezoporus occidentalis. Classification (NCBI taxonomy): domain Eukaryota; kingdom Metazoa; phylum Chordata; class Aves; order Psittaciformes; family Psittacidae; genus Pezoporus; species Pezoporus occidentalis. The sequence continues at coordinate 1,947,716 of NW_026913673.1, read as the reverse complement.
TTGGCCCTTTCCTATAATCTTGAACCTGGATTTTCTGTGTTGGCAAACCACAAACCTGAGTGAGAGACCCAGGAAGTGCATGTTTGCTTTTGCTGTGCTGAGGGCTAGAAGGACGAGCTGAGCCATGTCTTTGCTCTGTCATGTTTGCTCTTTAAAAATACAGGAATGTGTGCCTGTGCCCAGAAAGAAGCATGAGGAGCTGTTGCTGGGAATGGTCTGAACACAGAGTTGGGCTTTGTGGCATGGAGACCACCACAGAGACCAGTCAGTGGTGGCTTTGTACGCCTAGGAGAAGGCAACAGGAGCTGTTGGCTGCTGTGGTACCATCAGGAGGAGGTGTAACCTCCCTGCTAGACCTGTGTGCTGTTTTGTAGGCAGGGTTTGGGTTTGTGCAGCAGCGAAGGGGAATAGCAGCCTCGTGGCAGCTAGAGAAAGAAATTCACCCCAGAGTGCTGCTGTAGGCACCGTTGTGTTGCCATGCTGTAGCTCCCCTGCTTTGTGTCACCTGGCACAAGAGCTGCTTTGAGCTTTTACACTTGGAAATAGTGTCACACTGGCGATGAGCAATCGAGGGGCTGTAATCCTGCCCCGTGCTGGGGTTTTCTTGGCTCAGAAGAGATTCCTTTAATTAAAATGTTTATTGAACTCCTAGAAATACTGACAAGACAACGCTGCAAATCTGGCATCTCTGCAAGATGTGTGGAGCTATATTACAAAGGGAGCAGGGAGGCTGGCAGCGCTGCTGATGGACCACAAAGAAATGCATCCCAGAAATGATGACAACACCAGGAGAGAGGATGGGGGCAAGAGTGGCAGTGGTGTCATTACCTTGAGTTATGAGAGATTTCTCCAGGAAAAAGTCCAACTATCCTTTTGTCAGGGGAGATTGGAGGCTGATTGGTAGATGCATGAGGAGAGCCTCCTGGACCTTGCAGCGGTAATGATTTCAACTCTCTGCTGAGCACTAACTCTTGGCTGAAAAGAAAATTGAACATTACAGTCATCTGATGCTGAGGTTGTTGGAAGAAACATCCTACATCTGAATATGTAGCGTAGCTGCAGCAGAGATAATTCAGCTTGGTCATGAGCTCCCGAGCACTGCACAGATTGTCTTGTAAGTTAAGCATTTGCAGACTTGAATTCGCCCTCCTGGCACCTTGCTGGCTTGGCAGAGAGTGATTTGGACAGTCCAGCTTAATGTTGTCTGCACTGGAGTCATTGCTGAATGTGACAGGCAGGCTGGTTGCCTGAAAGACTGGGAGCTGTGTGTGAACAGGAGCAGATTGGGAGCACTTAAACGTCTGTGTAAGAAGAGCTTCTGGGTAATTTATTCTTACACCTTCAGTCTTTTGCTCAGGGTTTAAGGCTGTTTGTGGAATTGGTGGGTTTATCTTCTCGCTTCTACCTGGATTTGAACTTCCTGCACTGGGAGCTGCAGTTGTTACGCTGGTGTTAATTGTAAATGGGGCAGGAAACCTGGTTTATCATCTTGTCCAAGCTCGAGCTCTACTCTTTGAGGGCTGTCAGTGAAGGATAAAGCTAAGAGATGGGAGTCAAAGGTCTGAAGTGGGAAGTGGTTTTGTTCACCAGTATAAACTAGGATTTAATCTGATTCAGTCAATACTCCCTCATTTGTGTCACACTGGGCAAGTCTTTTTGCCCTGAATTTATGGTTCCTCATTATTTTAAGCAGCCAGAGCCATAAAAAGCTTTGTAAAAGCTGGAAGCAAAATTACTGTCTTTATTAGGAATTGTAAGACTCTTACCAGGGAGAGGAGAGGATGGCTCCAGGAGCCATCCCATCTCTGGCAATAGCTGCTGTCCCAGTTGGAGAGTCCCATGAGAGTGTGGTTTGAGAGGCTTATGAGGCAAATATGACAGTAAGTTGTAAAACTTTTCTGTGTTGAATCAGGAAAAAGTAGGATAATGTGTTTTCGTTTCTGGAAGCATCCCTGGAGAACCACAGTCTTAGCAGCAAAGAGGCAGGCCAGGCTGTGGAAAGCCTGGCTTCCATTCCTGTGTAACCCAGGCTTCTCCTGTGACCTTGGGTAACTCACCCAGGCTTTGCCTGCATTGCCTGCTTACAGCAGGAGGAAAATAGTGAGATTTTGGTTTTCTAGAGGTTCACTTTACCTCAGCCAAAGGATGCTCTTGCCTGCATGGCTTATTTCATGCAGGAAGGTGATGCAAGATGTGTTACCCAAAGCAGTCTTTTCCTTACCCAAAGTGCACCTTACTAGTTAAATCAGGGCAGCGTTAATGGGATACTGAGTCTGGGATACTAAGATTCCAGTCTGTGAAATGGGAATGACAACATCTTCCTGCTGTGTGTGGTCAGAGGGGTGTTGTGCAGATCAATACACAGGGATCTGCTGGGGAAGTGCTGTAAATAGGCACCAGAGTTTTGTGGCAACTTAGCCCAGAAGGGATTTTGTTTGCCTTATGGAGGAGTAAGTGGCATAGAAAGTGCTGCTAAAACTTCAGGTAAGTGTCTGTTTTAGGTGAGACAGCACTGGTCACACAGGCAGAGGTGCAGAAGCGCTTGGTTGGCAGCGTGTGCCCTGGCACTGCTGTCCCAGCACAAGTCTGGGCTTCAGCTGGGGCCAGGGGTGGGCTGTTGAAGGAAAGTGTTTGGCTTCCAACCTGCTGAGCCTCTTTGGTCAGAGGGTGAGCACAGAGCCTTTGGAATGAGCTGGTGTTCCTGCAGCCATGTAGCTGTCTGTGTAGCTCTAAATAATGAATGTGGAAGAATTCTTTGGGGAGCCGAGCAGGCTGGGAGGTCTGTGGTCTTCTGCATTCTCGCTTGTCTGTGTGCAGGATTGTTTAAAGCCTCTCCCTTTCCATTTCCCTTTGTGACAGTGTGAGTCAAACAACTATTAATGAGCTGGGATAGATTTCAACTCTGTTTCACCAGTGTATCAGCCCAAACATATCAGGGCTGTTGGATGGTTTAACAACTAATCAATTGAAGCCTCTGGTTAAACTGTCTGCATTCACAAGTTGCACCCAGGTGGTGGTACTGTGTGCTGAAAAGGCTGAACCCGTCACTATCAATAGGGATGTGGGATTTGCTGGACCAGATCAGACCCATGGCCTCTTGGCTGCCTCATCCTTTTGGCAGCAGCTCGTGTATTGTGGGCACAGTGGCTGCTTGCATTCAGGCTACAAGGGTCTGTGCTGTATGCTCTGCATGCAGGTGTGGTGCACTGGTATTGTTCAAAACCACTTCACATACTGGACAACAGATCTGGGGAGCTGGAGTGGGCCACGAAGGTGCCCCTCTCGCCTCTGGTGGTTCTTGGCTGTTGCTGCATGGGAGTTGGTGAGGTTGCTGGTGAACTTTGGGCCAAGGATGTACTTGTGACAGAGCATTAGTAAGGACTGTACTCGGGGGGGGGGGAGGGGGAAGGGATGTAGCAGCAGCCGTGAGCTGACCTGAGTGTCTTTCTGCTGCAGGTAGTGAAGGGGATGGGCTGTCCCTAGAGACACAGCTCCTGTGCCATCGGATGCTGGCCATACCCCCTGGCAGAGCCCTTCACCCTGGGATCGAATCACTGAATGTCTCTGTTGCTACTGGTAAGAACAGTTCCAAGCACAAAGGCATCACAGTACCATTTTCTGTATTTAAAAGTCAAACCTCCAGCCCTGCAGAATGATTCTCTTGTGGTTTAAAACATATCTTTATTTATTTACTTTGCTACAGGTATTCTCCTGCACTCCATCTGCAGCCAAAAGCTGAGGCACGGTGACTGAAATGTTCGATTCGGTGGTGGAAGCTGCTCGGTGCTCTGTTGGTGTGGATATGGAAGTGCCCTTTCCAGGGTCTTCGTCATTGCTGCAACTTTTACAAGGGAGAGACGTTGACTTGATCTCAGTTTGGCTGACACACGGTACCGCCAGAACCCTGCCTTAATGCTGCGTGTACTGGGTACCACCTCCCACCTGCACCTCGGAGGAGCAGCTGCAAGGAAGGGAGGCAGAGGTAGTTTTTTAAAGCAGACAGCCATATCCTTCAGTTCTTGCAGTAAAATTCGTGGTGATGGCTGAGACTTGTGCCTGTTGCGTGGAGGACTTTGTGCATTGGTTGTGCTGTGGAGAGAACTTGGGTTCTCGGTGAGAAACTGCTGCCTCCGAGAGTGCCCTGAGGCCACCACCCCTTAGCAGCCGAGAGGGTGCTGGTGAGAGCCAGGTATGATTTGGGACTACTCAGCAGTTTCCTCATGATGAGGTGGTTTCTCTGTTACCTGTTGGTGCTTGGATGTCTGTAAACAGGTCTGCAGCCCTGCCAAAAGATGGACATGAGCTGTTAGAAAACAGCTGTAGTGGGGAAAAAACACTGCCCATTGCAATAAAGCCTCCAAAAAGATTGGTTGTAGACTTGGATCAGTCCTTTTTGTGTCATACATAAATCCAGAGTGTGACTAGTGAAACAGCACTTCCTGCAGGTGGGAAGAGGAAATCGGGAATTCCTCTTCTTCCAGGGAACTTTCCTGTCCATGGCAGACCTGATCCTCCTGGGTGCTGGGCTGCCCCAGCACCACCATCCTGCTGAGCAGTGGGGTGAGGGTGCCTTCATTTGCAGATATCCTGGTTGAAGCCAGGCTGAATTACTGAGAACCAAATGAATGTTATCACTTAGCACCTTAATTATTTTATTTAGCTGCTGTGGCCCTTTGCATAGGATTCCTCATTAACACTTAATTTACAGTGCCCTTTAGGGATAATTTCAAACAATTCAGCTCAGTCTCCCCCTTCCCCCCTTCCAAATGAACAAGTAAATCACTCACAGTGACTAATTAGGACTTTCCTTTCAGCTAAATGAAGTCTATAAACCCGCCTGTGGATGTGGAGGTTTTTCACATGTCTCCCTCAGAACGCCTGGCCTTGGGGATGCCTCAGGTGCCTGGGGTAGGGATGAGACAGGACATGGAGCTCCTGAGAGGTGCTGAGTCTTCACTTGTGTGGTTGTGGCTCTGATGGAGAGGATGCCTGGCATGGGTGCCCATATCCTGAGCTGTGTCTGCCCCTTTGCCCCCTCCAAGGACAACCCCCAAATCCCTGTGAAATGACAGCAGTTGTGGCAAACAGGGCTGCTTTGTCCGAATCTGAAGGCAAGCTGGCCACTGAATAACAGTGGCATCACTGGGGTGACATCTCTTGCGTTTTGTGGCCTGAATTGTGCCTTTTCTTCCCTTTTCCCCTATTTTAATGCTGAAATAAATCACCCATGGGCCAGGGGGCTGCAGAGCAGCCTCGCTGCACAGCTCTCACCTTGGGTACCCCAGCAGAGGGTGCCCGTGGCTCAGATCTGCTCATTCTCAGAGGAAGGATTCCGCACTTGAGGCTGACTGAATCCTTCCTCTGGAGCAGCAGGGATGAGGATAAAGCCATTTCTGTATTCTTGACTTATAGGTAAGTATATACATTTCCAATTTCATAGGAACTGCTGTTTCTCCTTTTACTTTCTTTCTTATTTGAGCAGTACTTTAACAGAAGAGGCACTTTACTGGCATCGTGTGTGTTTGGGAAACACACTATTCTCAGCCACTCCAAATGAGGAGGCAGGTAAGTAACGATGGCGCAGCTATTTTACTTGTAGAAAGCTCCCAAAAACCTTTGAAACCTCAATGCCCACAGCAGTTCTCCCAACAGGGTGATGTGGTACATGGAAGTTCCCATTTGTCCATCGAACATTGCGACTCCCCTGCGGATTTCCTTGTGCAGCTGCTGTATCCATGGAGCACCTTGACTCGGCACTGGAGTATCAGGCAAGGATTACAGGCAGTTGCATAAGGCTTGGTTTTTGAGAGACAGGGATTTAAGCGTGTAACTAGGGCTGCAGCTCAGACTTCTTTGCTTGAGAGCTGCAATACAGGCTCTTGTGAGTGCAGTAATCCCACTCTGGGTGGCTCTGCTGTTCCCATGTAGCCTGTTTCCCTCAGTGGGAAGTTCTGCCCTCACTTTGTCTCACTGGGATCCCCCCTCTGGCCAGCTTTTGGGTGCATCTGCCATGGATGATGCTTTCTCCTGCTTCAGGCTGAAGCCTGTGAGGAGCACAGGGACCTCTGCGCACTCACACCTTTGGAGATGGAGCTTTGTGCTGTGTGACTTGCCCCATATCTAATAAATGCGAGCCATTAATTGGATCATTGCCCACTTCTCCAGTTAATTTCCTGGGTATTTTTAAATGTTAAAATGTAGTTTTTATAGTCTTTCATTATTTTTAGCCTTAAGCTTCCCTATAATCGTCCCTGTAATGTAACTGTAAAAACCTCCCAGCTTTGTATCATAAAAGGAGGACATTAATTGTCATTTCTTGTGTACATCAGCAAGATCAAAACATGCTTCCTGATTACTTCTGTGTGTACATACAGTCTCTTTGATATTTAGATATGAATAAAGTGTGCGTGTGTAATGTGAAAGTCAGCTCTTCCCTCCCTGCTGCTTGGCAGAGGCTTATTTACCAAATGGAGTTTAAAATGTAGTCAGTGCCCTTCCAAAATGATTTCTCAACGATGAGAGTGTCTCTGAGCACAGTGGCACAATATTTGCCCCCTTGGGTCAGAAGATGCGTGCAGAGCCTCGGCCTTTTAGTGCTCAGACAGGGGCAAGCACAAACCTTTTCATCTCCCCAAATCGCCTGGCTGCAAGAGAAACTCCTGCCCTGGGTTTTGCTTTAGTGCACAGATTAACAACACAGGGAGGAATCCCATCCCATCCAATCCATCGCTGGGTTGCAGTGAAGGATTCCTGAGGCTGGATTTGGGACAGGGAACACCTCTCCTTGCAGAGCTTGGAAGGGCTGAAGGGAATAACCTGGGGTGCTGCTGAGTGTAGGAGCCCACAGAGCCCCTTCCTCGCCGGTAGTGAGGAATCCTCTGCTGCGCCACAGCCCTACTCCCAGTTTGTAAATGTAATCAACCTCGAGGTCTTGTTACTTCCACAGGTGCAATTAACATCACCATCTGCTAATCCCTGATTAATGATGTTTACAAATATGCTACAACATGTTAAAATGTGCTGGCACTATTATTTCCATTCCCTTTTTCTCCTCTCCCTGTTCCGTTGCAGCTTTCCCGGCGACGGCTTCCGTGCATCCCACCCTTAGTGCGCAGACAGTTTGGTTTCCCTCTTTAAAAGCACTGCTCAACTCCAAACGAGCTGGGGGAATGAGTTCAAATCAGAAGGTCAGTGCTGCTAAATGGGATTTAATTGCACAGGGGTTGAGGTACCAACTGCTGAATCTGAAGAATGAAACTTTGTGGGGAGCAACACACGGTGCGGTTTAAAGTGTATTTTTATTGATCATCCCACAAGTGATGTGTTAATGGGAAGAGAGGCTTTGCTTTGGGTTTCATATCGATGTGGAGTTGTAATAATGTCACACAGGAATATTGTGGACGGGTTTATAATATGAGAGTCTGTTTTCTATTAACTGCTGCCTTTTCAACGGAGAGAGGAATACATTATAGCCCTACTGTATGTCCTCCAGAGCTAGGTTACATGTAATTGCTCAGTAATTGGTAGAACCATGTAAAAGCCATGGTATTTGCCAGTAAACCCTCCTAAGTTACCATGAAATTGAAGTGTGATATTTATTCTCTACAAAACTTGCTACCCAAATATCGTGTACGATCAGGTTTGGTGTCTCTGCAGTGGCTGTGCTGTGTGTAACGCCCACACAGCTCTGGATTTGCACTGATCTCTTTCATCCTAAGGGCTGGGGGGTTCTGACCAGGAGGTTCAGGGGTTATTTTGCTTCAAGGGAAGGTGCTTTAACCTCCCTTAGGCTTCAGGCTCAGGATTATTGCACTTATTTCAAGGCTCAACTCAAAATGATGGAGGTTTGGAGGTTGATGAAGGAGTTCGTGTGTTTTCAATGGAATAGTAATTACATGTATGATGGTTTCTGAAACCTTTGGAGATTAAGGAATTGTCAGTTCTCTGGGGGTGCATCTGCAGATCACCTGTATCTTAGCTTCAGCCTGGAGAATAGACCTTAGAGCAGCTCCAGTGCCTAAAGGGGCTACAGGAAACCTGGAGAGGGGCTTTGGGCAAGGCCTGTAGGGACAGGCCAAGGGGAATGGCTTTAACCTGCCAGAGGGGAGACTGAGATGAGCTCTTAGGCAGAAGCTCTTCCCTGTGAGGGTGCTGAGGTGCTGGCACAGGGTGCCCAGAGAAGCTGTGGCTGCCCCATCCCTGGCAGTGTTCAAGTCCAGGTTGGACACAGGGGCTTGGAGCAAGCTGCTCTAGTGGAAGGGGTCCCTGCCCGTGGCAGGGGTTGGATTGGAGCTGGAGAAGCTTTAAGTTCCCTTCAACCCAAACGATTCCATGATTCTTGTAAATTAGGATGTTCAGAACTGTCCCCAGCTTGGCAATTTCCATTATTTTCTTTGTTATTTTCTATTTTGCTGTATTTTGCTCATGTGTGAGGACCCCACGCTCATGAGCTTTTCCCTCTGATGGAGGTTTTTGCCCCCTCCTGCACCAGGGCTGGGTGTGTTCAGTGGTGACTCCTTATCACCCTCCATGTGGCTTTAAATACAGGCAGAAGTAACTGCCTTGCTTATGATCAATAGTTTTATATACTTTAAAATGTAACGACACGCTTTGAATTGATGCAGAGTTAAACCTGCCAATTTTGTTTCTCACTGGCCTGTTTTAGAAGCTGCAAACTCAGCAGTGCTTCCTATGCTTGGCAGGCTCAGCTGTTTTCTCTGGGAAGCTGAACATCCTGCATCCTGCACATCCCATGGATTCAGCCCTGACTCTACGGCTCCCTTTTCATGACCACGGAAGCTGCAGAGCTGCAGTTGGGTATAAATGTCCTTTCTTTTGTATATTTTAAAGCTGCCTTTGAGGGGTTTGTGAAGAAGATAAAACATCTGCCTGATCAGGTGGGTTCAGGCTCCTGGAGAGGTGTTGCCCAGGTGTGCCAGCACCTACCCTAAAGCTCATCCAGTTCCAACCCCCTGCCATGGGCAGGGACACCTTCCACTAGAGCAGCTTGCTCCAAGCCCCTGTGTCCAACCTGGCCTTGAACACTGCCAGGGATAGGGAAGCCACAGCTTCTCTGGGCACCCCGTTCCAGTATGCCTTTTCCTCTGTACTTTGGGGCTGGGTCTTTTGGTACTGACTTGGGATTGGGAGTGGGAACAGGAGTGAGCGGGTCCTGGCGCGAGAACAAGTAAGGGATGTGAAGCGATGCTGCAGGTGGTGCAGGATGGGGTTGTCCCACCAGCATGCTTCAATCAATGTGTGGGCATAGCATCATACATGAAATATATATATGCCATGGAATTACAGCAAGGAGAGTTTCCCTTTTGCATTTGGGATAATTCCTGGCACATGAGCTCCTTCCTATGAGATTGGGTGAATCAGGCAGTTTTGCAACCCCATCCCTCCCCACTGAGTCTGGAGCAAGTTGGTGCCATAAACCCACCTCGGGCACAGGGTATTCACAAGTAGGGAGCAGAGTAAGAGCAAGGGGGATGCAGGAATGATGCTGAGGGCTTGTGTCACCCAGCAGAATAGATGGGGGGGGGGGTGTCTGACGGTGCCTTCTCAGCTTTGCCAACCCTCATTAGCACCTCTCAGCAGAGCAGAGCTTATTCAAACTGTATCACAGGGCTTTTGCTGGAGATTGCATCTGTGCCTAATATGCATTTTTATATAAACAAGGGTACTAAATGGCCTTTCAGTTCCCTCTGTAATGTCTTTTTTAATGGAAGGTCCTGAATTAAGAACATATATGACTCTAAGAATTTTCTAAGTGATATTGAAAACCTATTGTAAAGTAGGATTTCTCCTTGCAAAATTATTTTAATGAGGTTCCAGTTTATTTTCTGGCTATATTTTACTTACTTAATCCTCCAGAGGGGCTTTTCAGAGGCAGCATCTCATTTTCAATGCAACTATTCTTAACATTAGGGAAAACTACCTTTCTGAAATGCATGAAGGGGAGGGGAGAAAAAAAGGAAGAACCAGGGGAAGATGTACGAGATAAGAATAAGCTTGAAAAGCTTTGAGGTGGTTTATGGCTTCTCTTGAAAGAATAACAGTTCATGTATTTTTGTTATGGTGGGGTTTAATGATGCTTGCAGAAAAAAGATAAGGTAGAAATGGAAATATAAAATTAAACCAGCAAAGTGGATGTGATTATTTTAGTTACTAGTATTACCTGGGGAGAACGCTCCCGGCGTTGCTTATCTACACTAAATATTTGCTTTTCTAACAGGGAAGGCCCTCTGCATCGTCTGGAGTGAGGAGAGGAAGCAGCATCTGCCTGTGGTCCAGCACCTCTGAGAGGATGGAGACATCACTGGCTGCCCCCGTGGTGGGTTCATCCCATTGCATGGGGCTGTTTCTGCCGGGGTTGTGCTGGGTGCCACGATGGGGAGATGATCCCTGAGGGGCTTCACAGCCTTGTGTCTGTGGGGGGAGCAAGAGGAAGGCACAGTGGGACCTGGTTCCCAGTGTCTGTGCCTGTTCTGGAGATGCTTCCTCCAGTAGGATCCAGGCACAGCTGATCCCCAGGGTGGTCTTGGGTTGGAAGGGACCTTACAGCTCATCCAGTTCCAACCCCCTGCCATGGGCAGGGACACCTTCCATTAGAGCAGTTTGCTCCAAGCCCCTGTGTCCAACCTGGCCTTGAACACTGCCAGGGATGGGGCAGGCACAGCTTCTCTGGGCACCCTGTGCCAGTGCCTCAGCACTCCCATAGGGAAGAGCTTCTGCCTTATATCCAACCTGAATCTCCCCTGTTCCCATCCCTCCCCTCTCATTTCCCTCCATCCATTCCTGGCATGCGGACACCCTATAGCAATACATTAAAGGGCCATAATTCCACCCTGTTCCAAGAGCTTTTGCCTTTGGCCAGCTCCACACGTTTCCAGCCTGAGCTGAGCCGGTGTGGATCATACAGTTTGATGGGGACTTGACAGCATCAGCCACATCTCAACTCATCTGCAACAGGCACGGCCCCTGAGCATCCTGCTGCTGCCATTGGGTCACGAGAGGTAAACCCGCTGATGAATTAAGCCTGACATGTGGCCTTGAGCCTCTCTGGGTAGTTAATTTTTCAATTTCTTTCGTGGATCTGGGCTAGTGAAGTTTGTTTATAATTAAAGTACTTGGAGATTTATACTTTAGCTCAAAGAGCTGAAAAGAAGCAGTTTCTATGTAGGTTTCTTCCCTATCAGAATCTAAACCAGATTATTATGTAAATTCTTTTCGATCCTAAATTCATTATAAAGTTCAATTTCAGGAAATGCTCTTGACCATCTGCTGCTGCTTGAAGAAATGAGTCTTGGAGATTGTTTAGTACCAGAAATATTGTAGGTATTTAGGGTAGATCACAGTGGAGCGTGAGGGCAATGTACTGATTCCTCAGCCTGGTTATATAAAGCTGTAGTGCTGATGCCACGAGCTGAGTTGGGAAGTGCATCCACAACAGCAGCTTCTGCTCTGTCACCATCCTGGTTCATCCTGGCTCACTGTGTTGTGCCAACCCCTTCCCATCCACACTGATGTCTCATAGGGAGGAGCGCGAATTCATTCCTGCTCTGCAAGAAAGCTGGAGAGGGGCTTTGGCCAAGGGCCTGTAGGGACAGGCCAAGGGGAATGGCTTTAACCTGCCAGAGGGGAGACTGAGATGAGCTCTTAGGCAGAAGCTCTTCCCTGTGAGGGTGCTGAGGCGCTGGCACAGGGTGCCCAGAGAAGCTGTGGCTGCCCCATCCCTGGCAGTGTTCAAGGCCAGGTTGGACACAGGGGCTTGGAGCAAGCTGCTCTAGTGGAAGGTGTCCCTGCCCATGGCAGGGGTTGGAGCTGGATGAGCTTTAAGGTCCCTTCCAACACAAACCAGTCTGGGATTCTATAATGAATGAATTGGTTTGAGATCCCTGGCATGAAAAACACCATGGAAACACGATTTGCTATGTATTGTAACCTCCAAACTTGCTGTGTCCTGATCCCCAGTGAACTTTTGCTCTTGATTAGAGCAAGAGGAGATGAAGCCCTTGTCACCCCCACATGCACAGGGCTGGGGTCCAGCAGCACCACTGAGCTGTGCTGAACTTCAGTCTTCTCTCCAGTGTATTTTACTACCAAATCTTGTTCGTTATAAGTGGTGTCAGGTGCATCAGATGAAGCCCAAGAGCGGGGATACAGATGTGCTCACATCCTGAATGCTGCTCTTCCCCAGTTCCCAGCACTTGCTTTTGTGTTATTCATCCTCTCCAAGGCACTAAAAGATGTTTTTACCCCTCTGCTCCATCACATTTGTATGGGGGAGGGATGTATTCAATGTGGTTTCTTCTCTTCCACTGCAGCCTCACTCAACAAGTGCAGCACCCACGGGGCCAGCGGCTGCTGCTGCTATTGATCAGGACCGGGGCTGCCCTTCCCAGTGACTGTGCCCAGTATTGATGGATCGAACAGGGATGAGGCTGGGAAGCAACGGCTGCTGGCGGGAGCAGGAGGTGCCATGGTGGGGGTGTCCCCAGGGCTCGTGCTGAGCATCACCCCAGCATCATCCCAGCACAAGGGGATGCAGCCGCCCCAGGGTCAGGCTGGGGATGATGCTGCAAAGGGAATGTTCTTTAATACGGAATCATGTACAGTGCTTGGAAAGATGAACTGTAGTGGAATAGACTTGAGAAGGGCACTTGTGTCCATCTGGATGCCTTGTGTCTGCGTGCAGGGGCACCTATGAGTAGTAGCAGTATATTATATATATATACTGCTATTATAAGTGTCTATTATATATATGGCAGTGTGTGTTATAGGTCTAGAAGCTTCTATAGGCGTGTGTGCAAAGGGCTCACCACTACTCCCAGTGTAGTAACTCCAGAGCATTGCCTGAGGTTGGTGTTTTAGCAAACCCAGTTTCACCGCTGGCCTATTTGTACTACCACAGTGCGTAGGAAGCCGGGCGATACTAGTGTGGGTCTAGAGGATGGGGATGGTTCAGCAGCCCTTGGATAAATATCGGAGTGTGGAGTATGACGGAGAGGTTTTGTTGTTCCTGTTGTTCTTCATTCATGTACACGCTATGAAACCAGCGTTTTCTTATCTGGAGCTGTCCCAGGCTTCAGCATCCAGAGGCTGGTGATCACTAATCGCCTTATTTCCCCTCCTTCAGGGAAATTCTAACTCCTGTCCTCTGCCGCTGAGTAGATCTTTAAGCTGGTAATAACGTGAGACAGAGGGAAATTAACGGCCTCGTCCTGCTCTTCCCTGGCTGAAAACGGCGGAATTAAAGAATTATAAAGGTATAAATTTGCATTTAGATGATTTTTCCTCCCGATGAGGGGTTTGGTTTTAATGGGGGGGTGGTGAGGGAAGGTGTTGTGCCATCACCCTCCTGTCCGACCACTGCTTGCCGCTGACCCCGATGTGCTGGGATACCTCCACTGACCCATTCCCCCTTGAATGTCATCCCCGTTGGTGACACCCACAGAGAGGGGATGAGGAGAGCAGGCAGCCTTCCTCTGCCACCAAGTGCTGCTGCAGTGATGCTGTGTGGGTGCTGCACCCCATGTGCTTCACTGGGGATGTAAGTCCGGGATGGGGACACACACACAGAGTGGGACCAGGGCTGCAGTGGCCTTTGTCTGCCTGTGCCAAACAGATGTGAACAAACCCGAGTTCGATTTCCAAGACCGCCTGGGGAATATTGCAAACTAATTATAGCAAACAGAAGATGCTCTCCCCTCCTCTTGCAGTTTTTGATAAACATTGTCTCCTCTCCACAGCTGAGTATTTAATTAGTGTTGATTGTTGTTCGTGTGTTCAATAACCACTCATCAGGAGGGGGGTGTCCGCTGGGGCAGCGTGGCCTGGAGCACACAGGAGCCGAGGGTGTTCATAATTAAGGATGCAATTTATTTGAGTAAGTCATGTGCGCAGGGCCCTGTGTTTTAGGTTAATTTTCAAGGTTAAAGGGTAAAAGGAAAAACAGCTCATAACTTGGGAGGATGAGGAGGGAGGGTTGGAGCTCAACACTGTCATATAATCACAGAATGGGTTGGGTTGGAAGGGACCTTAAAGCTCATCCAGTTCCAACCCCCTGCTGCATGGAGTTGAACTCTCCAGCTCTGGAAAGGTTTGGTACAAAGGGAAAAGCAGTGGGTGCTTTTTCTGGGTGTGCTGGGCTGAAGGTCACCATCAGTTCAGGTTCATCAAACCACACCATGGTGTGTGGGAAGTGTTCTTCAGCCTCCTATTGGCCTGTTTGACCTAAGGAATAATGATGCACACCAAGATCCCTGTGTGCAGCCCACACCACGCTGGGCAGGGATTTGGCTTTGCTTCCCAAGCACTGTATGGATCACTCCCATTTAGGCAAGGAGAACTAAAACCTCCAGCAGGAACAAGTGTGGTTTTAAAGGCATGTATCAATGCTCTCTGGAGACATGGAATGAATTGGTACAAATGATCTCTCTTCTCATTTTCCAGTGACCATGCACCTGTGTCACTGCTTACACCAGTATATGGAGGGTGTCAGAGCATCTCTTCCAGAGGGACATGGAATTCCTTTTGCATGCTTTTAGAGATATCACTATCATAGTGTATGACTGGGCAGGACTCATCTGGGTCCCCCCAGCACCAGTGGGCAGGCATTGGGCACAACCCCTATCCTGCTGCCAGGATGGGTTTGTGCGCCAAATAGGGAAGCACCAGCTAAAAGAGTAAATAAGCAAATGCCCGTCTCCTCCCTGCATGGTTTCCCCTTTATTCCTTTCTGTGTTGATCCTGCCGTGCTCCTGACAGGGTGATGGAGCTGTCATGCTTTGGTGGCCACCGGCTCGTGATCCGGCACCTTTCCCTGCGCTTTAATCTCTCCTCTCTGCTCATGTGGGGAGTCTGTACCTAACCCCCAGCCAAACAAAACGTGAAGAAAAATCAAACCCAATTACAGCCCATTGATTTCCTTCCAAATTTGCTTCTAATACACTTTTTGACTACTCCTTGATTTAATTCATTTATTTCCCCCCCTCAGTTTTCCTTTCTCCTCTCCTTCCCTATCCACTCGCGCAGCAGCAGCCTCCTCCGGGGAAGCGAGCGGCAGCACTCCCTGTGCTGGATGTGCCGAGCCCCAGAGCACTTGGGAAATGCATAGACCAACGTGGGCTTTTTGGCTCTTAATAGGCAGTAGGGATGATCTGTGCGCTGAGCATCTTCCTAAGGGACAGGTAGGAACATACATTGCTTTTTCCCTTCCCTTCCTCCTCTTTGTAAGCCTGGCCGCTGTTCTCAGTGAGAGCATCGCTGTGGCAGGGGCTGTGGGCAGTGCTGCTGGGCATCAGCAGCTCCTACACCTTGCTGGGTGTCCAGGAGGGTGCCCCATGGGTTGTGTCCAGTCCTGGTGGGCTGGGGTGGGCAGTGGGGCTTGTGCTGGTCCCTGCCTCTGGCACTGATCAGTGTGAGCAGAGGTTTGGCTGTGGAGCAGCTCCTGTGTTGCCTGTACATGGATGGTGTGTCCTGGTACCCGGCATCGCTCCGGGGAGCCAGTGAGTGTGAGACCCCTGTGGGACACAGTGGCTGGAATGCTGGCACTGCAGGGCAGCCCCCATCCCGGCTCATCCCATCTCACCTTGGAGCTCCTTCTACAGTCCTAGTGCATTGGGCCATCACTTTGGATTTGGTCCCTTGCAGTGGGGTTCGGTGTAGGGACATGGCTGGGGTATGTTGGATATAGCAGGAGAGAGGCTCTGTGCTCAGATGGGGCTTTGAATTCTGTGATGATGGTGGGGAATGGCCCATGGTCAGCATTCCCCAGGTGCTGCTCCCTCCAAGCTGCCATGGCATGCAGGGACACCAGGTTAGCAAACAGGCGTGTGACCAGATGCAGGGCACCCACGTGTGTTGCAGCTGGATGTAACCCCAGCCTTGGTGACCCCTTTGCTGGGTGGCAGGGGAGGCTGGAGGTGCAGAGTCCTGCCAGGGAGCTGTGGGCAGTGAATCAAGGGTTAATGGTGGCTGGAGCTTTCTGTTGTACATCAATATATTGAATATCCTCTAATCTGGATCCGCGGGAACGGGGTGCGATCCATGTGGAGCAGCAGCCGTGTCTTGTCCTAAGGGTGCTGCAGGGTGGGAGGGCTGAGCGAGGCTGCCCTCGCTGTGGCAGTGGGATGGAGGGAGGTGAATCAGTCTCCTCCCTTTTCCCTGGGCATAACCTGACCCACCATTCACAATCGGGCTCTTGAAGATGTTCTCAGCCGTGAAAATGGAGACAAAAATCCCCGAAAGAACAATACCCTAAAAGCTGCCCCATCCCTTCCTTCTGCGGGGGATCCTAAGGCCGCATCCTGACCGCAGCCACCACTGCCACCTGTGCATGACCCCAGTGCCACGGAGATGCGAACCCCCATCCATGGCATCCCTGGAGATACCCGCTTCCAAGAGCCCAGCCAGATTTATAGCATAAGGAGATGTATTTAGGCCAAAGAGGGTTCAGTTGTGTTAATTATGAAAATCTAAAGATAATCTATATTTAATGTCAAATTTGTCTCAAATTTCCTAAGGAACGGGGAGAATAGATGCACGTGATGACATTTAAATGAAGAACAAGGTGCAATTAAGCTCCAAAATGTACAGTAGACTAATTGGGAGAGGATGACAAATATAGTTATCATCAGCAACTAATTAGGGACCTGCTTTAGTCTTCCCTGCTTGATTAATCTTGACTAGGTGCTAATAAGTTACTAGGCCCGTAAGTTGTGAGCAGGCTGTTTGTTGCTCCTCTGGTGTGGCAGGGAGGTGGGTTATGTTTGTGCTGAAGGGGGATATTCCTATTAAAGGGGGTGGTTTTATTAAGGGGGGATCATGGGTGAAGCCACGTGTTGGTGCTGGAAATATCCCCATTGTGATCATTTAGGCATGGTCCCGTGGTGAACTGAGCCTCGGAGCACAGAGGGAGGAGGATGAGGATGCCGGGAGCACTGCCTCAGCTCTGGTGACACATCCCTTGTCTCCCAGATTTACACTCTTATCTTTTTGCATTGAAAGGTAAGAATAATAGTAAAATGTTAATGCTGTACTCTACATATAATACTGTACATAAACGGATGACATGACATGGGAGACAGATAAATCACCGCTGTGTTCAGACAATAATCTGCCTGAGACAGAATAACACATGAGTTCTCCGAGCAGAGGAATGTGCTTGGGAAAACAGGGCTTTACAGCCCAAATCCTGGCTGGCTTTTACTCGTGCCTTTATTAGAGTTTGATTTTTAGGGAATTAGATGTACTTTTAAATATGCTGGGCCCTGCACTCAGCGCTACAGGAGCCTGGAAGTGCGCTCACAGGTAAGTGACTCACTGTGACTTGGTCCCGTTAGGACATCAAATGCATTTGCTAGAGCTGAGCTAAAATGGGGAGAAAAACGTGTTTCTGCCTGGAGAACACCTCGGGTCGCATCCCTGGCATGGTGAGTTTGTGGCGTTCCCTAGGGAAGCTGCAGCCCCATAAAGCTCCAGCTTCCCCTTGGGAAGGTGATGTGGGAAAATTGCCCCAGCTTGGCTCTGCGTGGCTGGGATGGACGTGGTTCTTCAACCATCCCACACCCATCCTGGGCTGTAGCTGTGCTGGAGAACATGAACATCAAGTGCTGGTCCTGCTTGTGGAGCACCATTCCCACATGGAGAACATCTGGTGGGTGCCATCCCATGAGCCTTGGCGCAGAGCAGCTGGGAAGGGGACGATGCTTCCACCCTTTCAACAGGGCACTTCTGCCAACTCCCCCTTGAAATCCCCAGGGGATTTCTCCAGCGAGGAGATGCCGCTGCTGGCTCGAAGCCTGTTTGTTCCCAAGGAACAATCCCAAGCGGTGGTGGCAGAGCAAAGCCATTACCGGCGAGGATGAACTTGGCTCAGTCTCCATGGCAACGCTGGCCGGGTCCCGGCGCTGCTCCATGCACACGAGTCCCGTTGACCTCACTTAGAATTATTACCTTTAGCCAAATAAAATAATTTGTGTTAATAAAGAGCCCGTTTCCTCTCGGCCTTCACGAGCCTTCCCCAGAAGGCAGAGTGACTCCTTAATTACACTTTTACTGCGGGGTGATTAATGCTCAATGTGTGATGCTCCGTTTAAATAAGTCGCTTATTAACACCTTTAATATGCTTTAATTTTCTTCCTTTCCCCCCGTTTCCCACCTCCCCTCTCCCAGGCTGGTGGTGGGAAGGGCTGCACAGCGCTAGGTGGAGCTCCGATGTTAGGGATGGGTGCCCAACCTGCACCCGTGGATGAGCCCTGGGGTCCTGCGGACCCCCTGAAGGACAAAGTGATGGGAAGCAAAATGGGAACCCCAAGGATGAGGGTCTTGAGTGAAGGGCAGCCATGGCATGTTGCAGGGCAGGATGTGGCCATGCTGGGTATGGAAACTCCCATCGTGGTCCAGCTCTGTCCTCTGTGGCTGCTGGAGATGGCCCATCCCACCCATGAGAGATGCAGATGGAGCAGGGCTGTCCTGAGGAACCTGCTGGGGCACAGCAGAGCACTGAGCACATGGCGGGGGGACACCCTTTTCTGGTCATTCCAAACAGGGTCTGTCTTTGGGATGGGTGATAGACGCCGCTGTGGTCCCTCCATCTGCCCAGACCAATGCCTGCATGGAGGGGGATGAGGAAGTCGTCACTGGCACTCATCAGTGCTTTCCCTTTGGATACTTGGAGGCAGGATCCAGGCACTTGCTGCCCCTGGCACCCTTTGGGCAGGACCATGGGAGGGTGAGAGAAGAGGGCAATGTTGAGGCCCTGCATGGCATTTTAAGGATCATTTTCCCTCCTGCTCATTGTGTGGTTGGTGCTTGGCTGGTGTTTCAGACAAGGCAGACGTCCCTGTTGCCATCTGAAATGGGTTGTTTCTTGTGATTGCAGCTCAATTTCTAAAGTTAAAAAGTCATTCTGGTTTATATCAGGTTTCTCTTTTAGAACTGTTTTTATTTGTGCAGCAACAGATGTTTATAAATACATGTTGTTATTTGTCACATAAGAGAGTGTATTAACAGGAGTAGTAGATTCCAGACTGCTTCACCTTACTGTGTGTGGGTTTATGAGGTGCCAAAACCTCCTCTTTCCAAATCTCACGTGTGATAATTTGCTTACAACTGGGTGAAATGTGAGGATGGCTCCGGCCAGGAGCACCTCCCAGAGCACCTACAGCCTCAGGGTGCAAACCAGGACATCCATCCGTGTTGGTTCCCAGCATGGGAACTCGATCAAGTAAATCAACATCTGGCATTGTTGTAGAGTTTGGAGATAACATCGGTGGTTTCTCCCTTTGCAGCCCTATGTGAAGACAGAGAAGGTGGCAGGAGATGCTGGCAGACACGAATGCAATGGGGGAGCCAGGGCTGTTAAGCCAAACTGTTCCCTGTGCAAAGGATGCCATGAGGGATGCTGCGAGGGATGTCACAAGGGATGCAGCAAACGATGCTATCGTGGATGCAGCAAAGGATGCTATGAAGGATGCTGCGAGGGATGCCACAAGGGATGCAGCAAACGATGCCATCATGGATGCTATGAAGGATGCTGTGAGGGAGGCAGCAGAGGATGTTGTTAAGGATACTGCAAGGGATGCTGCCTCCACGAGGCCACTGCTGCTCTCCTGCTGCTGCCAGCACAGGAGCTGAGTCGTGCTCTGGGCATCACGGCTCCTGGGGTGGCTTCACCCTTGCCCTGTTCAGGTCAGAGGTTCCCAGAGCTTTCCCCATCCCTGTGGGAGCAGGATCAGGCCCTGCATCCACACTGCTCTGTGTTACTGTGTGATCGATGCTGTCCGTCAGCACCGAGAGCTCCCGTGCACCTCTTTAAAGAACTCCATTTACTGCTACAATGAACACAGGCGGCTCGGCAGGGAGCGATGGAGCCGAGGGGGAGCCTCTTTATTTATACAGACAGCTAAAAAGGACAACCTCACAAGAGATGACATTTACCCAGCAGACAGGAGCTGCTTTCCCAGGTTGGGTTCCTCCTCCTTCACACCATCCATTTTGGATCTTGGAATTCCTGCCTGCCTTCCCGGTGCCAGAGCTGGGGTGGAAGAGTTGCTCCCTGCAGCCCTGGTGCCAAACACATCGATTCTGGGCTGAACTGTCCCAAAGTGCAGCTGATTCCCTCTCCCAACTGCCTTTCCCCTGGTTTCTTCTGGAAATGGGATTTATTATCCCTCTTATACAGTGGAATGTTGAAGGGAACTTGTTAAAGAGCTGCTGCTGCTGGGGGGGTGCTGAGACTCACTGCAGGGTTAAACAGAACTGCAGAGAAGCAAATGATTCCTGAATGAACCTATCCCTTAATTCATCAGTGAGAGCTCTGGAGGCAGTGCTCAGGTGCTTCCCAGGCATCATCTGGTGGAGCTTTCCCTTGGGAACCTCAGTTTTCCCATCCAGGTGCCAGGTAAGGATGGCTGCAGATTACCTGGAGTGCAGAGTTATCTCCTCGAGTTATTTCCTTTTCTACCCTCAGCTTGAGGACTTCCAAAGGGAATTGGAGGTTTGCTGTTGTCTCATCCCCTTGCTACTGATTCTGTTTTACTGGTTTCTCCTTCTCTTCTCATCTTCTTGGTTCAGGCTGGAGGGGACCCTGGGAATAATCTCTCATTAAATGATGCTAATAATTCTATTCATAGAAAATGCCTTGTAAAAGCCATAAAACCTCTGGTTTTCCCCTGCTCTGTCTTTCTTCTGGGGTGGGAGATGTTTGTTGCTTTGGTTTTAGTTTCTCTTCCCCTTTGAGGAGTTTGGAAAAGGGAGGAGCTTTGCTTGGGTTCAGTCTGTGGAGTCCCAAAGCTCTGGTTGAGGAATAGCTGATGGAAATCCTGAGCCTTCCACTCATTTCAGTGCTAAATTAGGCATTTTCTTCATTGTTCTTGCTGTTCACCACCTCTCCCACAGAAAGGCACCAAAGACCCCTCAGCCCCCTCCCCTGCACTTCACCATTTGGAGTTCATTACCTCGGAGGGCTGAGCTGTGCATCAACCAGCATTTCCTAATAGTCATCTATTTCAGGACTAATTCCCATCGAAAATGAGCTTTTATGGCATTAAATAAAACTTCAGGTAATTCTGAGAATAATATTTCTCTAATGTTCAGGACCTGGGGTAAGTCTACAGCCCAGTTGATGCTGTTTAATCAGCGTGAAGCTATAGATACGGCACTGGTGGGGTGTGCAGGTTACTCCTCCTTTCTCTTTATTTTCCAGCTTTGTACCTTTAGTATCACTTTGCTTGCAGATGGGTATTTTGCTCTGTCATTTCTGACCTAATGGCACTTGCTTTTGCTATGTTTCAGCTGATGAAGTTAAGCAGCAAATAAAGGGAAGTTCATCTTCATCATGTGATGGCAAGGAGCTGGTGGCCTCCTGCTGAGGAGATGGGCAGTAGCAGCAGGTACTGCCCCAGCCCTTTGAGGATGCATTTATAGAATCCCAGCCTGGTTTGGGCTGGAAAGGACCTTAAAGCTCATCCAGCTCCAACCCCTGCCACGGGCAGGGACCCCTTCCACTAGAGCAGCTTGCTCCAAGCCCTGTGTCCAGCCTGGCTTTGGACACTGCCAGGGATGAGGCAGCCACAGCTGTTCCAATGTGCTTTTTCCTCTGTATTTTCAAGCCTCCCCAGGCTTGAAAGTGTCCCCTCCCCTGTTCCATCACCAACTCCACCACATCCCAAACCCTACCTCACTTCCTCCGAGGTGCCAGCACACAGTGAAGCCTGCAGGGACAGGCAGCACCTCCCCTGCATGTTAAAAAACTCCCTTAAAACTTAACAGTGGCCAGTAATGAACCAGCAAAGGTTTATTGCCTATAAAGGATAAAATTAATGTAAGTTATCCTCATAAACTCTCCTGATTTGTGCTGGTCCTTCCTGTTCTCCCTGCGTGGCTCTGACAGCCTGCTCTGAACTGCTAATGGGGAGCTCTTAGGCCTTGCTGGAGCAGGCTAATTAGCAGGTACCAGCCTTGCTTTGGGTGCTGACAGAGCTCAGGATGCTGCTGTGGCCTCTTCCTCCCATGGCAAAGCAGAGGCACCAATTCCAATGTTCTTTAAGAGGCTTCCTTACTAGGACACAGTCTTTGGTTAGTAACAAGGTGGTTTTGCACTGTTGGTCCAGCCTGTGCTCCTGTTCCACCAACCATCTGCACTGGGAATAATTCCTCAATGGGGAAATAATTCCTCAGTGGGGGAAATCCCACCTCAGTTTTTCTCTAATGCTGTAGCTAAAACCAAAATGAGAAACTGCTAAAAAAGCACAGAAGACAAATGCATACAGCCATGTAGCACATGTACCTGTGACTTACAGCCAGTGTGGTTTTATGGGGGTTACTTATTTCCAGTTAATTGATGAGGTTTAAAGGGGGAGCTAAACTTTTAGCCAATATATAGGGGAAATGATATTAAATCCCCATATTAAAGCTCATCATTAACCTGTTTGGGTTTTATTGGGCTAATGGTGAACACAACAGGCTGTGAATGGGGTGTTTAATTATTTCAGTGAATATTCATCACGTACAGGACATTGAGAGTAAATAAAGGGAAGAAATTGCTTCACAGTGATTGGGAGGTTGATTAGCAAAGGTTTGTCTTTAAATTGAGTGAGCAAGAAGCAATACACCTGCACTGTAAACCCTCAGGTTTGCAGTTGCTACATACATACATATATATGCACACACACATATATATATATATATATATATAAAAGAAATAAATATATCCTTTACTAAGCAACTTATTAGGGTTATTTGTTTTCAATGTCAGATATTTAGGGAGTGGGTTAAATAAGACATCACACAGGCACAAAGTGGAGACCTGCCCAGCTACCTCCTGCAAGGGCTACCAAAGCTCTGATGGAAGTTCTTTGTCCTACATTGTGTGTAAGGGCTCGTGTATGTTTAACTGGAAGATGGATGTCCTACAGACAATAGGATTGGATGCCATAAAGGGACGTGTGACTTGTGATTTAAAAGACTTGGTAACTTGTAGAGTGATGGTCTAAAATGACTTGATTTTATAGCTAGTTTCTGCCATCTGAGTGATGCTGCATGTATTGGTTGTATTTATAACTTAATAGCTTTTCTCAATTTTATTAGACTTTTTATGATACTTGTGGCTTTATGGTACTTCATAATTTCTCTCAGATTCATTAAATCCCATTGAGGGAGGAGCTAATGGCAGGTGATGCATTCCCAGTGCCATGGAGCAGTCCATAACCCCCCAGCATCTCCTTGGCCTCCTCTGGACTCGCTCCAAGAGCTCCACGTCCCTCTTGTGTTGGGGGCCTCGGGGCTGAAAGAAGCAGCATCTGCTTAGGGTTTGTATCATACCAAAACAGCCCCGGGCCAAGCACAGGAGGGATGTTGGACATTGCCTGCAGGCCCCAGGAGTCCTGGGAGAGGAAGAATAATGTTTCTTGGGGTCATCAGTGTCTTTCAAAGGTGCCTTCCATCCATGGTGGGATTAGGATAATTTTCCTCTTCTTGAACCAGTTAAACCAGTTATTTCCTTCCATAACCATGAGCCAGCAGGAGGGAAATCTTGCATTTAAAACCAAGGGGCGTTTTGGCAGCTTGGGCTTTGGTATTGACAAAATTCGGTGCTCTGTTCACTGTAACCTTTCTGCTTTGGTAGATTCCTTGTACCAAAGGCAGCGTTTCTGTGTTTTAAGGGTGCTAAAGCCTCACCCTGCAGTTAGGCTGATGCCAGCCCTTCCCAGTGTGTGGTGGCATCTCGGTACCACCACGGGGATGGTTTGTATGGAAAAAACATCCCTGCAGCTTGTCAGCTTTGGCATTTCTGTGCTTGAAACTCACCCAAAAGGAAGCTGAGCTTAAGAAAACTTGGGCATGACCCAACAGTAATCCATAGTAACGTATTGATGGCTTCTTGGGGTGTTGCAGCTCTCCTGCAATGGCCTTTTCAGCCCTAAAATCATAGCCTCCAGGACAGACCCAGCAGCATCTCTTCTTCTATGGGCTTTTTTCCCCCTTTCTTTTTAAGAAAACAAAGGGAACCAACCTCGGAAGCCCCCAGACATCCCCATTTTTAACCAAAAATGTCATTTTTGTTAGTAGTACAATAGAGACCAAGCTGCAGGGCCCCAAGGGCAAGTGCCACAAATTCCCAGTGCCCCAGCCCGGGCTGTAATTGTCTCTGAAACAGCCCTCGTGTAGCAGAGCTGCTCCTCTTTAGAGGCAGATCAGGTCGCTTTAATGTATTCCCTGTGGAGTGGGAGCCCCCGGGATTATTCCTTTTGTATCGTTTAAAACAATTCAGTTCCCAATCCCACTTCCTGGAACATGGAAGAAGGTGGGGTTGAGTTCTCCAAGAAGCTCTGTGTCCCTATGGAGGGTGGTGGTTTGGGAGGGGGGACAGGGGTCCCCATCACCTTGCTTTCCTTTGCCTCTTTACGATCCCTGGAGATAAGGCTCTGCCTGGCTCGCCGCGGGTTCATTACCAGCTCTTGCTCGGAGGGGCTGCAATGCATTTATAATTTTTATTGTTATATCTTTTAATTTTATTTTGCTTTCCTTGCTGTCTTGCACAGGGGGAGATAGGAGCCCGTATTTATTACCGAGCAAACCATCTCCCTCCGCCAATGTATGTATCAGTTAATTTAATCTCCCCAGTTTTATTTAAACTGTTTTTCCTCCCTTTCTTCCCTTCCCTCCTCCCCTTCTCCCCCTCCTTTTCCTCCTCCTCTTGGTGCAAGGTGATCGGTTTGGGTTTTTTAACTGGGAACCGAAACTATCCCGGTGCCTTTTCGAGCGGCGCACTGAAAAGGCTTTCTCTGGTTGCTACGGCGTCGCTCTGCCTTTCACTGCTTGTGCCTGGGTGCCTCCCGTGGCCCCCGTCTGATTGACATTTACAAATTACCAAGCTGAGAGTGTTCAATCTTTGACCCGTGTGTTTCTATTCAGCAATGAGTGAGATTTGCAAGCATTTTGTCATATAATTACTGCAAATCCCTTGAAAATTTCCACAACAACGCCTGGATGAATGGTAATTTGTGCCGACAGCCGCCGGTGCCTTCACAATGCACCAAGATGCAAAACAGGCCCATTTTTTTTTTCTTTACCCTAAGATTTCTAAGGGGAGGGGGGAGAGGAAAGAAGGCAAAAGAAATGTTTTGCATGTGAGAGTGTTGTAAAATCTTTGGATTGTTGGATTTGTTTGCTTCTGTTGCCTGTATTTGTGCTGATTTTATTGTATTGACTGGATGCATTTTTTTTCCTCCCCTTCTACAGTTTTATTGTGTGTTGGTCATGTGCATCCATCACCCGCATTGTTCTCCAGGAAATTTATTCCACCTTTCAGCATGCTCTTGATAGGACTTATTGCATTACTAGTTAAGTGCTGAGATTTGCTACTACAAAGCTTTGAAACAGCCCCTTGTAATGTTTATTTGCCAGCCATGGCTGAGATCATATGTTTTCGTGGCACTTGGGGTCCAGCTGCAGCTCAGCAGCTGGCAGGGATGCACTGCTCAGGGTTTGGGCTTGTGGGATGGGTTGGGTACATCTCCAAAGTAGGCAGTGAATGGGAGAGCAGCAAAGACCAAGAAGGAGGTGGGTGTCCAACACCTGTTGAAATAATCATGGAATCATGGAATCATTTGTGTTGGAAGGGACCTTAAAGCTCCTCCAGCTCCAACCCCTGCCACGGGCAGGGACACCTTCCACTGGAGCAGCTTGCTCCAAGCCCCTGTGTCCAACCTGGCCTTGAACACTGCCAGGGATGGGGCAGCCACAGCTTCTCTGGGCACCCTGTGCCAGCGCCTCAGCACCCTCACAGGGAAGAGCTTCTGCCTAAGAGCTCATCTCAGTCTCCCCTCTGGCAGGTTAAAGCCATTCCCCTTGGCCTGTCCCTACATCCCTTGCCCAAAGCCCCTCTCCAGGTTTCTTGTAGCCCCTTTAGGCACTGGAGCTGCTCTAAGGTCTCCACAGAGCCTTCCTTACCTATAACTGTCTGTATGATAATGTTTTGATGGAGTTCAGTAAAGTATTTGCCTTTAAACAACACTTTCAGTTCATTCAAACCACCTTTTCAGAACTTCCCTACACTGATGCGTGTCTATATTTATATGTATATATATGTGTGTATATATATATATATTTCTCTGTATCTACAGTTGATGCTGCTGCATTGGGAGCCTTCCCAGGCTTTTTGCCTGACATGAGAATCATGATAGACGTTTTGTTGTGGTTAACACCAAACCAACCTTGCAAGAAGAATAAGAACCAAATCCTGTTTTGGTATTGCTTTTATTTGCTGCCTTCTGCTGCTGGCTGCGTTTCTGGGCCAGGGCAGAAACCTCTGTTTTTGGGGTTTATTTAACATGAGGGTGGTTGTGCTGCTGCTGGTGGCACCACATCAATGGGTTTTCTCGAGGGTACGAAACTGGATGTGTGTGCTGAGGAGAGCAGAGCTACGGGAGGGCTGATGGGGGTGAGCCCAGCCAAGGGCTCGGCTGGGTCTGCAGACCCATTGCTGGAGCAGGATGTTTCCCAAACGTGACCCAGTGCAGGAGCCCCACAGAAGGATGCTGGGGGTGAGGCTGGGTCGGCTGCTCAGGGTCAGCTCATCCTCCCCCAGCCAGTACTCATGGGGCGCATTTTGATACCTATGATGAAAACCCCCTTCCAAATCCCATGTATGATTATTCTTCCTG
Source organism: Pezoporus occidentalis (assembly GCF_034315485.1). Classification (NCBI taxonomy): domain Eukaryota; kingdom Metazoa; phylum Chordata; class Aves; order Psittaciformes; family Psittacidae; genus Pezoporus; species Pezoporus occidentalis. The sequence continues at coordinate 1,921,041 of NW_026913673.1, read as the reverse complement.
TGGTGTTCCCTCCGAGTCAGCCTCGACTGCACTGCAGTATTTTCCCTTTGCTGAGGAATTTCCTCCCTTGTCTTTGCAAGTGATTATCCCAAACCACAGCGAGCAGCACTAAACCACACACTTCAAGCTCTGGGAGCCGTAAGCGCAGGGATGCTTGCGCAAAACCAGGCTTGAATGGGTTTGGATGCGTTTTCTTTGGCCGCTTTTAAACGTGAACCAGGAGCAGGCTTCTAGGAGCTGAGCAATGGGGAAAAATAGGGTGGGGTGGGATGGGAAGAGAGTCGTGATATAACTCACAAGGTATTGTCCATGTGGAGCTGTGTTGCAGGAGCGTGGCGTGCAGCGGGTCAGCGTGACGGATCGCAGGCAGAGTTTGGTGACTGCAGCGTCTGAACAAACCACTCTTGTCATTAGGCTGGAAATGTAATCTCTGCAAAAGAAGGGGCTATGGTAGACTTAGCAAGATCTGTTCCTGTTATGGGAATTTAATGCACCTGGTAGAAACTAACTGCAGGTCATCAGGTTTTATTGGCACGGTGCAGACGTGCAGCGTGATGAACTGATGTGGCAAAACATTCCCAAAGAGCAAAAATAAATAACCCCACGTCGGGGTTTGTAGTGGGTGTCATTGAAATCAGAGCAAATGCTGCTCTTCAGACACTTGTCTCTTCATCCCTGGTAATTTCTGCTGCTGTGCTGCTGATGGAGATGGGCTTTGATAGAGGGTTCGCAGATAAATTTTGGTCTGACACATATCTCGAACTTGTGTAGTCACCTACTAATTTAAACCAATTTGCCCTGGGTGATGGGTGAATACACTTGAAAATTAAATGGGTCTGATTTAAGCAGCCCTTCTCTGAAGCCAAAAGATTATATAATTAAATTAAAAGAAAATGTGTTTTATAATAAACTGTATTTCCTCTTGGCAAAATCCAATTTTGAAACAAGATTGTAATATCATATCTAAAAATGTTTTCCCATGGGTATTACCAGTCTATTTCATTTAATTGTTTTCACCCATCATATTACGAGCTTCCCAAGTAGTGGAATGAGTGTGTTTTTCATGAAGAACAAGGGAGGAAATGGCAGGGAAAGGGAAGGCTGGCCCTTGAAGATGGGGTGGTTGCCTTGCAGCCTGCTCCAGGCTCCTGGTTCCTCACCCAGGGCGATGCTGTGGCTGGCACAGATTGAGTGTCACACGGTTAGAGCCTGATGGCCGTGAGGCTCTTTGGATGAACGTGGGTTCTGGGGAGCTGTGACCGGCCTTTGGTGTCTCAGGTTTTCAGTGTCCAGTGCAGGAAGGGGCTCAATGAGCTGTGCTGTAAAGATTCTGCACTTAAGCAGAAAATATTTAACACTTTGGGTACGAGCTGCTGGGAGCCTTCCTCCTGTTTATGCCAATACAAAGGGGTTTAGTAATGCTGGGGGGTCCCTGGGTGTGCCCCAGCATGAGGATGAGCAGGATCAGGCCCCCAGGGTGAGTGGGACCTGTTGTAGGACCAGCAGCACTTTGGAGTGGGATTCTGGTGGGTGCCACAGTCATCCCACCAAGTGCTCAAACCCCAGATGAGGGGAAGCTCCACATAACTACAGGGTAGGCTTCAAGTGAACCATGAGCCAATTCCACCCTTAATTAATCTGCTCATTGTCCTCTATATACATTCACCTGTTCATCTGTTGTTCCAGCAGGCAGAGAGCACCACGAGGGGAGACGGGCATCACTTTCAGTCTTGCACATCTGACGTGGCTGACAGCGATGCGAAGCCAAGGCAACAGCAGCTTCGATGCTCCTGATTCTGCTTGGATTTGGCAAACTTTGGCAGAACGCATCATCAGAACAGTAAGAAAAGCTGGGGGCGCAGGGGTGACCTTTGCTGTTCTGCTCCCACTGAACCCCATCAGTGCTGCCGGCTCTGCTCTGTGGAGGGGCTGGAGGAGCCGGGAGATGGGGCCAGAGAGCAGCAGCTCTGTGTCTCTGCTCCTTGCAGGTCCCTGCTGGACCCATTTATTTCCTAGATGGAATGGGCCTATTTATTATAAGCAGTGATACGTTAATCATGGGCAGAGGAGTCAGAAACCGGCCTGGTGATGATAAGCAAAAGTGTCTCTGCGTGAGAGCTCGGCATGAATCCTCCCCTGCTCTCACTGTGGAGGCAAACACCCTTCCACCACGGGAACAGCTCAGGTGTCCTCACCTCCCTCATCCCACATTATCTAATTCTCCATTAGAAAACCCCAAATCCGTTTTTATATTTGGTTTTTGGGGGGTGCGCCACCGTGTGTGGGGTCTTTCTCAGGGAGGAGCATCCCTGGGTACCTGCAGTGGGCAGGTTTCGGAGCAGCCATGGCAGCTTTGAACATCCCACCACCATGGGCAGGACCACAGGGTCCTTTCCTTCTGCATCTTTCCCCCATCAAGGTCCTTTCCTTCTGCATCTTCCCCCCCCCCCCCCCGCCCATCAAACAAATCAGCTTTTCCACTGTAAAAACTTCCCAGGACTCATTGGCTTTTTAATGCTGGGGGTTACACAGCCCCCAAAGCTCAGGGACCACACTGAATCAGTGCCAGCTGCTTGATGATATCCTGGGTGCCCCCCAAACTAAATCCACGTTCAGTAACACGGAAGGAGCTGTGCTGAGCAGGGGCTTCCTGGGGTCTGCAGCACTCGGTCGCCTCATTAAATCCTTCAGAGCCTTTATCAGGGACAAACCCGTCGACTTTCTGGGCAAACGTTGATTAAAGCAAGAGCGAGCAGGAGTTGAAAGGCTAATGTTATCAGTTTTAGCGCGCTGGGGTGGTGCTTGCCGGAGGTAAAACAATCCTGCAGCGGAGAGCGGTGATAAGTGATGCTGCGCCTGAGCCAGCCGGGCTGGATGAGGATGAGGATGTGGATGTGGGACCGGGGGGCATCGGAGGGGGAAGGACGAGGGCATTTAGATGGGAAGTGTTTTCCGCAGGCGTTCGGCTGCTGTCAGCCATTTTAGCTTCCTGAATCCTATTTCCCTGGTGCTTCCAAGAGAAGCTTTTTGGGGAGTCCCCAGCTAAAACTCACATTTGCATTTAAATGGAGCTTTTATTTTTGGTTTTAATGAGCAGGATGCATGGGAGACTTGGACTATTAGGTTTCCTTGTGGGAGAGAGTGTGGAATTCTCTCACCTTTTACACACCCCCCCCCATCCCCTTTAACGCGATGCTTGAAATTAGACATGAAAAAAAGGAATAGTGCGTCTTTAAGGGGAATATAATCATAAACAAATAAGTCTGGTTGCCCTTGCAGCAGAACTAATCTTCCCTCAGCTGAGCTGCGATATAGATCAGTAACAAGAGCCACGCGCAGGGGGTTCCTTTGAAATGCATAATACCTCCTCGTATAAATTGGAGTTGGTGTGATGGAGCTGTGAGATGACATATTGTGGCATGACCCCTCTCTACTGATTGTGGGTGAACCCTGCAAAGGTAAATCTAACACGGCGCACACATCAGACAATTTCATTTTCATCACCCAGGGACAAAAACATAGCAACAGAAGCTTTTCAAATGATAATCTGCATGCCAGGCGCAATAGTTCCCTGCCTCCTGCCGCCTTCTCCTCCTTTTTTTTGCATGCTCAATTCATGATGTAGGTGAAAGGAATTAGAAATTGCTTCCAAAGTTCATTCATTCCCTTCTTCTTCTTCCCTTTCTCTTCCTCCTTCTCCGTTTGCTTTTGTTCTCTCTTCCTCTCTCTCTTCCTCCCTTTCTCCTGCCTTTGTCTCCTCTTTTGCTTTTTTTTCTCGTTTTTATTTTTCACTCCTTTCCTTTTTTCCTTCTTTTTTTCCCCCCTTTTTCCTCTGCCCCCCCTTTTTCCTCTTCCCCCCCTTTTTCCTCTTCCCCCCCTTTTTCCTCTTCCCCCTTTTTCCTCTTCCCCCCTTTTTCCTCTTCCCCCCTTTTTCCTCTTCCCCCCCTTTTTCCTCTTCCCCCCCTTTTTCCTCTTCCCCCCCTTTTTCCTCTTCCCCCCCTTTTTCCTCTCCTCCCCCCTTTTTCCCCCTTCCCCCCCCCTTTTCCCCCTCTTCTTTCCCTTTTTTCCTCCTTCCTCTTTCTCCCTCTAAAAGTTTTGGCTGTAACTGATCCATTCTTCTCATCCCCTCAGGGACATTCCAGTAATAATGATTTATAGGAGCTGAAAAATCCACGCTCTTGCTGTTCCTAACCAATATCCCTCCTACCCTCCAAAAAGGGAGTTTTCTTGCAGAAGAGCTCTCCGTACGAAACCTTCTCCCCTGCTTCTCTCCACTACCCCCTTCGCCTTCCTGCACTTTTCCATTCAAGTATTAGGAGGAATCAGCCAGTTTGCATCATGCCAACCAGGAATACATCACCCTGCACCACCGTATCTCATCTAGGACTGGTTACAGTTGACTAAAATGATGCTCTAGTTGTTCTTTGTTCTTGTCTCTGGTGGGTTTGTGTTGGGCTCTAGTCTTTGGAGGCTGAGAATGGTTTAGGAAAATCCCCCTCACAAATCCAGGTGTGTTTGCAAACCAGGTGAAATGGGAATCGTCAGTGCCCATCCAAGCACTAGAGCTGATGGTGGCTTTGTCATCATGGTGGTGGCTCCGTGCCGGGGCTGAGCCCGTTGAGCTCCTGTGCAAGCAATTGTGTTCATTAATTCCTATGCTCATCAGCACTCTGGTAGTGCCTTGGGCTGGTTCTTTGTGGCTGTGATGCTCCAGACTGCCCTCTCCTCCATGTAGTAGCTACAAGGTGTTGGGGACATTTGATGTCTCTCATCTTTGCCCCATGGGATAATTGTGGGTGCAGGAGGAGCAGATTTGGGGTGGCACAGGGTGGGCACTCCAGAGCAGGGGTTATCCCTGGGTGTCCATCTGCCTTCCTGCACTGTGCGTTCCCATCTGCTTGGCTGCAGGACAGCCTTGGAGGGAACAGAGCAGGGACCCGGATGCTCAGTACCCACAGAGGTATGGCATGGCTTTGGGATAGCCCCATTCCTTGGCTGTGCCTCAGTTTCCCCATCAGTGTAGTATATCCCTGAGAGCTCTTCAATTGAATTTACAAAGTGATGTGAAAAGCTTAGTAACCTCAGAAGCCACAAGGTCTTACTCCTTGAGGAGGGGTTTTGCAGGCACATGGAGACACCAATCCCATTTGGAAAGGAAGAACAGACAAATCACATGGGATTTTTATGGTGAGCTTCACATCACCATGCTCGCAATTAAATAACCCCACCTTGGGTGGCACCGACGAGCATGGGGTGCAATGGGAAGGCTTAAATCTGCTCACAGGTAAGGGCCATCATGGGCCCCTAATCCCGTCACTGCCTCCTCCTCCTGACGCCGAGTGACACAGCTATTGTACACGTAAGGCAGTGACACAGAGATGAGTTTGTCGGTTCCACCTAGTGTGATTGCCATTTTCTCCTCACAGAGGAGAGGAGTGAAATTGAAGGAGAAAAGGTCAGAAAGCCCTGGTCATCCTCTCTCCTTCTCCCAAATCACTTGTTCCTCCGGATGGAAATGAGAAATGACAGGTTCCCGTGCCGCTTGGGATGCAGGCAGTCCCGAGTGAAACAAAAAGGAAAGCTGGTTGGAGCAGGGGTGGGTAGCAATGAATGTAGCCTGTTAATAATGCATTTCAGAGGCACGGGATCCTGGTTATTGTTCGTGGCATCTGCTAACGCCAAAGTGACAGTGACGAGTTCTTTGATTAGGAGGTCCCCACCACCTCCTCCCTCCTGGCCCTGCAGAAGGGGTTGTGGAAAGCACCACCCTTTGCCTAAAATCCCCACTGAATGCTTTGCATGGGGGGCACTTGGGGAAATGGCTCTTTTCTTGCCTTCTCTTTCCACTTTGGTGCAGAAATGTCTCAGCTCAGGATCAGGATAATCTCATCCTGAGAGTGCTTTTTTTTGCTGGTATTTGGGTTTCCTTCCCTCATTCCTCCCGCTTTGCTCAAAGGAACCACAGTGATGCTGTCCATCCTCCTCATGATTTCAGTGCAAGCTGGCACACCCCTTTTGAATCCCAGGTAATGACTGAAAGCAAACACAACCAGTGGCACTTCCTTGAGTAGCCACTGACCCTGCTTTGGGCCGCCTCTCCCAGGGGGGTGCTGGTGCACATGGAAACTCCTGGGAAACGGTAGCTGCACCCACAGCAGAGGATGCTTGGGTGGCGTGGGTCAAGGCAGCACTCGTGTCCTCCTGCCTACAAACCATCCTGCCCACTTCTTTGTGTACTTGTAACTCTTCCCCAGGTCCCCCCTGCAATATCTTTAATGGGCTGCATGGGATTTATTTTTTACTCTCTTTCTGTTTGTTGAAGAAAGAAACTTTTTGACAGGAAACATGGGGAGAGAAATCCTATCTTTTCCTGGGGGAAAAATAAGTGCCAGTTTTGTTCATCTCTATTTCTGTGTCAATGGGGTTCTTAAAAAGAGAGATTGTGCCTGAGGTCCCCATCTCAATAGACAAAAAGCCTCATGACTGACAGCATGAATTCAGTGATTTTACTGCATTCTGGGTAGGAGGAGGAAACACAGAAACAAGAGCAAGAGAAACACACGCTGCCCAGGTCGAAACTGTTTCCCAGCGCTGTGATTTTTCCTGAGAACTGAAATCAGCAGCATCTGGGCTGGGAGGATGTCAGCTGGCAGGGGGCAAGCTGGGCTGAAATACCCACAGATGTAAGCACTAAAACCTGTGTTATGGTTAGAAGCTCAGCATAATCAGCATCAAGCCAAGGGACAGGCTCTCCTTCCCCAGCGGTGTTGTTCAGACCTTCTTAGTGGGGTACCTGAGCTTGGGCAGGGTTGGGATTTGCTGCCTTGGCTCAGCCTCAGGTTGCTGGCTTCTGGGAGAGGCCATGGGATGGTTCTGCTCTGAGTTAATTTGCTCCTGCTGAATACTTGATGTCTCCCCTTTCTTTACACCAGATGTAGCGGCTGGAGGCGTCTTCTGTAGGTGTTTCTACCTGGTCTTCAGTAAAATGAAAGAAGCAACAGCAAATCCAGTTCAGATTGGATGTAAGAAAACCTCTTTCTAATTGATGGTGACCAAGCACTGGAAGAAGCACCTGAGGTGTGAGGGAATCTCCATCCTTGGACAGTTTAAAATTCATCTGAAGAAGGCCTTGAGCAAGCAGATGCTCCATGAAGGCAGTGGCTTTCTGCAGGAGCACAGTGAACCTCCTCCTTGCTTTCCTCATCTGCTCCCCCATCACCTGTCTGTGCAGATCCAGGTTTGGAAGGTGATTTACAGCTGCATCCTTTGGCAGAGTGCTCTGCTAATGCATAACTGTGCTACAGCCACTCATGGGAAGGCACTTTGGCTGCAGTGCAGATTTTGGGCTCTTGTGCACGCAGGATCTGCCACCCAGCACCTCCATGTGTTCATCATCCCCTTCACACATCAGCAGCACAGTCCTTTCCTTGCCAGCGAGGATGAATAAAGCCCATGGCCAAAGCTCTGTGCTTAGAGTGTTTGCTCCAGTGTGTTTTCCTCTTTGGGAACAGGATGGCTTCTAGGTGCCTTTATCCAATACCCAGGCTTGTTGGTGCTGGTTTCTTGACCAAAGCCAGGCTAAACTAAAGATAAGAAGCTGATGAGCTGCAGCACCAACCAGCAGTGAACGTGTCTGAGCTATCAAAGAGGTCTCCATGGCAAGTCTACTCCTCAGGCAGGAACTTTTCCAGCCACTGAGCTCTCCTTTCCCTGGGTGCTGCCATTTCCATGCTAAGCTGTACGGTTATAGATTTTAAGATAAGATGCTTTTGTTTCCCAGTTCTGAGTTACCATTTGAAACCGATATGACAGGCCTAAGGCTACTCTAGGAATTTGCTACAAGTTCCCATCTCACGCACGTGGTGCCAGTCAAACAGCCTCCCTCTGCCTCAGCCTATTTACTCGCTCAGGGATCTATTCTTAAAAGTTATTAGCAGATTACTGGTTTCTCTCAACCTCGGGCACCAATCTCCCAAAGATACCATTGTACTTTAATAAGGTGCATTTGATAATCCTCAGATAAAGGCATTGAAGTGGGGGGGGGAGAGGGAGCACCGATTCATCTAAGGGGCACAGGCTAGGGAAGGGTTAAATTACTCATGTTTCTAAATGGCTGAACTACTGTATGTTGTAGTTTTCAACTGCAAATCATCTTTAATAGCAGACATCACGGGATGGCTCATTACATTAAGCTATTTTTCATGCTATCTCCTGTAATATCCTTTAATCCAATGCGTTTCAAATCACCTCAGGCTAAAATAAGAGACATAGCGATGTAATAGCCTAGTGTATTAGTGGGTTAATTGCCCTGTTGTACTCTCTGGTAGATATCTCTGGAATGAGTTCTATATTAATTGTAAATTGCTTAATACATTTAACTCCTTGAGCAGCTTGGGCCTCTGCTATGTCTTTAATGAAGGGGAAAACTTCGGAGTTGTCAATAGTTGTTTTGTGGTGGGCAGCACTGCAGGGTGCCCCGGTCCTCCCCTGCCAGCACCGCGCATGTGCAGCAGCACCTCTGCACTGAAGGAGACTCAGCCCTGAGCTCTGAAGGGAAAATATTGCTGATTCCTGGCAGCAGCGAAGTTCTGGAAGCAAGCTGACAGAGAGCAGATGGAGATGGAGTATTAGGAAGAAGTTCTTCCCTGTGAGGGTGCCCAGAGAAGCTGTGGCTGCCCCATCCCCGGCAGTGTTCAAGGCCAGGTTGGACACGGGGGCTTGGAGCACCCTGCCCTAGTGGAAGGGGTCCCTGCCCATGGGTTGAACGTTAAGGTCCCTTCCAGGCCAAACCAGTCTGTGATTCTATGATGTCATTCTGCTCCAGTCCTGCAGAGCCTCACCTCGCTCAGAGGGTGGTCACCAGCCAGCTTCTAGATGAGGATCTGCAGAGGCAGCAGCACTGGGACTGCGGAGACACGGTACATCCCATTGTGGCCATCCCGACTGGACAATCAGAGATGCTGTGGAGTTAATAAAGAGAAGGATTAAATAATACATAAGATTTCAGGCTCATCTTGCCAGAGCTGTGGCCAGAAAGGGAAGATGAATGAAACCCTCTGCAGCTCTGTCAGAGGATGCAGCAGCAGCAGGTCACTCACATACAGCTCTCCAAGTATTGCCCATAATGTGCAGGAGCTAGTGTTCTCAAATGACTTCTGCAGCACCAGGCAGACCTGCCCACAGCTTTTCTAAAGACTGGAACCTAAGTGTCACCAGGCTACTGCAGGATAATGTCACTTATTTCTTTGGATTGCTCCCAGGTTGTGTCAGGGGGTGGAATAAGGAGCAGGCACAGCGGAGGTTGGAGGAGGCTCTATTATTTGCAGGTGAGACGTTCTTGACTCATCTGGGATATTGTGGTTTTTAAAAGCCCTGGCAATAATGTTAGTGTCGATTTAAAGGAAAGGCACAGAGCAGGAATGCTGGAAAACTCCTTTTCCTGAAGTGCCACCTATTGCTTAAAACCAGCAGCATCACGGTGGTGGTGGTGAGGAGACCACAGGTCAGTGGTCTGAGTTTAACCTGTGTGATAAAGAGCCCTGTCCACCTGCTCGACCTGACCTGACCTGTGCAGCTCAGCCCATTCCCCAGTGCAATGTGGCCGTGCCCTCAGGCTGGTTCTGTTACAGATGCCTTTTCTGCATCTTACATCTAAGATAAATATAATACTCGTAAAGATGCAATTCAGGAAGCCTTTTATAACACACTTAACTTTAAAAGCACTGGAACTTGAACATATGTTTAACAGAGCAGTGTTTTAATGCTCCTTTCAGCTGAAGCGTTTATGCTTTGGGTTTCAAATGGGGGGGGGTTAAATAGGGCTTTCCCACCCCAGCTTCCATGGGGAGCCCAAGCAAGGAGGCAAAGCAGGGTGCGTGTATGATTCCTGTGCTGGGGTGGGAACAGCAAGGCTGTCACCACACAAGCTTTCTGCACATGTTCCTGTCTGGGCTTCCATGCAGGCCTCAGAGGTGGGGATTCAGCATGGCTCCATCTGCAAGGAGAGATCTGAAGTCACTTGCCACCATCACATATAGCAGCTCAGAGCTTTAACTCTGGATTTTGGAAGCCACCCTGCACTGTCTCACCCCTGCACCATGCACAGTTCTGGTTGTTATCGATGCTCCATAAATTCACATAACTTCATATGGGATTCAAACACCCAAGTAGGCATTTCCATTGCTAGTTTGAGGACGTTAATACTAAACACAGATGGAGATTTATTTGGCTATTACACCCCAATAATGCTTTTTGTCCTCACTGAAGCCGTGGAACAGGGGGCATGGTGATGAGAGCTCTGCTCACTGGGGTAGACAAGGAGAATGGAGTCTTGCTCAGGTGAAGTCGACTAGAAATTACCCTGGCAATCAGCATCTCCTTTAGTCACCTTTGTTATGAGCACAGCAAAACCAAAAGGCTGCCTCAAAAGCACTGAGGCAATTGTTTTTTGCTGTACTGACTTCAGTGGAATTACTTCTGATTTAAACCTTGGGAAGTGAGAGAGGAGCCAGATACTGTGTAATTCTGCTCTAGCATCACCTCTTCCCATTAACAGTTCCTCCCATTTACATGAATAGTTAGCTTGAGCTAGAAGAAATATCATCCCTCTGGTTTCCAACCTGATGCAAAGATACTTGTGAGGCAACCTGAATGGAAACTGCATAACTTGGGGAGGAAGGTTTCTGAATCTAAACAGCAAGTTGTTCTTTGAAGGCAAGACACAAAGTGCTTAGACTGCTGGAAAAAAAACCCATCAAGTCATTCTCTCTCTGTAAAAGAGGTGGTAATGCAATCTGAGCTTAATTTTGATGGCACACTGTACTTCACAACAGTGACAACACCTTAAAACTGTAATGAAAGGGCCTGATTTATTACTGAAATAATCCATTTAGCACTCCAATAAATAAAGGGAGAAAATACACCCAATATTTCGGCAGAAGGGAGGGAAAAAGAGAGAGGAAAATGGCCTTGCACAGCAGTTTTCTGGAGGTGCAGCAGGGATTGTGGCCACACGTTTTGGGGCTGATTATTTTCCTGCAGACAAACATAAATACAAAGTTAGGTCTGAGCTTTAGGCCTGGTGTCCACGCTGCATTGTGAGGTGCTTTAAAACCAGCAGCTCTGTGAGTCTGGAATGCCAGGGCTCGTTTTGACTGACAAGGGTGGGGAGAAGGGGGGGGGGATGACTTGCTGCCTTACAAATATTTGGGTTTGAATACGCTCTGGTAGCTGGTATTAAGTGCAAGGCAAATGTATTTTCTCCTCTTAATAACACAATGTTACTCCTGCAAATGTCAGCTCCTGCCTCAGTCCTTCTCCATTTCAGTGGCACTTGCCCCCAGTGAAGACTGGTGGGTTTTATGCTCCCTCTGTATCACTTCCAATTAATCTGTTTAATATGCTACAGGAGCTGGCAGTGGTAATGGCAGCAAAAGCAACAGAATCCTCATGTGGCAGATGCTTGTGTCCTGGATGCACGCTGGAGAGCGGAGTTGCCATCTCTCTAGAGAGGAAGAAAAACTTCCTAACACAGAAGCAGTCGGTCAACAGAATGAGTTACCTGGGGAAGGTGCTGGACTCTGACACTGGAAGTTTTAAGGCCACGCTGGACCAAGCCTTGAGGAAAGATGCAGAAAGGATGCAAGTGTGGCTCTGCAGGGTCTGCTGCTTTCAATGAGGGATGGTATTGGTGTGACAGCAACGGTAAAGGGGTTCTGCACATCCCCAGCATCATGGACAACACAAACCCATGGCTCAGGAACATCCCCCTCCTCACCGTGCTAGGAGCCAGACTGAGAGGTGTTGGCCAAACCTTAGCACGCATAAGAACGTGTTGTGTCCCCATCTCCCAAGCCCAGCTCTCTTGGTGTCACCATCAGCCAGTGCTGCACACCACTTCTGCCATCATTCAAATGAAATGGGAAGTGCAATGGGATGAAAAAAATAGGGGAGAAAAAGCAGCAAACTGCAGCCACGTGGCCCTTTTAGGGGGATATTTTGCTGTGTGGCCTCAGAGCATCCTGCCTTGGTGGCTTCATCTGGAGGCTGGAGGAATTGCTTCAGTGCTGGTGTCCCACTGCACCCTGCCCAGGCCTAATTGGCCTGTTTGTTTTGCAGTAAGTGATTCCTGCCTGTCTTGGGGTGGATTGTTTTTCACACCATTAAATGAAGTTCTGCTGTATTGATCCCTGTTTTTCCAATTTGAAGCCTGAAAAGTGATGAAGACATTTTCTTGTTTTCTCATGTACTTTTCCCTCAGTTCATTTAGGTGACCTGTCTTTAGTTCCTTCCTCTGCTCGCTGTAATTGCTTCTTCAGAGTAATGTTACACCGCCAGTGCAGTACTGCAGCTGGGGTATGTTCTTCTGGAAGGCTGAAGGAAGGCGAGGTTGAAGTCATCAACCAATATTAACTGTGGGAGGTTTGTCACAAATGACATCTCAATAGCACCGTCTCAGTGCCTCCTGCTGAAGCCTCAGTCAAACAGTGCAGAGGATGAGGGCAGGACCATGGGACAGCTTCATCGCTTCAGGCTGCTTAAGATTTTGCTTAAGAGGTGGAAACACTGTGGATCGTGATTTTACTTTGGGCACAGGTATCGTTATTTGTGTCCTTTTTACCTCTGTGAAAAACCTGAATACTGGAATGTATTTAGGGATCTGGTTTTGTTTAGCACTGACCTAAGGGGTGGGTTATTTCAGAAGAGATCAATAGAGTGGGTGCTGAACTTAGGTTTAAGTGGCAAGTTTAATTAAGGAGGGAGCAATGGTTGCTCCAATGTAGCCTCTCTTGCAGTTAATTAGAGAACAAGGTCTAAACTGAGCCCATACACACAGAGAGGTCTTCTAGTGGCTTCAGTAGGCTCCAGGACTACTCTGCTTCAACATGTAGAGAAGAAATGAATTTCAGGTGCTTCCTGAGTGCTTCATAGCAGCACCTGGGGTACCTCTGCCCCTCGCCAGTGCTCCCAGTGTGCTCCTGTCACTCTGAAGCAAGGCAGAGTATTCCTTAGACTCTACAATGCTTCAGAAGAGTTTTACTCCCAGCCTTACCTGGTATTTTTGCTTCCCAGTTCACAAGGAGACACATAAAACATCCTTGTTTTAAGGAACTTGTTGCTGCTTTGATTTCTTAGGCAAGTGGATTTTGGTGGCTTTGCAATAAATGATGCTGCACAGCACTTTATTTTGCTTTTCATTGCAGGAAGGGAGTAAAGCAAGTGCTAATAAAGATGGGGAATTGGCAACGCCTGTGCAAGGCTGGGGGAATGGGCCCCACCTCTAAGATGCTTCCAAAGGGAGCTCAGCCCCTTCCCTGCTGTGATGCTGCTTACAAAAGCAGTGGGGGATGTCTGTGCGCACCCAGAGTCAAGCACGGCTCAGGTAAGCTCAGGAAGAATTTATTCCCTGCTCCTGGAAACAATCCTGTCTAAGAGCGAGTGGCCTGGAGGAGGGTGTGGAGTCTTGAGGGATCTGGAGTGCAGGAAGGCAGGTGTGCAGGGGGGGTTCTGCAGGTGCATCTCAGAGCACACTTATTAGGAAGATGATAATTTATTCTGCATTTCTGCTGCTATATTATGCACATAAACCTGAATTAGGTAAGAACTTTACTGCACAAATTGTGCTTGCTCGATGCGAGCACAAAATAAAGAGGAAGAGTCTTTTCTTTGGATATCTTCTGCTCTAAATGGGTTGGAAATGCTGAGAGAGGAGGTTTGGGGGGGGGGCAGGATGTGTCTTCATGCTCTCAGCATCTACTATCATGAGGTCCCTGCTCCAACTGGCCTTCCAAAGTGTTATCACAATGCCAAGTGATGCATAATACAGATTAGAGATAGGGAAAGGCACGTAGTAGGAAAAGAAACTTGTGCCAATGTATTATTCCAAGAATAGCAAAAAAATCTAATCTGCAGTTTGAGACCATGGTGCCATATGGATATCTGGGGGCAAATCTTGGGAATGATGTCCACCAGAGCTAAATGATGTGATGCATCTCAAAAGGGTCACTGCACCAGGCATCGTAAACAGCACAAAATCTATGAACAAGGAGGGTATCATAATTTCCTCCTTTCCCCTCCAAATGCAAAATCCCTGGGAAAAGGCTAAAAACTGGGAAAAGGGGTAATTCTCAGAAATGGGTGATCTGTTCATCACCTAAGCAATAGGCGAGGATTTATTTTGACTGTTTTTTGTTGTAAACTACCTTATGCCAATTGGTGATAAAGGAGGTGAGCCTTTCAAAAACCCACTTTCATAAACCACCGTATGACCTCATAGATATGCATGGGATTTAGAAATAACATGGGTTTTAATGAAGGCACTTGAAAGGTATGGTGCCATATTGCAATTTTATGGAAGATCTTAGATTAATGAAATTAAACGTGAACTGCATTGTTTAGATGATGAACTTAAGGTCATATCTGCAGCATTTGAAAGAGAAACCTTGAGTGGAGGGTGTAGAATCATTGATTTAGACCCTGGTAGACAGCTGAATAGCAAGCACTGAAGCATGAAGGTAAATTCCCATATTTCATTGTTAGAAGGTTAGCTGGTGGCTGCCAGCTTTTCAGTGATAATCACCAACCAATTCCACCCTGTTTCAAAAAAGATTTTGCCTTTGTGTGCTCAGACACTTTTAAACCCCATTCCTGCTCAAAGCAGGGGCATGCTGCTTAAAGAGGAGCTATTTCTGCAAAATATGGGATGGCAACGCATTGATGCTGGCCCTGGGTAGTGATGCTATTAAGTTCATTTGGATCATCAGCCATTTAAAATGCTTATAAGGAGAACAGAGACCGAGGCACCTCCTACTGGAAGTCACAACTACGGGTCGTCAGGAATTAGCTCTTTTGCTTCCTTAAGGTTTTTTTACAAGACGGTGGCTCCTTTCAGGTTTAAGTAGTGTTTTCCTCCCCAGACACACACAGACAGAGGGAATAAATGCATGCCTGTGTGTTAAACTAATAGACATGAATTTGTACAACAGGAAAATTGCAAGGAATGAAATCCTCAGGCCTTAAGAATAAGTGATAATGGAATGATACTGCCAATTACTGCTGGAGAACAGTGTTGTCACAGGGAACAGCTCATGGAGATGGAAGGATGAGGGGCGGAGAAAAGATTCCCTTTTGACAGTTTGCCATTAAAGGGAATTTGTCAAGGATGTTAAAATTAGATCTAACTGGGCCAGATCCTCAGATGACATAAATCAGTCTGTAGACTTCAAACCATGATCTGGCCTCTTTGTTCTTTCTTCATCTTCATTATCTGCATCATAACACCGCCGGAAAGCTGCAATGATGCTTTAAGCTCCATTGTCTTAGCGCTGAACAAATGCAGTGAGAGGAGGGATTTCAACACTTTCATCTGCTCTGCACCCTCTTTTATTGCTTAAAACATCCACACGTTTTAGAAAGCCTACAAAGCAAGTGTGGGAGAACGGTGATCTTATCTAGGCTAGGATTTAGGCTGTGATGTTAGTATCAGTTAGACAATCCACATGGACTGACCTGCTCTCAGTGTGGGTGAGATGAGCTGCTTTCCACAATGGCAAAGTGAGTGAGTCACCTTTAACAAGTGCTGCTGCATGCCAGAATGAAATGGGAATCCATCATCCTGCACCCAGCCCTGCTGATCAGAAATACAGTAATACTTAAAGGGAACATTTAGCTTCTGGGGTGGCCTGCTAGGGTGCGGGGGTCTAGCTGGGTGCAAGAGAGGGCAAACCTGAAAAGTAAGCTCTCAGACGGGAAAAGATCCTGTACTTCCATGTATGTTCTCTTCCAGCCCAAATTTTTGGCAAGCAAAGCTAAACTCTGCCACATCATGGAAACTGAAAGCTGCCAAGTAAGGAAATTAGAGAAGAAATAATGTTGGATAATGGTTGTAAATGAGTTGTGATCACTCCTTTCATGAGAAAGTTCCTTGTTTTTTCCCTGGTGTACACCACAAACGGCTTGCACATGATTTATTTGGGTGTGTTTGGGGAGGAGAGGCAAAGGGAATAAAGTCTTAGCCATTAGCCATTTAAAAAGGCAGTTGGGAGATTCAGAGACAAGCTGCTTATTACAATAAATGGCAGCTGTGTGTCTAAATCCCCTGGTCATCCTGGAAAACCTTGTCCCTAATCTTTCCCTTGCACTGACTTCCAAATGGGGCATTGCATATCCCATTTCCAGCGTGTATCGAAGTGCAACTGGACAGGAAAGCTGGGATCACAGAGGGGACAAGCCTAGCTCTATCCCATGTGCTGCTTAATGTTCTGAGTAAGGAGAGAGGGTAATGGTACAAAGCTCTGAAATGGTACAGAGTTTCCTGGGAAACTCTGTGGGGGAAAAAAGCCCAAGTCCCACAGAAGTGAAGGGAATGTGGCTCCTTGTTCCCATTCCCAGAGGTTTCTCGTATGTGCAGCTCTTGGTATCCCACGGACTAACACTGCTGTGTCCTGTTCTATGGAGCTGATTTCCGAGCTTTTAATGGATTCATAGTTTCCACCCTGTTGTAAATCTTCCAACAAATATTCTTCCAATTTGGAAAGAAACTCCTGGCCCTGGCCACTTCATGAATGCTGACCCATGAGTCTAAACAGGGAAGTTAGGGCAAGTTAAATATCAATTGATTATAAACCCCACATTAATTGACATTGAGCAGCTCTACTAATGGAGAGGAGCTCATTACAGAGCAGTTAACCCTCCACGCATAGATATTAAATAATCAATTAGTATTTATTTAACATACAATAACCTCCCTATTAGAGCTAAATGAAAAGCCTCTTTTATGGAGGCCTTGCACAGAGTGCTGCACTGGGCTAACCTGAAGCCTGGAATTTGCATTAATAGCCTGAATCTTTGTTAACTCGGGTGCCCCTAAGATGATTTTAACATGTTCAGTGAAGGACTAGAGGGGTTGTGTTTGTGGCAGTCACTTGGCTCTACTAAGAGGCACTCAGTTATAGAACTAGATCCTGAGGCTCCGTTGCAGACACCCCATGAAATATAAATTTACCCCATCAGACTGCGCTGGGCACTGGGTTTTTTCTTCCTCCCACAGAATCACAGAATGATATTAGTTGGAAGGGACCTTAAAGCTCATCCAGCTCCAACCCCTGCCACGGGCAGGGACACCTTCCACTGGAGCAGCTTGCTCCAAGCCCCTGTGTCCAACCTGGCCTTGAACACTGCCAGGGATGGGGCAGCCACAGCTTCTCTGGGCACCCTGTGCCAGCACCTCAGAACCCTCACAGGGAAGAGCTTCTGTCTAAGAGCTCATCTCAGTCTCCCCTGTTCCCATTCCTCCTGTGCCTGTCCAGTGCAGAATGCACTCCACTGACTTATTTTGGGTGTAAAAATGCAGTTTGGACAGCATGCTACATCTTATGAGCAGAATCTTCAATTAAAACTCTTCCTAAACGATAGGAATTGTGGCACTTGAGAGCCAAAGGTAAGTCAGGTTTCTCCAGGATAAACACAGTGCATGTAGGTGTGGGGGAAAAGAAACGAGAAAGCTTTGGCAATGTGTCCCGTGGGCTGTGCAACTCTCCTGTGGGCCTGAGGCAGCTCCCACTCCCCCTGTGTGGGCAGAAAGGCCCTGGGAGCCCCTGGAAGAGGAGAGAGTGCCAGGGAGGAGCTCAGCGCAGAGAGTTGCTACTCATGTGCTGCCAGCCAAGATGCAGAGACCTGGTAGGTGATGGGTGAGAGTGAGACAGAGAGGCCTTTCATATAAAGTATTTTCAAATGCAAAAGAAAGAAGAACAAGGAGAGGGATGGGCAGACAGCAAGACAATATAGAAAGCAAAGAAGTGGCAGGGCTGGGTAATAGAAACAGGGCAAACTGGGGAACTCAGAAAAGGAATAGCTGAACTAAATTGCTCCAAATGAGTCTCTCCTGTGTTATGCTCTGAGCTGCCATTTATATCTGTGTGGTGTATTGAATATTAGCAAATGGATTTGCTTCCATTTCTCTCTGGTGTAAAGAGGTGACAGGGAGGATTATAGCAGCTATGTGGTTTTCCTTGGAGCCTCGGTGAGTTTTATATTGGGGTCTAACAGGCCCAGTGCCTATTCAGAGCTGAATTGTATCACCCGTGCCCCATGCAATGATCTGTTTTCTGGTGGGGGGAAAGCTGGGAAATGAAGCAGCTTCTCCAGAAGTCAATTTTGGTGCTCAAAGTGGAGCCAGCTCAAGAAATTGTCATTGATCCACTTCTGAACTGGGAGCAAATTTCCATACAAATAATCAGAGCCTCTGAGCCGCAGCAGTGTGTAATGCTGTGGTGTCCCGGGGTGGGATGGGCAGGATGGAGAGCGGGAGCTGAGCGGTGCTTGGCTTTCAGGCTCCAAAAAAGCTGGGCTCCTGAGAATGTACCTGGGAATGAGGCTTGGCTGAAAATCCCACAGAAACCCAGAGGAGCTCTGCCACCCGGGTCAGCCCAGAGCATGTAATGACAGCTCCATTCCACAGGTGTGAAGCAAAGGTGAAGAAGAGCAGGGTTATTCTGGAGCAGCCCTGGTGGCCTGGGGTGTTTTATGCATGTGGGAAAGAGGGTCCATGTACCCCCAGCACCTGACTGCCCCCCTCCAGGGGAAGAGTCCCAAGAGTCCCAGCCTCTTCTGGCTGCAGAGCAGCAATGAGAGTGAGGGAGATCTTATAACAGCAAAATTACACTTCCTGAATGTAATTTTACTGAGAAAATGTAACTGTGTTTCAGGCCAGCTCTGCTGTGGAGTGGAATGGAAGCACACACCAACGCCTGCCCCTCCTGAAACTCATGGAGGACTTTGCTGTTTGCTGCTCACTGTGGTAGAAAGAGACCTTCGTGGTCGTTTCCCTTCAAGGACAGCACCAGTCGTTTGAGCAAGTGATGGTCACCTGTATTCACAGGTAGATGATGTATGCTTAGCACCCGCAATAAATTACTTCTTTTTCCCTTAGAGCTTCTGGAAACATTCCCAGTGCCTGGCCTATTCATCAGGATTGTTGCATTTCTGCTGCTGAAAAGAGGGAAGTGCCTTGTGCTCTTACTATTTATTAGCATGTACCACAGTGTGAGGGACTGTGCTGGGGGGGGGATCCCTGTTGTGAGCAACACTGGGTAAAGTAGAAAAGACAGTGACAGTCCTCATCGCAGAGCGTTAGCAACTCAGCCACGTCAGTCAAGGAATTTGAGAGCAGGGATGTAACACGAGGAAAAGGAAGAATGTGGCAGTTTGCAAACACTGAGTGAGTTGCATGATTTTTCATGGGTGTGTTCATTCCTTAAGTATCCTGAAGGAAATGCAAATGAATTTTACCCTGGACAAGTCTGCGTGCAAGCTGGATCTGCTGGAGCTGCATGTTAGACACGTAGAGATTTCTTTCTCTTGTAGGAAGAGATAACCAAAGGGCTTTTTGAAACATGCAGGAAATTATCCAAAGCCTGTTTTTGCCTAAGAGCACAGGGGATGTATTATTGAGCCCAAGGGAAGGGCAGTCTTGTGCTAATCTATTAATAATAAGCAGAAGAAAGTAGTAAAACAGAAGCAGTGGAGCAAAACCAAACCTGATTATTTTGCAAGGCAGAATTTTGGGGTGATTGGAATGCACTGATGGTTCCTAAAACAACCACTTTAATCCCTCCACACTGCAAGGGTAACATCTCAAGAAATTTAGGAAATTAGGCTAAACATTTTCTATTATCCTGAAATTTTGCCTTAGAGAAATGATGACACAGAAGGAATTTCCTTGGGAGAGAACTGAGTAAAGGATGCTGCAGAATTCTTTTAGTTAAAGTGACTGCAGTGCTAAAAATTAATTCTGGGGCAGGACAATAACGAAACTCATAGAAGAATGTTAATTCTGCTTCCAATCATGCGAGGAGTTCAGTCACTGAAGTCAGGAGTGAATTCAGTCTGTCTGGTTTCCATGGGCTATGGGGAGGCTTTGCCGGTGCTATTCTTTCCTGCTAGATTTGCCTGGAACTTTTCAATGCTATTAGTGGAATCATTTCCTCTATGGAGAAGCAGCCACATCTCCCATGGCTCTCCGTCTCTGCTGTGGGTTGCTCCATTGTACATTGTGTCTTCCTTTGATCCTCATAGACAGCACCAAGTGCTCTGCCTGCAGGGTGGTGTTCCGTGTTCTGGCCAATTACCCAGGCACAAAATGCCCATCTGAAGCCAGTCATGAAGGACAAGTCTTCTCCTGGGGAAAACCCCCTCTGAGGACTCACCTCTGCTGTGGTGCCTTCAAGGAACCAACCCACTCATTATGGGAGAGGAGTGCTGAGGTTTGTATCTTATCTTTACCTTTACATGAAGGTAAAGCAGAAAAGGAGATCCCAAGGCTGAGACCCCAGGTATGTCCCATCACTTTGAGGTGCTGCTTGACCCCTTCTCTGTCTCTCTGTTCCCCAGGGAGACCTCCTTCCCTTCACAGGCTGCCTGTATTCCATCAGTGAGGGACTCTCCAAGGCCTTCTTGAAAATCCCAACTTAAACAAGAGTGTGTCAAACTTCGCAAGGTGTGGCTGCAAAGGATAACTAATTCCTGCCTGTAACACATTATAAAGTGCTCAGCTGGCAGGCACTGGGGCAAAGGAAAATGGTTACTTCAGCTGTATTACAACTGCTTGTCCTCCATCGCCATGGACGGCGGCTGGCAGCACGCAGCCCCACTGATTTAAGCTCTGCAGGCTCCCATGTTGGCTCAGAGCTGCCTTACAGGACTTGGCCATAAACTGCACAGCCCAAGGAAGATGTTGCTTGTTTTCTGAAGGCCAGGATGAAAATCACCCCATGCATGTCCTCTATCTATTGCCTCTCTGGGCACGGAAAACATAAATGCCTTGCCCACCATTTTATTTATTGGCTTTTCTCTGTTTCCTGGGAAAAGCCTTTTTTCCCCCCTAAGTACTTGCGTGTATGTGAGCCTGTGTGGGGCAGGCGTGTGTGTGTGTGTGTGTGTTTAGGAGGTTAAAACCAATTCCTTGCTGTCAGCAAGTGATGTTACAAACCTGCTCTGACAAGGCTGGTTGTATATTTACAGTTGGTGAGAGCGAAGGCTTCATCAATCTTCACGCTTTGAAAGGGACAGGCCCGCTCCCATGAGCACCTGCTCCGGGAGAACAGCTGAACTGTGACTTTCCAGGGAGCTAGCTGTAAATTTTAGCCATTCCCCCCGCAGCCCACGCATGCTTGAGCTCTTTAACCTTCCCAGGCTGGCAGGAGTCCCAGCAATCAGTTTAGTGCAAAGACTGGGTTCTTGTTAATTAACCTTTTGTTTCCCACTGCAGGTGTTTCAAAGTTTCTTCATGTTAAAAAGGAAGAGGGGGAAAAGGAATTCTTTGCAGAGGTGCAGCCACTCTCTTCCACTGCTCTCTAAGCTCGGTGATCAAACAGGATCAGCCTTTCTTGCGTTTTCCCTCCAAGGTTGTCTCTTGGATGTGTGTCTGTAACAGCGTCTGCTGGGTATCTGCATCTGCAGAAAGTATTCCAAGCCCACTGTCATTTTGTCCTGCCAGGCCACGTTCTCCTCCTTCCTGAGGCGCTTCCTTTTCCAACCCATTCCTCCTTCTCCAGACAGCTTTCTCCAGGCATGCGGCTCCTCTGTGCGTTGATGTTCTGTTTAATCTGTTTGGCCTCCTGCACCCAGCCTGCCCAGCCAGGGAGATTTCATTACAGACCCACTGAACACTCCTGTTGTGGCAGCCTCCAGTCTTCCCAGAGTGCTTGCTCAGGGAAGGGGAAAAACCAACCCTGCCTATGGCTCCAAACAGGCCAACCTGTGCTAAACACCTCTGAGAGTGCACTGGGCAAGGCCAGTGAGGAGACAGAGTTTAGAAAGTGAGGTAGGAAAGCATAGGAGAGAATTCAGACGGATCATGCTTGGCATGTGTGAAAGCAGTTGGTTTACCTCAAGTAGGCTGTCCTGTTGATAAAATAAAGCTATATCCCTTTGGGAGGGAAGTATTCCTGCGCTGTAGGAAAAGGGAAGTATTGTCCTGTTTGATCAGTGAAATTATTAGTAGAACAAGAACCTGTTGTATCTCTAAGAAAATTCATACGTGGAAATTTATCACAAGGAAAAAAAAATACATTTAAGCCCCACTTAAAACAATAAAATAGATCTTTTGAGGGAAAGTTTCAGACTTTTCTGTAGAAGAGGAATAATGGTTTCTATAATTTAATAGGTGCTACATTTGGTGAGGAGTGCCAGCAAATCCATTTCACATAATGATATTTTATCTCCCCTGAAATGGTCATTTTCATGAATGTCTTTTTATTGGTTCCCTTGTCCCACAAAGTGTCCAAGGTGGTGCTGCTCATCCCCAGAAACTGAGTGCATACAGAGGCAGGGATGACTCCAGAAACCTATTAATAATGGTGACACACAAAATGGGCAGGAACTGCATGACAGTTAAATGTGCTCCCTATAAATAAAGAACATTTCTACTTTGACCCTCAGGGCTGTGGCTTTTTAGTGCTTACTTTTGTAGGAGTTAAGGTGGTCACAGCTATTAAAAGCTAGAGATAAGCTGCAAGGAAATTCAGGGGAGGATAACAGCACCTTTTCCTCTGCTGAGATGGATGGAGCATTAACTATGAAGGTTTCCAGATTCTTAGAACCCTTGTAGTGTACCTCATATATGAACTAAAAATCACGGTTATGGTTTCATTCTGGTCGGTACATTATGCTGATTAGAGGTAGTGACCACAATCTGTGACTGCTATTGCAGAAAATAAACTGAGTTTCAGGAAACTGAAGGGAGGAATTTCTTCTTGGGAAAAACAAGCAGAAAGTTGGAAGAAAATCAGAATAAAATGGAAGGAAGTGGAAAATACACAAGGGTAGGTATCAAGAAGGCAATATATGATGTTATAGTGTGATATATACACTTGGTATAAGATGGCTGGTGACATTCACAGTCAACACAAGGTCTTTGCAGCCTTCCCTTTCATGTGCTGTGTATCCATAGAATCAAAATTGCCCGAGTTTTGCCACCCTTTGAATTCTCCCCCTTGAAGCTCCTGGTTTCCTACCTGGAGGCACCTGGAGCCCTGTTTGCATGGAGGAACAAGGATGTGCCAACATGTGGTCCACGAAACTGCAAATTCAGAATGAAGCAAGGAGCTAAAGAAGTGACAAGATGAGCCGTTATGGGAAATGAAGGGAAGACCGTGAAAATGGTTCTAATAAATAATAAGAAACGTTGCATGGGCCAAAGGAATAATAGATCAGCGATGGAAAGACTCTAAAAGCCACTGAGAGTTATTGATAGACACTGCGTAAGAAAAAAACCTAAAAAGACAGAAAAATCCCTTCCAGTTTTGCCTTCATGTTCACAAAGGCAGGAGGCAGGGCACATGCCAGAGTGAAAGATAAATTTCCTTTTGCATAAAGAAGAAATATTGAAGGAAACCGAGCAGAGGTGATGGAGAAGTTAAGAGTGTTAAAAAGACCCTGAAAGCATGTGGTCCTTGTCAACCCCCTTCCAGGGTTTTGAGCTGAGTCAGCAAAATGCATGACAGATCTGTGGAGGGAAATGAGAACCTCTTTGGAGCCCAGTAATGGAGAGGTTCCTGCAAGTGTCAAGCCCAGAGGTCCCAAGAAGCCTTCTGGAAATGAAAGGTGGTGGTACAGAGGCAGGTACCTTGCATGGCCAGGAGGCCAAAGTGGGCCTTTAATCTGGGGTTGCAGTGGGGAAATAGTTAGGAGAAGTTATGAGTTTAATTAAGGAAAGCCATCAAGGATTCACAGATTGGAAGCTGTGCCAATAAGGGGAAAAGAAAAGTGACAGCGGCTTTCTGAGGAATGAATGCAAATCAGAGGGCAGGGAAAGCCAAAAGATATAACTTGTGCAGTGGCAGGAAAGGTTGGGTATAACATAGTCAAGAAGTGTAATCTGGAGTAGAAGTGATGAGTGTGGGCCATGCAATTTGAGCACTGGGCTGGCGGGTCCTTGCAGCTGAGCTACTTGTGAGGATGCCCGTGTGCTGGCTGTGAGGAAGCATGATGTGAAAGGACTTCAGGACACAAGATAAAGTGGGTACTGAGGTGAATTTAACCAAAGGAAGCGCAATCATAGAATCATAGAATAGTTAGAGCTGGAAAGGACCTTAAGATCATCCAGTTCCAACCCCCTGCCATGGGCAGGGACACCTCACACTAAACCGTGTCACCCAAGGCTTTGTCCAATCTGGCCTTGAACACTGCCAGGGATGGAGCATTCACAACCTCCCTGGGCAACCCATTCCAGTGCCTCACCACCCTCACAGGAAAGAATTTCCTCCTTAGATCCAATCTAAACTTCTCCTGTTTAAGTTTGAACCCGTTACCCCTTGTCCTGTCACTACAGTCCCTAATGAAGAGTCCCTCCCCAGCATCCCTACAGCAGAGACAAGGGGACAAATGGTACAAGGGCTTGAGAGTGCCTGGTCTGGCTGCAGATGAGCACGAGTGCAATCCAAGCACTGCTCAGGCACGTCTCTGCGCCAGGTTCCAATGGAAGACTTCTGATTCATGCACTCCTAATTAATTCAAGCACCCCTGAAGTAGGTAAGTGCAAGCTAAACAGCTACAATCAGCCATGCTGTGTCTGACTTTCCAATGGTGAACCAGGAGGAAACTGCTCTTGTGTTTTGGGGGAAACCAGCATTGTTTTGGTTCTGTCTGGTGCCCGTTTATTTTGTACCCAACCAGCTTTAAAGCACTCATTGCCTACAGTAAGCAGGTAACAGGGACTACAGGAAGGGCTTTGCCTATTGAAACTCATGTTTTTGGGTTGGGAAAACTGCCTGGTTTTCTCCCCCAGAACAAAATGGGAGCCTGGGTTCTTACCTACAACCAGCCTTGGGAGCTGTGTGTCTCGCTGGTCACCTCAGACAAGCTGCTGCATCCCATACCTGGCCTGTCTTCTGCCTTCTGCCACCAGACTCGGTAACGTTTCCATGGATGAACCCGCTCCAGAAGCACTTCAGGAAGCAGCAGGGACAGGAGCGGGTGAGCGGCTGCTGGGCTGGGGAGGACTGGAGGCTTCTGGGGCCTTCCTCTGAGCTCCAGTGCTTCTGGGCGGGTTTGAGGGGTGTAAATGAAGAGGGAACTGAACCAGAGCCGCCTCACGCCAAGTGTGCTGCTCGTGAGGGAGCGCAGCCGCCTCAGGCAGCCATGTTGGGTGAGGAGACGTCTGCCCCGGCTGTGCTGCCCACTGGATTCCTGTTATCCAGGACTGACTCGTATCTGCCTTTTAATTTAACTGCATTTGTGCCTCAGAGAGAAGGAAATAAGGAAAACAAGAAGAATCCTTGAATCCCAGAATGGTTGAGATTGGAAGGGACCTTAAAGCTCATCCAGTTCCAACCCCCTGCCACGGGCATGGATGCCTTCCACCAGAGCAGGTTGCTCCAAGCCCCTGTGTCCAAACTCGAACTCTTGAACATCAACCTGTGGAATGTGCTTCACTCCACTGTGGGCTTGGACCAGATACTAACACCTGTGGGACAGCTGCGTAACTGCACCCCATTGCTGACAGCTCCTCTTTGGACCAGCATGGCCTCACAGTAGAGGAGGCTAAACATGGCTCAGCTTCTGTGTGCATCTTCCTCAGGTAAAGCCCCGGGTGGAAGGTGACTTTGCAGGGGGATCATCACTTGGTGGCCATAAGGGGAACGGGGTGCTGTGAGGCGGTGTGTGAACATGGCGGCTGGGCAAGGCCGCCCCCTGAGGTAGCTTTTGGGCGGGAAAGCGCCCGCCGCGCCTCAGGCGGGCTGTGGGGGAGCCGGTGCCCGCCGCGCCGCAGCCGGGCTGTGGGGGAGCCGGTGCCCTCCGCCCGCCGCTAGAGGCTGCTCCACACCTCATTAAATAAATAAAAACAACCATTAACGAAGAAGCCGCTGCGAACGTGGCTTTCCCCGGCAGCACTTCGGAGCCGGGCCTTGACGGGGGCCGGAGGAGCAGTGGCATGGCGGTCGTCACCTTGGGTCTCCCCCACAGGACTTTGGTGGCTGCTCCAGACAGAGGGATCCTGACCGGGGGATTTTGATCTCCCGTTTTCCATGTACCAGAAAGACACTGGGACATCTGACCAAACTTATCCCCCCACGTAAGTGTGTTTATGTATAGCAGAAGTTTTGCTCTGGAATCCCGGCAATTCCTGGTGGCTTTGCCAGGCAGAGCCTCGCAAGGAATGCATCTAAACATGCCTCAGCTTCCTTGCAAGTGTTTCCTCTCAAGAGCTGTTTCTTTGCAGGTTGAATTCCTTTGTCTTGGGAGCAGGCACATGTGGTGTTGATCAGGCAGCCCCCAGAAATTCAGCCCCTTTTCACTTGGGTTTGAAAACACCCCAAAGGACCCAACAGCAAACAGACTCCGAGATGCTGTGTTGGTGTAAATAGGAGCCCTAGTGCTGCAGCAATTGCTTTGCCAGGCTGAATGCCATCAGCAAGTGTTAGTGTGCTCCTGTGACTTACACCCAGAAAACTGTGGTTGTTATTAGCCTCCGTTCTGCTGTGAGCCTCAGCTTTCACAAAACAATATACAACTTCATTCAAGCATGCTGTTGTTGTTGTCTGCCTGGCACTTTAGGCTGCTGGGTGAGGGAAGGTTTTATAGGCTCGACGTTTACAGTAAGTAAATATCAGCATTTTCACCAGCCTGCCTCCTTCCTCCTCTCCCCAAAGCTCTGACTTTATTTCCACTCCCTCCGCCCTCTTTTGCCACCAGCTTGATCTTATTAGTCTGCAAAATTATAGCCTTGTCGTAAACCTGGCCTTGGGAGCTAAGGAGGACCCCTCGCAGCCACGCTCATGGGTTCATTTGGGGTTTTTATCTGGGAAGTTGGTCCAGGAGTGGTTTTCTTTTTAGGATAAAGCTGGAAAACCCTCTCCATTTCCTGGAAAAGCCACTTTCTCTGTGTCAGCATCTGCCACACTATGTGTACTACTTTGGCAATGGACAGACCAGGAGTTTACTCACTCTAATTCCCATGTTCAGTGTCTCACAGTAGTTCTTGTTTAGCCTCGCGGTGCTCCTGAGAAGTTTGTAATTCTAAAGTCATTCTAAACAAGAATTAAACAGTAAAGAAGTGCTGGTATCTTCTTATTGCAGATGGGCAGGAGCTGGAACTGCATCCACGCTGGGTGGCTTCAGGTTGCATCTGCCCATCAGTCCTTGCTCTGAGCATACTGCTTCCACAGCACAGAGGGACCAACTCCAGCTTCCAGCCAGCTTTTGTCCCAGGGAAGCTCAAGTACAAGATGGGTCTCGCTCCCCTGTTGCCTCTGCAAGCATTTCACACAGCAAACACCTGGTCTGCAAATGCAAAACCACAAATGAGTGAAGATGATACAGACATAGCTTGGAGGCTTCAGACTCACTTGCAAATGAACATTATTTCTCAGAGGCAAGTGTGATTCTATCTTTGTGGGTAGCCAGGAGGGGAATGGAGTCACAGATACGTTATGCAGTCTTACACTTTAAGGCGGGGGGAAAGAGAAGAACTGACATAGCAAATGTGAGAAATCAAAACTTGGGTGTTTATTTAGGGAGACTGTAAAGGGACCATCACTTGGGTCTGGGGAGAGGAGAGGATTTTGTGGGAAACAAAAGCACTGTCAGCTTTTGTGTCTATTCTAGATGTTCATAGCATTAGGCAGAGCTTACAGCTCTGCCTTTTAGTAATTTTATGGACCTGATATTTTAAGGCACCAAAGGGAACGATGATGTTCATCTGACATGTGAGATTATAAAATGGTGAAGTGTTTGTTTGCATGGCCTGGATTGGTAATGTCTCCTTTAGAGAGTTTACTGGTTTATTACCCACTTGCTGGTGGAACATACCGGAAACACAGAAACAGCAGAATTATTCTCATTTATTTTGTTGCAGTTAGGTTTTTATGAAGACAGGTGTACGGATGGAAATATAGATATGCCTGAGCAACTGCAAATACAAGACAAAAATACAGGATTTGCTTGCCAAAGCTGAATTCCTGCCAGTCCTTGAGTCCTTTCCTGGGACATTGTTTGCTGAAGAATACCAGTGATTTGCTTTAATGGAGTATAAAGAGCATGTACTGGTGTGAGGAAGACCTGTGGGCAGAGAGGAATAGATGGACCACACAGGCAACATGACAGTTCATCATTGTGCAAGGTGGATTTTTGCACCTGTGAAGGAGTAAGTAGTTATTCCCTAGGGCATTTGGGAATGGAAGTCTCCGAGGCTGGATTATGTGTTAATAGCAACACGTGCACATGTATACATATTTTTACACCTGACTGTGCATGCAATTTTGAGTAGAGGTTCCCACGCACTTTCAGGATAAAAAAAAAAGACTGCTGATTTACATCTATACTGTATGTTTCCTGTAAAACAAGGTGGCTGGGCAGTGTGATGTTTTGCTACAGTGGGTGGCCATCTCTGTTAGCTGTGCATTGTTTGATGGAGCAGGTTAAATTCTGCCTCTAGGTACATGCTTGTGTTTGATATGGAAATGGAGGAATCTTAGCTGGTGAGGTGCTGCAGGTTTGCAGCTGGGGGCAGAATTGAGCCCGTGCTTAGTGCAGCCGTCCAGACATCCCTTCCTTCCTCTCTTCCTTCCCTGGATGCTATATCTGCACTGTGAAATATTCCCCTTGTCTTCCTTTTTTTTTTTTCTGGAAAGACCTCCTGTAGCATTTGCTGTGTTTATAGCTTTTTATGGGACTTGCAGCACGGGAGTTTCATTGCTGCTCCATAATCAGTGCTAATTCTCCTCATTTTATGGTTTTAAAAATGTACACGCTCTGCTCTTACAAACTCTGTAAAATGCCTTTAGTGTGTCTTGGGATGATCGTATTTTGTTTACAGATATTGTAAACCTCTGTCTTTCTGTGGTACAATTACCAGAAAATGGATTAAAAATTAAATGAACATATTGCTTTGTTTGTTTTTACTGAAAGCTGTTCTCCAATTAGCTCCTTATTTAATCAAAGATTGCATCTGAGTTTATTGTGTGGCTTTGCCCAGTCTCTGATTCTTTCTCTGAGATAACTGGGTCAAGTTTTATTTACATTGCGATCCATGTAAACCGCACTCATCTCTCTTCTAAATGCTCTTGCACCTTGTTTTGCAGTGCTGTGCCAGGCTTCAGATTGTTCCTCTTCTAACCTTCTCCGATGTTAGTCTCCTCCATCACGGTCTCCTTTCTCAGCACACAGCTTTGAAAAGGTAAGAACAATTTGGGAGGCATGGCTCATACCAGCTTTGCCCAAAACACTTATCACTGCCAAAGTAATTATGAACTATTTGATATCCTCCCACTTGGCATTAGCAGTGCTGTTCTCACCAGGGTCCCTGTCCAGCTGCTCTGTCTCTTGAGCCCATAATTTTGTGTCCTCATGATGGCTGTTTTGAACAGATGTTGTTTTATTTTTATATTGTCCCATTGTGTGGACTGACTTTAGAATCAGTCCTTCATCAGCAGCTGTAGGTACTACTCATAGCCTGGTGATCTTTACTAGAAGAGTTCTGCTCTCTGTTGGGATAGACATAGCCACAGAGAAAACAGTGCAGACGTTTGATGACCTGTGTTAAGCAGGAAAAAGAGATCGCTGCAGCAACTGTATTTGTCAGTAACCAGCTTCTGAATCACTTGTGTGAAATCACAATGAAGTTCCCAGAAATCAGCCCTTTTTGGCTGCTTATCAGAGGAAGATGCTCTGTTGTCTCCATGAAATATGGGAATGGGAACTCCAGTGTCTGTAGATGACCTGAAATATATAAGCTGTATGTCACACATATTGCATTTAATGCTGCTTTTCTCCTTTTAAGTAAAATGTTCCCAAGTGTTCCCAACTGGCTGATTTCTCAGTGTTCTAAGTTACTCCTCTGGCTCTCTCTGGAAAAATATACAAATATTATGATAATGATGTTCCTGGTGACTGTGATGGTGTTGAATGACCCATCACAGTCAGATATTCTGCTGGGTTTGTGTGGCTGGTGTGAAAATGACATTCATTTAATTTGGTTAGAAATAGTAAAAGTGGTTATTGTCCATGAAAATGATAACTGGGAAATCAGTTACTGATTAAAGTAAGACCAAGATTCCAACTGTCCCAGCATAGTTACAACTTGTGTGGAAAAAAGTAAAATCACTATTCATGACTCCTTCCCTTTTTACCTGAGAGGGACTTTCCCTTTGTGTAGTGCATTGTTCCAGAGTGGATCCTCACCCATCTTCTCTCATGGGCTATTGAAACTGGTCTGAACAGTAAATATGAAATCTGTGCTGATGTCTTTACTGCCGACACCTATTTCTTCATTTCTTTTTTGTGGTGTTGCTACCTAGATAGCATATCTGACAGCCTGGGGCTTCCCCCCCAGGCTTGATGATAGGTAACAACAGCACAATTAATCCAAGAACAGTTTGTTCTCTACCTGCTTGGATGGGAAGGTAGGAAACTGTTCCTAATTCTGTGTCTCTTGAATGGAAAGAATTGCTGCTTTACTGCCACTATCTCAACAGTCAAATGGATGTCAGAAATACTGCTCTTATGTTTACTATTAAATGTAAATGTAATACCTACTGAGTATCAGCATCATGGCTGTGCTTACATGAAGAAGCCCAGCTGCAGGCTTAGCCCTACCTATGTAGAGGCTGCAGAAAACCACAGTTAAAAGAAAGTCTTGGCTGTGCTGAAGAGAATCTGTTACTTGAAGGTGAGTAGAGATTCTGTAATTCGCATTGCTGATGATCCCAGGTAAATTCACTGGCAGTAGTGATGTTGCTCCAAATTGACACTAAAACAGCAGAGATGAATCTGGCCCAGAGCGTCTCTCTGGTGTGTTCCTTTAGCAATTAATACCACATTTTGTCCCCATTCCTTCCTTCCATCCTTTGCTGCTGTGTCTCACAGCCCCTCTGCAGGGACGCAGTGAGGGTATTTTGCAGAGACAATGTCTGGCTTTGCATTCATGTCTCTTAGGATAGAGTACCTAGAATGCCTTTTTGGCCTATATTTCATACTGTTCTGTGTGAGTAACAGGATCTGATGATTAAAATCTACTACCTGGGATCTGAAATGAATTGTTTGCTTTCTCCTGGAACGTCACGCTTCTCCATTTCCTTCCCCTTTGCACACATATACATAGGCATGCATTCACACAAACACACTGGGGCTTCATCATACAGCAAATTGCTTATACACATGTAAGCAAATATCTTCTCAAATCATCTCTTATCACCAAGTGGGGTGTGGTGCTTGTTGTTCAAGGGGTTGAGGTTGCCTTTCAATCTGCCAGGGCCAGCCTGACACCAAAAATAAACAGCATAAGCCTGGAACGGTTGTCACAAGGGGCAGAGAGAACTTGTCAGGCAGGAGTGTGTGAGCCGGTAAGATGATAATGTGGCATGACACTTCTGAAATGAGACACCGGTTGCCATGGTGAGGAGTCAGGAGGGACTATCTCTCCAGAGGCTGAAATAAAACATGCTTTAAATGATGTTTGATTAGAATTTAGATCATGTAACTGAGTGGCTGGACCTTTTTTTCTCTCCTCCTTTTTTTTCCCCTCCCTTTACTTGTTGTCATTGCCGTCTTTGGCTGCTGGCAGAGTTCACTTTGGGAAGAAAGGGCTCTGGGTCTGGAGCAGCCCTGGTTGTAACCCCCCTGGCTCCACCACTTCCAGCGTGCTGAGAGGTTACTTAGTTCCATGCCCAGTCAATTATGCTCCTTGCTAACTCTGCTTGCATTTTCCACTTGAGTCCATCATAGTTGAAACCAGTTAAAAATGATTCCCTCTGTTCTGAAAAACAGTTAATCAATAACACTCTGAGAATATTTCTTGTCTTCATTTGCTTTCCCTGACCAGGCTACTCAGGGTGTCTGTCATCTTGTTAATGTATATTAAAAATACAGCCCAGCTTATGCACAGTTTCCTTCTTGGACTCTTCATGTTAAAGGAGAATGTGAGTGTGTGTGTGTGTGTGTGTGTATACGACAGTGTAAGTGGTAAAAGGAACCTGAAACCGAAAGAATTTGGGAAAATAATGCAAAACAACTGTCCTTATGGCCTTGTAAATGAAATGGGACATTTAAAAGTAATTTTAGCTTTCTCTGCAGTTCAGCAAGCAAATGCATTCTTCATGTCTTTCCCAGCAGAAATGGACAATAAAGGAGCTGGTTCTGAAGTACAGAACTTCCTGAATCTGTGGTGCTTTTTGATATATCCAGACATTTAACAGTCTTGAAGCAGGTATCTAATGTCTGGATAAATCTGCTGGGAAACAGTAATCAGCCAATTCCAGTATGGGCAAAAGCACCAAGTTCTGCTAATTTCAAGATCACCTGAGGTTCAACTATTTATTGATGCAAATAAACACCAGGGCTGAGATTTGCTGGGTGCTGATCAATTGTGAGTGTAAGGTGTTAAAATATAAGGGATTTTTTTCTGGGGTGGTTGCTGAAGTGAGCTGAGTTCGATGACCCGCTATTGAGAGTCATCGTTAAGTCCACATTGGGCAAGTCAATGCAGAAGCATTGTGTTATTGCCAATTTTTGGACTGAAAGGCAGAAAGTCAAAATGATTGTGGAGACTCTGTTACAGTTTGCAGTGGATGGAGATACTTTGTACAGTGGTAAAATTCCCGTGGCACAGTGAACAGAGATGTGTGTGTAGCTAATAATGATATTCTTACATACACACTGCAAATGAGCTTCCCCTTTATCAGCACATTTAAATTGTGGTCATTTGCTTTGGTGATTGAAATAGTTACACCAGGGCAGTGAACGTGTGACTACAAGTACCTTTTTCTCGGCTATTAAAATCCCTATGCAAGACCATGCTGATTAGAGTTTCTATTGTGTGTATTTAGAGGAAAAAAAGACTACATAGTGGCTGTACATGAGGCAGAGTGTATTCCAGGAGTCAGAGGATGCCCTGTAATTTATGAGAGACAAAGAGGTACATTAGATATTGTTAGAATACATAATAATCCTCTGGCAATAATTTATTTGGCTTGCAAGGTTGGGATCTCCATAATTCTTGGGTGCACTCTAATGAAGGCTGCTGATGCTTATTATATATTTTTGTGTACATTACATGTACCTGTGAATATATGGATGCTGCACTTGCCTCCTGCTACCCGACTACTCACGGAGCTGCCAGTGGGACTATATTGTGTGGACCATTTGTCTAAATAGTCCAGGAAAGTGCATGAGCTGTATTGGCTTCTTGTCAGCAGTTCTCTGTAACTTTGTGCTCATAAAATCATCTTCTGCAGATTTAGCCTGGTTTTCTCACACTGTCAGGTCACCCCTGGCTCTGGGGTGACACAGGCATCATCATGGAGTTGTGGTCTTCAGCAGTATGTGCTGCTTTCATTAAATGAGAGTCCTTTCTGAAAGAACAACGGAGAGAGCTGAGAGTGCATGAGAACCTCCCTGAAGGCAGCGTGGACTTTTGATGAGTGGGCTGGCCCATACCTCAAGCACGTGTCGTTACCTTGTGGAACAACCATGTGGAGGGCAGAAAATGGTAGAGAGATGGGAAGAAGCAGGGAGCACATATGAGATGAAGCAGTAGGGAATATCATGTTCAGAGGCTTTCCCTACAGTAAAAATTCTTGGTTCCTGTAATCCAGAAGAGAGAAAAAAGTTCATATTCACAGGCAAGGGAAGTAAACAGAGAGAGAACTTGGGATAAGGAGCTCAGTGCTAAGGGAGCTGGATGAACTGGTAGAGGGTTGCCAACATCAGAGTAATAAGAAGAAAAACCATAGTTTTGAATGGGGAAGCCTCATCTCTCACTGTGTTTATGGGTAGTTTCCTCTGTAAGAGACTTGCACTCCTAGCAGCTTCATAACCAAGATATGTTTCTGCTTTGCTGAATGCAGCATGTTCTGTTCACATGACCCTTAAGAATCAGTGGAAAGGAAGGGGTTAAAATTGTTTATAGGGCTTTTTTGTGCATATTAATTAGGTATTGCTCTATTTTATCACTATAGTGCACTTTGTACAGCAGCTTTAAAAAGGCTTTAAGTAATATTTGCTATGCTTCCTGCAGTCTAATCTTCCAAATAATTTAGGTTATCCATGCCATGGAATTTACTCAACAGTGACGTAGAAATTAGCCCTGAAGTGCTGGAAGATCCCAGAGCTGCTGATTATGGTTGTCTGATAAAAGCATCGGCCTATAGTGGTTTTATACAATGTTTTCGTCTAGTGGTTCATCTGGTTTTGAAGGCAGTCAGTATTTTGATCAGAAATGTGCATTAGGAACCTCAGAGTCATAAGGAAAGCCACTCTTGCAGGCTACTTGATTTGCAAGGCTATAGTAATAACTTGCAGATTCTTGTAGCTGTCTCTGGCCTTGATGCAGGCATTATGGTAGTGGCACTACTTAGAGCTAGAAGTTGTTTCTTTCCCCTCCCTGATTTGGGACTGTAAAAGCTGAGGAATTCAGTGAAACGGCTTCTGTCAAAGCTGGGGTTGATTCTTTCTAACCTGGTGCCTGGCTGATGCTGAAGACAAAGCTCCTTTTTCATCCTGATGCTGCAGGTACTCAGCAGACGAGAGCTGCAGCCAGTTGTGAGCCTTTGGCAGCTCTGAAGGAGGCAGATGCTTATTGTGCAGGTGTTTGCAGATACAGGGATCATGGAACCCAAATTCTCTGTGGGTTCCAGCAGGGCCAGGATTTCACCCTTAGTCAAGAGTGACCTGATCTGCCTTTTCTACCCTGCTGTTAGGGTGACTACAGGATCCTGGTCGCAGGTGGCCTCTGAAATTCAGTGAGTTATGCCAGTTCAGTCCACCTGTAGATCTCATTCTCCCATTTCAGGGCAATATTACTTTCCATTAATTCTAGCTGTATCTATTCTTTTATTGAATCCACAGTGAGGTCACCACAGAACTGTAAACCTTGATAACATGTCTCATTCAGAGTGCTTGATTTCTGCATCTGGCTCTCTAGAATTTCCTCTGCCTATTGAACCTGAATGCATCTAATCAACTGCTGAATACAGGGTTCTGCAGGATGATTAACAACAAGCAAAGTAGGAATGATCTGGAAGTTATTACATAGCTTCTTGAAGTACCTTCTATGGAAACAGATTTTTGTTTTGCTCAAACCAAGCCTCAAAACCTGCAACATTCTTCCATGGGGAATTTTCCAAGCTTGCTTTTTCCCATCATCTTTCCGCACTCTCATCTTCCTTTCCTTTGGCAAAAGCACATACCACTTCACCACAACATCTGCATCTGCTGTTGTAGTACACAGCTCTTCTGATCCCACATCAGGTGTCAAATCTTTAATATGATTTCCTACATGTTTGACTAATCAATGCAGAACATCATCATGAAAGATAATTTTGCCCTCTGGCACTTCAGGGACAGGATAATGAGGCCTGGTGTTTTCCATTTTTTATTCTTCCACAAGAATCTACATTTTTTTAGTCCCAGCTAATTGATTTAAGTTCATGGAGGAAGGTTTTTTTTCCCCTTTCCCTTCCAGTATCTTGGATATTAATGGATTCTAGTGAGCTAGCAGAGCTGTGTGATCAGTATGTTTAGAGATTCAATATACTGCCGTTCTGACCTTTCAGAAGCCAGGGGGAAAAACATTAGGCCCAGCATGTTGATCCCACATGAACACTGAAATCTCAGGCAGGCTGGAGCTGTTTGAGCTGCCTGGAGACAGGAACTTTCTGCAAGAAGGGAGGTTTGTTCTCAAATCATTTACCAAACAGGAGGGAACCAAAGACTTGCATCCCATTGAGAAGTGAGGAGATTTATGGCCTTGCTTAGGCAGTGCTGGAAGGTGGAGAGATGGAAACTGAGGCTTTCAGAAGAGACCAGGCACCCATGCATGACTCTGAAAATCTTGGTCAGTGAGCATGGCATAGCAGGCTGTGAGTGATAAACCATGAGCACAGGCCAGATCTCTCATCTCCTTCCTTTCTGAGCAGGCTGTGAAGCTTTGGGTTTTCTGGAGGGAAGCTGGGCAGACTCCTCACTGATCATCTGTGAAGCTGAAGGACCAAGACAAAGCCTTTTCCAGTGGTAGCTGAACTCTGTCCATCTCAGCAAACCTCTGTTTTAGTCTAAACATCCCTGAAACAGTGTGAACCAGCAAGTCAAAACCTGTTTTACTTCCTGAGGCACCACTGATAGCATGGCCTGAACATCGCCTAGTGAGTGATATTGTCCCTGTTGGCCACAAATCCACCAGGTTCACTGGATGAGACCTCAAAGGGAGTATATTCCCGCTGCAGCAGGTACCTGAGGCTCTAAGAAGTACGAGTTAGACATGCTTTTATGAATAATTCGTATATTTCTTCAGTATTTTACCACCATTAACTAGAGTTATTCTTGTATTAGTATTTTTTTAGGGATGGCAGCAGCTCCTGACAGATTTGTTTGGGGTTTGCCCTCTTCATAAATGAAGTGGCCGATAAAATTTAATTTTTCTTCAAAGAAAAGCCTATAGCTCCTTAAATTGCTCATTTAACATCACTGAAAAGTAATACTCCACTTTCGAATGGACATCGTATTAACTTTAAAAGGCCTATTTAAAGTGACGGTTGTCAGTGAGTGAAAGCCAGATATGGTAATTTCCAGTTACAAATCAGAGTGAGGAAACTGGAGAATGGACAACCTTGTTAACACAAGCGCGACGGAGGAAGCACCGGGGTCAGAGTGCCAGCACGGGAAGGAATAAAGACACAGCACCAAAAATATGTCCTATAATTAGGGCAGCTGTAAGAGTCAAGGTTGAAGATTCTTCACCATGACATGTCTGATATAGAAAAAGTGATAGCCAAGAGTAATCACTTACAGGCACCGAGCCTTAAAGGAGCAGCACTGCACTTACCCTGGCTGGGGCAAGGGAAGCCTGTAAGACAAAGCACGGGGGGCATGGGGTGACCCTGGAGCACTGTGTATGGGGAAAGGGGAGGGAAGGGATGGAGATTTCAAGGGTCAGCACTCAAAGGGACCGAAAACTAGGAAAAATGGGTCACTCATGGAGAGGTTTTTTGATCGTGGTATGGAACAGTGTGACTTGGAGAGCAGGGTGGGTTACCCTGTGTGCTGGTGGGGGTATCCGGGGTTTAGATCCAAGTGAACAGGCACAAAATCACCCTGGGGGGAATGTTGAGGGGAGGAAGGTGACAGGCGGAGGCTGAAACAGTGTTTGTAAATGGACAGACATAGGTACACTGGGCAGCAGGAGAGCAGACCCTGGTGGTCATTCAGATGGCACAGAAAGGACCCCAGCTCCAAGCAGCAAGCAGTCAGGAGGGCACACATCCAGCTGGATGAGGTGCAGAACATGGCTGTTGTGTGGTGCAAGGTCTCTTCTCCCATTGGCAATGCTCAGAGGAAGAGCCCTTGCAGGAGGAAAAGGAGACATTTCTATTAGTGAAGGATGTCTCTGGATAATGGTTCCAGCTTCCTGGGGATCCTTTGGGATCTGTGGAAACCTTCCAGGCTTTCTGCCTTCTTTGTGACCCTCTTTGGCAATGGTTATATAAAAATCCCAAGGGGCTGTCACAGGAGAAGCCTCCTCTGCTGCCTTCTGCTGTGTTTCCTTGGGGAATGATCCAGTCCAGGCAGTTAATGTGGAGCAACACGGGCACATGCTTTTCTTCCTCAGTCTCTGCCTCCTCCATGGGATTCACTTGAAAGGGTAAAGGAGATTCAGTCTGAACTAAGTGCATTTACCTGCCCCAAACACCCTTATTTCTCTATGTTAAGCGTATTCCACATAACCACCTTCAGCTGAGCTTCTCTGTCATGCATTTTGGAGCCCTCTGGCTGGAGCAGCACTTGCTCTTCGACTCCACACTTGTGAATAACCCACCACATCTCTCTGGACAAGCCCGTTCCTCACCTAGGCTCAATCATTTCTAACAGTAGTTAATGGTTCATAAGTAACAATGAGGAGCCCTTAAGAGAAGGACTGTTTGACCTTGCTTTGGGCTACTGTCTCCCCTCCCATTGCTGTCACAGATTTGGTTACCTGATTTTTGCCTAACAGCTTGCAGAGCCAAACCTTCCTTCAAGGGCAGGAGGATCATCCAGCCTCCATGGACATCTTCAGCATCCATCATTTGGTTTGCAGCACTCTTGCGGTGGGTTTCAGAGGTTGAAGTGAAGCAGCTCCTCTCCTTTGCATGAACACCATGGGAATGGCGTCAGTGTGTCACTGGACAAGGAGTTCTTTGGCTGAGGAGATCAAAGGCTGAGAGTGTTCAACTTCCCATGCAGCCCCTTTGTCAGGCAGTTTATTTTGCCTTTGTCTTTGTCAACCTGTACTTAGGGATGCTAATTCGATTTTCCATTGAGAGGTGAGGATATCTATATTATTTTCCTAAAACTCCAGAGAATATTATAAATTTCTTTTTATTGCTTCCAGCCATGTTATTTAAAGTAATTAACCTTAATTTATAAATTTTTATATCAAACTGCCTTTTAACTTTTAGAACTGGCAGGAGAAGTCCATTTCCCAGGGCTCCTAATAGTTCTCCATTTAATCAAAATTCATCCATCAGATTCCAGTGTTAAATCATCTTTTAATTGGGAGTTACATTCTGGTTAATAGTTTTATAATTCGCCGCCTCTAATAGTTTTTACCACAGGGATCTACTCCATTTTTTCTCACTCTATTATTCCTGGTGTTCAGCAGGGACAGTTTAAAAACGTTCACTTCCCCTGCCTGTTCTTTGTGATCTCATTAATTCTTGCTAGCAAGTTCCCTTTCTCCTCATTACTGGAGCAGAACTACCTTTATCACTAGGTGAAACCTTCCTCGTTTCTACAAGTGCTCTCCAAGTTGTGTGGTTTTTTTTCGTTGCCTCTTAAAAGGAAAAATAACAATCTGCAATTTATTGGAGCAAATAAGCTTGTGTGTGCTGTGCATGGCCTTGGTACTTGACACTGTTGAGGTTTCAGCCTGGAGATTTTGGGGGCAAGAACTTTCTCTAACTTTGTGTTCTGGTGTTTCTCACAGCCCTGACACGAGTCAGGTTTTTGAGAGGAGGTATTTCC
Organism: Pezoporus occidentalis; assembly: GCF_034315485.1. NCBI lineage: Eukaryota > Metazoa > Chordata > Aves > Psittaciformes > Psittacidae > Pezoporus > Pezoporus occidentalis. Next base: position 1,882,050 of record NW_026913673.1, on the reverse strand, counting down.
AGTTAAAAGTATCAACTACTAATAGTATGACAGAACAAAACAATCCAGGAGGCATAAAAAGGAACAGACTGATGGGAATGGCAGATTTGGAGGGCATCATTTGATGCAAACCCCCATGTCTTTTGCATAGTAAGTGCAGTTAGCCGATGTTCACCAGCAACAGGAGCAGAATTGGGCCTCAGCACCTCTTACTGCTTTGCTTACGTGCAAATGAACTCTGCAGTGTAGCATTGTCAGCTACACTGCATGCAATGGCCTTGCTGGATGCAGCTGAGCAGATAGGGCAGTGCTACATGAGCTTGGGATCCTCCCAGAACAATAAAAGGAGCCGAGGAGAAGTAGATAGTGGTGTGGATGGGCGAGTAAAGCCAAGCTTGTCGTTGCTCAAAAAATGCCTGGAATTAGTGTAAAATTAAATGTGAAACCTTAATCCTCCAAGGGCTGATTCTCAATTTGCAGATCCACAAAACCTCTGCAAATTACCCTACCAATCCTGCTGACAGTTATAGGAATATGTTATATTGACTACCCAAAGTCAGCCTTGGCAAAGGAGAGTGTGTTGTAAAGTGCCAGGGGTAAGAGTAAAGAAAAACAATTTCCCAGGGTTTATATCTTAGTCCCTTGGACAGTCCTGGAGAATCGTTTCATATATAACTCCCTATAAGAAAAATAGGATGGACAAGTGTAAACAGAATTATTATACAATTATAGTGGCCCTCGGAATAACTATAACACTGTCCACACTCATTTTTATGCCTCCATAAACTACCAGCACTGCAGTGTTCTTTTAGCCCTTCTTTGCCCCATGCGGCAATGGAATAACTTCCCCTACTTAACATCTGCATCTGTGCAGTGATTTGATATGACAATGATTCCAAAATACTCCAGCACTTTTAATTGACTTATGTTGAGATCATATCAGCAGCCACAGACAAGATCTTATCTCATGTATGACTCCCATCCCTCCTGACTGTTACAATATTTATGGTAATAAGGATCGTTGGCATTAGCCAAGTATTAAGTCCTCAGCTGTGGTAACTACATTGAGAAGCAAGCCATAATTTCACAGACTGCTGGCCAGCCTTTCCTCTGAGTGATAAATAAATAAAGGTTTAGCTTTTTGCTGGGTACAAAATCTATCTATGGAGTTTTTATGCCTGGAACCTAGGTTTCAGGATTTCTTAGGTGAAATACTACAGTAATGCAGCAGTTAAAAAGTCCCCAATGCTTGCTACTGTATCTGAGGAAGTTAGCACAGAAATCTAAACAAGTATTACAGCTCTTATATGCATAGCATGCCTACTATTACCTCCTCTTTTGTTGCTGCTGCAGACGTTTGCTTGGAGAGACCTTCCTGTCAATGCATTTTTGACAGGGGTCAAAGTATTTCTGAGGGAAACTGAAAGAGGTCTGGGCCTGATCTCAAGCACTGACAGCATCCACAATAGTTTGTTTACTCCTCCTGCATGCTGGAAAATTAATTAAAAGTGTTTGTGAGATGTTTTGAGGCTGCAAAAGCCCAAGATGCTCTTGATAAGGAGAATGCAGGTCTGCCTGTGGGTGCCGGAAGCACGGCAGGTAGAAATGGATGTGCTGGCTGGAGATCCGTGGGGGTTCTTTGACAGGGGTATTTAGCAAGACCTCTTGCTTCTCTTGGTCGGAGAAGTACGTGTGCAGCTTTCACCGCTGTCTTTAGATGGCAGTCCAGAGGGGGGAAATGCAGCCGGATCCAACAAAGCATCTGTGGATCAACCTGCATTGTTTCATACTGCTTTTTTATAAAGGTCCAGGAGTGCAAAATCCCCAAAATATTTGTTAATTTTATTACATTAAATTTTATTATATTACAAATTCTCCCAGCTTTAAGATACTCATCCCCCCCCTGCAGTTCTGATCCAGCTCTGGGCCAACAACACAAGGGGGATGTGGAGCTGCTGGAGCAAGTCCAGAGGGTACCATGGAGATGCTGGGAGGGCTGGAGCAGCTCTGCTCTGGAGCCAGGCTGAGAGAGCTGGGCTGGAGAAGAGAAGGCTCCTGAAGGGGAGACCTTAGAGCAGCTCCAGTGCCTAAAGGGGCTACAGGAAACCTGGAGAGGGGCTTTGGACAAGGGATGTAGGGGTAGGACCAGGGGATGCTCTGTTCTTTCAGGTGGTACTGCAGAAATGTCTCCAAGGCTTTACAAACTCTTGGGGAAAAATGCTTTGAGATTTAGTGAGATGTAGTAACTTTTTAATAGCTTGGTTGGACTTTCTTGTGAAATTGTCACCTTAGAGATGGAGCTTTATGTGTGACATCCATGTGTGTAGGAGTATAAAAAACCACCTTGTTTTTAATTTGATTGTTTCAGGCTTATTTAAATGAGCATGACTTAGTTTTTGAGGTGTTTTATTGGTTTCTGACTTTCCTGTGAAGTTTTTCATTGGAGAATTTTTTCAGCCTGTTTTTGGTGTGTTTTTTTTTGCATATACTGTATATCCCTTACAGAGATGGGAACTTGCGAAGATTTCTCTAATCGTGAGTCACTGGGGATGTTGGATACTGCAAGGTTCAGGTTGTTGCTCACTGCAGAGCCTCCCAGGACTCTCTGAAAGCAGTTCTTTCTCTTTTATATCACATGATAGTGAGACCATGGGTAAAATGTCAATGTTCTGTCTTTCTTTCCCTGTAAAACACTATGATATTACAGTCGGTCTGAAGTGTTCAGTGTTGGGAGATGTGGGTTGTGACAGTCTGTCCTCACAAAGCAGTTCAATGTGTCCTGTCTTCTACCCTCAACTTCCCTCAGATGAATAAACCCCGCAGATCTGGATCAGCAGCCAAGCACCTTGCAGAATCCTGCCCCAAATACACATAAATCCCATCAGTGATGCAAATTAAAGATTGGTTGGACATTAAACCCAATGCTTTTCATTTTGTGAATATATACATACAGACACACAGTTTTAGATTTGGCCACTTAAAATCTTCATCAAGTATTTTCATTCTGTTACTCTTCACTCATGCATTTTTAAACACGTTTCTCTCGCATCAGCCCAGTCTCCTCTTTCATGAATCCTTATCTCTGTCCTATGGGCATCTATATCCCTGCCCTAATGTTCCAGTGCACAAGTACTGAGCTGCTCAGAACCCTAATCGTACAAAACCAGACGAGTCATTACTGAAGTGGATGAAAGAAGGCATTAAATATTGGCATAAAGGAGAAAAGATAAACTGGTACAAGAAGGTTCATCTCTATTAGCTGGAGTGTTTGGGGACACCACAGAAACAAACCCAGGGTTATAAATACTGCCCTTGATTAGGAACCTGTGATGAAATCCAAGGAATGAACTTCTGTGCCCTGTTTAAGCCTGCATGGCTCTCACTGTGGCATCAGGGATGGTTAAAGGTGGAATGAGCTGTGTCTGTTCTGTGTACAGTAGTGCAGGATTTGAGCTCAGAGTTACACTGTTGGGCATTCACAGTCATGAAGTAAGTCAGGAAATACTGAAACTAAAGGGCATAAGTGATTTGGAAAGTGGTGAGCTAGGAGACACTGTTTGGGGGCCAGTAGCAAGTTCTCCTTTGATGCATCAGCCCAAACACTGACAAGGGGTCATTAAGGAGAAGCTGGTGGCTGAGCAGGGCAGGGGGAGGCCAGGCAGGCTGCTCCCATCTGCAAACCTGCCTCCACTTCTCATCAGGGCATCTGAAGCTGTGGGTGCTTAGCAAGACCCTGAGAAAATAAAAGAGGAGCTGGAGGGGTTGCTCCTTTTCTAGTAGGGTGAGTGGTGCCTGTGCCAGGCTGCTGCAGGATAGTGGGGCATAACCCGCTTGATGCATCATTGGAAAGCACACGTGGAGCTGCTGCTATGGCTCCAAGGCTTTGGTGTGAGACCTATGCGTGTGATTCATCTGTTGGGGAAGGTAAGGCATTACAGCTTTCTTCTCTGGGGTGGCTGGGGATGTTGCTGTTGCAGTGTGGTGTGCCTTGCACGTGTAGCAGGCTTGCTGGGTGCTTGTGTTTGGCTTCTTGTGCTTCTGCTTGGTAGGAAGCAGCTACTGAAGGGCTTGTAAAGCTCTGATGTGTTGTTTCTCCTTCTCTGGCCTCTGGGGATATGCCCGGAGGTGTGGGGCTGGTAGCCCTCTGCAGTGGAGTGGTCTCTGTGTCAGGATCAGTGGCTTCTCTGGAGAAAAGGAATGAGGTGAACTTCCCAGGTGGGAAATCCCTGAGAGCTCGAAGTAAATACATGGGACACAATTCTGTTCCCCTTTCTCGCTCAGGTGATTTCTGAGCAGCGCTTCTCTGAGCCTATGTGCTGGAGTCCATGAAATAACTGCCCCTTGGACACCAGTGTCCCTGGAGAGCCAGGGAATCAGGCAGTTGGGAAAACAGTCCTGAGCAGCAGTTCTCCCTGCCCACGTTGTGCTCGGCTGCATGCTGGCATGTAAAGCAGCCCTAAATTACAGGCAAACAAACACAAAACCCTGTCGTTTTTCATCTCTTTACTGTGCTGTGTGGGCAGAAACTCATCTGGTTGCCTGTAACAGAACGCCTGGGTGGAGAGGAACCGAGGGGGGGTTTCAAGCCACTCCTCCCCTGGAGATGCTGCACTTCAGTGAATCGTTGAGGAATAATAAAGGGTGTAACACTCTTGTTCTCCGCACACAGTCAAACAGAAAACAACGTACTCTTGTGCGTTTATTTGGGGTGAGGGATAATGGCCTTCAGAATAAACAGCAGCTGTCTGTAAAGGAAGCAGAGTGTTCTTTCTGCACTCCTCTGGCCCCAGCTGCTTGCTGGACCTCCTTCCAAACGGTGTCATTGAGGGGGGAACCCTCACAGAACTAATCTAGTTAGAATTTATTCTCCTTGATTTTTGTGCCTCTTCTGTTCCCCTTTCTAGTTTTGTAGCTGTGATGCAGTATTGATCCAAAGATCTATAGGATCATACCATGGCTCCAGGTGGGTGGCAGGATTGAAGCTTGGCTTCATTTCCATCTGAATGGGACAGAAAATAATTCCACTTTCCAGCTTTTATTGCTCAGAACATTGCATTTCTCTCATTGCAGTGTATGGGAATTAGCTCTGGAGGAAAGAAATGATCCCTCCCCTTCCTTGATACAGAGTGGAGCAGAAGGATTCAGGAAGATGTAATGTAGGCAAGCAGACAGCAAGCTCATTGCTGTTTGAATTGGGTGCAGCTGGATTGCTCTAATGAAATGGGACCTCTCAGCTGAGGTTCAAGTGGTGTTTCTGTGGATGGATGGTCCCCAGATGGCAGATGCCTTGTGTGGCTGAGACAGCTTCCTGCAGCAGTGTGGTGTGTTAAACACAGTAACAGCAGAGGAGCAGGCTTTGATCTGGGTGTTGGTGTGATGCTGAAGGTGGGAATGCCTCTGACCATCACTGGTACCCAGGCCAGCTCAGTTGGGCTGGGTGGGCTGTAGTCACTTGGCTGCATCACAGACCTGCTTGCGCATCTGGAGCTGGCTGGCACAGCCTTTCCTCCTGCACAGCTGGAGCTCAGTCCCCACTGGGGCTCCAGAACCAGCTGTCCTGAGGCTGCATGTGTTTCCAGAATTGCTCCAGGTTATATTAAACACTGACCAAAGAAACCTGATGGCTCTCTGAAACCAGCCTGCCTTGAAAGTAATGAAATGACACAGATGTGAATTTGTATAGATGGGAGAGAAACCAAGGGACAGTGGAGCAAGAATGTATGTGAAGATGCAGACACCTAGTGCTGCATCTTCATCATGATATGATTTAGCATAAGGTGTCCCTGCCCACAGCAGGGAGGTTGGAACTAAATGATCTTAAGGTCCTTTCCAACCCTAACGATTCTATGATACCTCACCAATGTGCACAGCAAATCTCTGCCAGCCTGGAGAGTAAGAGATGTTTAAGCTGCTTCTTGTTCTCCTTTCACGTCATCATCTGGGTGGCAGGGTGGTGAGTCGCCTGGTTCTTTCTTCCTCACCATAAAGATGTGTGTTGAGAAGAGCAATTGAAATGGTGACCCTGGCTGGACTTTACCCTGGACATGGCTCCTTCAATTTGCTGTCTGAATTAAGTAAATCAGAGAAGTAATTTCCCTGCAAGAGAAGTAGGCTGCTGCCTGTTCATGAGCTTGGCAACCTTCAGTCACACTTCTGCTGCATTATGTCCTGCTGGAAGAGTTTCCAGCAGTTACTTCCCACTAAAGGGGGATAAGGGGAGACATTCACTATCATGCCAAGAGAATAGTGCTGGCTGTGCCCAGTGTCCAACCAGGAAAGGACTTCCAAAATGCAGTGGCATACTCTGGTGATAATGGTAGCTAATACCATTAGTGTTTTAAGACTGGTTTTAGGACCACAGATCCTGGGAACTCCTTGTCAATGCCAGTGTATGTGTGTGGGAAGTAAAAAATTATCTGCAAGGCTTTAGGTTAATTTATGAAGGTTCCTGTAAGTCTGTTCATGGCAAGATGCTAAATGTGTCTCGTATCAGAGAGATGCTCTCAGGAGAATACCTGTCCTTATGAAGCATTTACTTATAACACAGAATGGATGCTGTCTACTACCTGGTGTCACTTTAGTCATGCCGTTTTACATGATAGCAGTGGGATTTTCTTCCCCTTCTCTCCCTTCTCCTCACCCACCCATCAGGTTACAGCCTGGGCAGGTCTCTCCTGGGTGCTCATCTCATTAGCACCCTGAGCAGGCTGCTTCAGATGGGGGTGTTTGACATGCACTGACACCCAGGCACAGGATTTGTGCTTTCTGTCAATGACAAGTGGAGCAAATATTGACAGTGCCTCTCAAAGACTGCAGTTACTATTGCTGTTGTTAATTCAGGGCACAATTTATCCTCGTGCCAAAGACCCATGTTAGTCTATGCTGTTGAAACAGCTGGACTTCCCTGTTCCAGGTTTTTGATGTGGGGGTAAATTGGAGAATAAGGGACAGACTTACAAAACCAAGGATGTGTTGTGGTCATCTGTGGAGCTTTTTTACTTTTTGGGGGTCTTTTTAATCCTCATTTTCTGCTTTCCTGTTTCTCGCCTTGTGTTGGAGCACTGGTGTGCGCAAAGGTATCATATGTTTTGTTCATGGAGCTTCGCTGTCTAATAAATTCTGTATTAAACCATTCTGTCCTAGAGACTGAAGCACAGGCTCTGCTCCTGATGGGGATTCTGGTCCTGTGTGCCCACATCTGGGCCAGGGGCAGGGGAAGTTATTTGTTTAGGTGAGGTGGTTTGCACTAGTCAAGGTGAGCCATGCATGAAACCAGCTGGGTTGGTGTGTGGATTAGTTCCTTGGTCAATTTACTTTGGTTTTGCTGCTCGTTTGTGCCACTGGAAAAGGCTGAGTGCCTTGCTAAGGCCCTAATGCCTTCCTGTACCTTCTGATCTGGGATTTTGAGAAGTTGACTCTTGTTACTTCACATTTGGAGTGGGGGGAGATGGAGCTGGATCTAGGGAGGACAAAGTAGTCATTTTCCTTCTGAAGGTAACAAACTTCTGGGTAATGCTCTGCACATCTGTCTCTTTAAAAGACTCCTAGATTTAAAGCAGAAAAAAAACAGATGTGGAAAAAAACCTGGATTAAACTGTCACTCATTCACAATCCATCCAGGAAACTCATCCATGCCCCTACAGGTAGCTAGTTATCCCATCAGGAATTTCATATTCTTGTCTGAATCCTGGAACACAAATTGGTCCAGCGCTCCGGGTCTGCCTTGATGAGGGTCTGCTGGCACAGATGTCCCCAGCATGTGTCCCATAAGAGCCCGCTCAAATAACTGCTTCCTTCCACACAGGGATCAAAGGTTGAGATGGTCTTTCCAGAGCTTTAGCCAGGCTGTGCAAAGCATCTGCAAGCTTTAATCCCCTAACCTTTCCTTTCCTTCCCTCCCTTTTCTCTTTTTAAGGATGGTATAAATGGAGTTTAAGGGTTTATCTTTATTCTTTATAGAAACCAGCTGTTACTTGTAAAGGACCCCTGGAAAAGAAAGCGCAGCCTTGCCTTTATCTGAGAGACAGTTGGGTTTTGGTTACTCTGGCAAGGATAAAGCCCAGAACACTTCTATACCCTTGTGCAAATGCCTAATGTTGACATCTTTGGCTAGCTGCTGTTGTGGTTTCCTCTTCCTTGATGGAAAAGTCCTTGTGTGACATGGCCTTGGGGTGCTGTTATAATGCAAAGAATTAAAGTTCCATTTGAGCCATGGTCTTTCCACAGTGCGAAGTTCAACACCACTGAAAGCTGATCCTATTGATTTGGTATTGGGTACTCCATGGAGATAAGTTACCTTGACACAAACATGGTATTGGCAGGAGAAGGCACAAATGATCCAGCTCCAGCCTTTGCTCACTGAATTTTACTGTGCGCAGCACCTTTCACACAGCCATGCCAGCTTTGCTGTCTTAAAGCACGTTACTTTCAAGCTCATTTCAGTCCTGGCATTATCTCCAGCTTAAATAGCATATTGACTTGAAATCAGCTCTTGTGGGTCTAAGATGCTTTTAAGCACTGATGGGGATTGTTCTTGTCCTCTGAAACTGCTCCTCTAAGCAGCACAGCTGCAGTTCCTGCTCCATGTATTAATGGTTCAGGCAAACATGACAGCAGCTGGGCAGTGGGAAGGTGAAAACTGCTATGGTAGGGACACTTAGGAGAAGTGAAGAAACCCTTCTTGAAGGTGGGGAGGCACTTGGACAAGTGGCTTGGGAAGCTTGATCTTGGGAGTCTCCTAGTCTTTATATTGGCATTCCCAGCTTGGGGGGAGAGGCATACATGTGTGTGGTGGTGGTTTTATCCCCTGGATTGCTTCTTCTATCAAGCTTCTGTGTTGTTGGGGTATAAGTAACTAGTAATAATCACTAGGGATGGACTGGAAGTGGGAGAGGGTTTCTGGGCTGCTTGCTTGCCTCTGTGGGAGGCTCCATGCCCCTGTCTGTGCACTGGGAAAACGAATCGGGAGCAAGGAAGCAGCTTCTAAGACTGAATCCCAACACAGGAATGCCATATGTGGTCTGTCTGTGCTTGAACTTTCCTTCTCCAAATGTGTCACCTTTCCTATGACGCTGGTTTGTCAGTCTTGTACTGTTATGCCCTTTCCAGATAGTACTTAAAAATATGGCTTAAATCTTCCCCTTGGCAGAAAATCTGTCTGGAAGATGCCCTTGGGAAGAGCAAAGGGCTGAATCACAAAGGTGTTTGTGTCTGAATGGTGTTATAAATGTGGTTGCTGTTTGGTGCCAGTGAGACTGCCAGCAAGCTCTGTGATGGTCTGGAAAGCTTATTTGGAGTTGGGAGTTACCCTGGGGATGGGAAGTGGCACTGCCCAGTGTTTCAGGGACGCCGTGAAGAAAGACACAGGGAACACAACAGCCTTCCTTCGCTAATGTCATGTTCAGCACTTCCGGAGCTGTGTCTGTATGGGGGGGGGGGGGGAATGGAAGCTGGTTGGGAAGGAAAAGTGTTACTGCTTGTTTTGACAGAAGTAACAACCTGCCTGGGAAGACCCTGTCTTTGTGTTCTGCCTGCTGCTCAGCTTATTGCTGCCTCATTAGCAAGGAGTTCCCTAATTAGCAAGAAGCTGTTAATTATGTGTGTATTGCATTACTCAGCTTTAAACATTCTTTTAGATGCTGAACATCTAGTGCTCTAAACTCTTTCTGTGTATGTTTCTCTTTCATCTGGCAGAAGGAACAAGTCATGAAGTGCTGTAACCGCCCCAGATCCAGCAAACCCCACAACCCCACTGCATTTCTTGGCACTAATGAACACTCCTAATGTCTTAAAACCACAATCGAATGGCAAAGACTTGGTAAGGTTAATAAGACAGTAGAACCCCCGTGTATTCAATCAGGCTCGATAAGAGAACAAAACCCCTCCATGTTTGCTAAAATAACTTTAAAAACAACTAACATTGACTTTCCACACCTAGTGGAGACCAAATTTTCACTTGCTGCATGCCTGCTCCCCGGCATGCCCGGGCCTGTCACCGCACCGGCGCTCCCCACGACACCGCCGCTTTGATTTTTGACTGCTGGGCAATCTTTTTCATCAGATGGAGCTGGATCGCAAGGTGGAAATGAGGTGTCCCTGCATCTTCCCACTCCTTCAGCTCACACGAATGTTTTGTGTTGAGGCCATGGAGCCGCTTCCTACTGGCCCCACCGCGTGAAGCTTTGATTAGCAATTATTTCTGAGATATTAAAACCCACAATAGATGTTGCAGGGCTCTGGAGTTTCCCTGGTGATTATGAAGGGAAAGGAAAGGCTGTGGTTACAACTCGATAGTTATTTCTCCACGTCAGAATGTGAATTACTGGCATAGCCTTATGATTGTATGTGCATCTACACTCATGTACCAAACACGTGTGTGTGTTATCTGTGTCTTCATTTGCACTGGTTAAATAGTGATTTTTAATACTTTTTATTAGGGGATAGAATCAACAGGAGCAGACAGTACCGAGTGCTTTGTTCTTGGAGCAATGCGTCTTCACCCTCACCTTTTTCCTTTCTCTAAGTAAACTAAGATAGTAAAACTTTAAACTTAGCTTTATGAAGCCATGAATAAATCCGAGAAAGGGCCAGTGTGTGCAGGTCTGATGTACAGACTAGACTGTATTGGTTCTTTTGCTGTCATTAAGCTGCATGACACAGGTTGTGAATGCTCCATCCCTGGCAGTGTTCAAGGCCAGGTTGGACAGAGCCTTGGATGGCATGGTTTAGTGGGAGGTGTCCCTGCCCATGGCAGAGGAGTTGGAACTAGATGATTTTAAGGTCCTTTCCAACCCTAACTATTCTATGATTCTATAATCTCTCAAATAAGGCTCTCCTCAAGTATATATTCACTTCCTGATAGTCTTGTGAGCAGCTTATTTGCTGTTGGGTGTATATGCTTAATATCAGGTGAGCATAGTACAATGGATGTCTTTTTAGTACTGTGAACAGTAGGAGTATCATCTTTGTGTCTGCCTGCCTTGTGAATGCATTGCAAAAATGCCACAGAGACAGCAGTCTGGTGATAGGACAACTAGTACCTTTCCCAAAAGGTGCTGGCATTGGATTCTTGCAGAACTGCTTAAAAACACAATTGTGGAGCCGGGATAATCCAGAATACTGGAACACTGCTCAGTCAAAAATGTGCACTACCTTTAGCTGTCAAATGACTGAGAATTAGTAAAACATGAAATAAAACCACCTGAAAGTGCAGCAGTTTGGAGGTGCAGAGGAATCTCAGGTGAGATGTGCAGCTCCTTGGTGGGACAGGGCAGGAACCCCACTGTGAGCAGCACTGGGAGGCCCTGAGTATTCAAGCACTAAATGCCCACTATTTCGTAAGGGCTTTTGGGTAAGGAAACTAAACTTCCCAGTGCATGATTTCTCATGGGGTGATATTAGAGGCAAAGAAACGTTGCGGGCTTGTGTCAGTGATTGCACTATAGGTTAAAATTCGTATTTGATAGCCAATATAGATGAATCACACACACAAATAGCTGCTCCTGCCGGGGTGAGTTTGCAGAGGGGGTGTCTCAACGTGCAGTCACTTGTAAAGGCTTGGGAAAAAAATCTTCAACTGCACATTATCCAAGTGAGCTTCCATATTTTACCATGACACCGACTCCGAGACTCATTTCCCTGGGTTAAGTAGTGTGGGGTGAAGTATCTGCCGCTCTCCTTCTCCCTATCCATCTGCTGCGGGATTCTGGGCATTTAACCTGGAGCGCCCGCTGATGTATGACCGAATCAGGGAAAAGAGGCCGCGCTGGTTAACCCTCTCCCTTTGTAGCTGCACTTAATGAATGTCACACAGCCCCACTATAGAAATGATGGAACATCCATTCTGGCAGCAGGAACAGAGCCCACCGTGCAATGATATGGTGAAATATGCTGAAAATATTCACAGGAGCCTGGGAACATAAACCCATGATTATTTTTTTCCCTTAAATCTCAATATTTGAGCTCCTTTCCCCCCCTCTGTAATAAAAGTGCAGTCTTGAGCAGCACCTCCTTTTTTGAGGGGAAGAAAACTCTATTTCCTTTTAGTGTAGCTGTATGAAATGTCTGACTTATGCTAAGCAAAATGTAATTATGTGTTCGTGCAGGTCTTTTGTCTTGCTGAAAGATGTCCTGTAAATAAGATTGCAGGTCTTAATGACCCTGTCCAGTAATTCCTGGGCTAAATTCAAAGGTGATAAAAGTGGGGCTATACCTTCCTTTGCAGAAGCTATTTACATGCAGGTGTGTTATCTGCCGGCCCAGCCCTTCTCCATTCGCTCCTGGGGACCTGCTCCTTCCTGACCAAGTTCCTACTCAACGTCTTGGAGGTAGCATGAGCCAACTGTGAATGGGACAGGAGCATGTAGCTGCAAAGCAGCTCTTGCCATGAAACGCAAGAGTCTAATCCTCACTCCTTTCACTATTTCATGCATCTTTCTCCACTGAAATACCTTTTCCCCCTTACTCAATACAGGCTACATCTTGCTACTTCTCACCTGTAAACTTTGAACCCAATCTCCTCTTCCCCTTGGGCTTCATTTGTGTTGTCAAAATCCAGCTGGAGAGAAAACCTAGTGAAACTTGCTCTTGCTTTGAACTGCTGTACAAAACTCCAGTGTCACTTAAGCTTCCCTAAAGCACTGTGATTCATCAGCCTGATCTAAACCAAAATAAATCTGTTGTCTCCAAAAAGAGTATTCAGACTTTAGAAGCTGGTGGTCGATTTGCTTATGTTAGACTCAGCCTCACCCTGGCAGCAAATGCTCTCAAAAACTAGGTACTAAAACTGTGTCATGATTTGCCTGTATGTTCCTGTTAAAGAGGATGCTGTGATCCATAATGCTTTTCCTAGAATTCCTTCCTGAAGAATAGCACCAGCACCTTTGGGTGTCTGAGTGCTTTCCTGCTGGTGTACTCCTCATTTGCAAGCACCATGTTTATACTGGAGCAGGGAGCCCAAGAGGAGCTTGGATCTCAACCTTTGCTTCTCTGAGATAATCAGCAAACAGTGTGAATGTGGGTGTGTGTGCACACAACGTGTAAATAAATGGATAAAATACTATCAGTGGGACCTTCATTTCACCCAAGCTATTGAATCATCTCGTAATAACTGCTTGTTATTAACCAAGTGGCATAATTCCAACTTAAACTTCCCCTTTGTTTACTAGAGACTTGCTGAAGAGCTTGTGCTGAATACTGAATTTTCAACCTAACTGCATGTATTGATAGCTGGATGGAATGTTTAACTCGGATCTAGAAGTAGGGGAGGAGTAAGCAAGGCATAAATCTCAGCTTGCTTTTAAAAATAGTATTTCAGGCCTGTATTTTAAGAGAAATACCTTATGAACATGATCTGTTTAAATAGAGGATGATGAAGCTGAAGGCACGTTCTCTAATACTTGCACACTGTTTAAAACCTCTGCTTATTTTTAACTTCCACAGATGTTCTCAGGAAGCACAGGGCTGAGTGCGTGGCTTAGTGTCTGTGTCCCTCAGCCTGTGAAATTAATACTGTAGCTCCGGTTGAGCCCTGACTTCTGCTCTGATGCACCAGGCAAGAAGTTTTAACTGTACAGAGTGCCCAGAATACCACTTTAGCATTGATACAGGCAAATTCATGCTGACATTAATACAGCACTGTGATGTCCTGGTTCTTTTGCTGCATTAAATGGGGAAAATATGCCAGTTGTGGAGCCTGTAGTAAGAGTCTTAGGTGTTACTTGGATGAAATGTTTTAGCATCCCTGTTGAACGTGAGGGAGATGAAATAGTACTTGTATTGAGAAGTTAATGGTAAGCAGCCAAGTTTAGGGACTGGTTGTAACCTGGATAACTTGTGTTCCCACTGCAAGGAACACAGGGTATACAGCCCAGGGATGTGGGCAGGGAGTGAGCCTGGTAATTCTGTGTGTGCAAAACTAGGGGGGGAGGAAATACCCCCCTTTTTCTCCAAGCTATAAAACCACTGGACAGGAGCTAGAGCTGCTTTGGGCAGGATATTTGCTGTAGTTTCCAGGCAATATTCCAGCTTGTCAGATGCAGGGAAGGGAGGTGATGCTTTGCATGAACTGTCCTCCTAGAAGGTTACACACTTTCCTTCCAGCCAGGCCCCAAAGTTGAGTGTTTTCTTATGTGATGACTGGAGGCTCCAAAGTATGAATGATTGCACTGTCTGCAGCTCAGGGCAAGAGCAACTGTGCTCTGGACATGAACCTGCTTATTGCTAGTCAGCAATTCAGGTAAAAGGGGGATTATTGTCTTAGTATTTCTCCCTCTTCCCTCCCTTGCCTAACGCACATAATAAAACAGGCTGTTTCTGCTATAGGGAAAAGGACTAATTTCCTTTTATCAACTGGCATAATCAGGATGTGCTGTGAGCTGCTGGTGCTCGGTTTGTGGTGACTCAGAACACATCTTCTTGCAGCTTCTGCAGAGCTCAGAAAAGGTGAGAGCAAGTTGTTAATCACAGATGCTGCTGTACATCTTAATACAGGCAATCAAATGAGGATGGAAGGGTGGATGTGGCTTTGAGGCTGAAGGAGTGTCAAAGTGCAGCATGAGGAGAGTGAAGCTCCTGATGGGGCCGGCCTGCTGACAGTTCTCTGTTGAAATGAGAAAAGGGGAGTAAAGGCATCTCAAGAAATTAATTTAGATGTTTAAATGATGCTGTTAATCCTTTCTGTAAACAGCACTTGAACAATGAACTGTACCTGCTCTTCCTGTTCCCTTTCCCATGTGGAGAGCCACCAACCTGATTAATATGTTAAATGAAGCAGATCCCACTGCTATCTCTGCATAGGACTGCTTCCTGATGGTATGTGAGCAACTTCCACGTTATCAGTTATGACCATCCTCCAACCTCCTAACCCAGAATATGTGTATCTTAAGGACACTGTGCGCATGATAGAGGGTAACTGCATCCCTCAGATTTTGGGTTCTTAGTCTTCAGAACTGTGTTTTTCTTTGTAAGTCTTCAACTTTTGGAGTCCCTCAGTGCTGTGTGTCCTCATCTCCCTGTGCAGTCTTTGTTTTACCCTCCTCTGGCACAAGTCTGCATAGGACCAGTCATGCACAGGCTTGCTCCTGGACTCCCATACCACTCTCCTCACCCCAGCCAGGCTTGACAGAATGGGTGCCCCAAGATAAATAGGCACCTTCTGCATGGAGCTGAAAATCGAACCATCCCCATGCTCATCTGGAGCTGAATAGATTGTCAGAGAGCCTGGGGACTAGGAGGGCATTAGGGGGGCAGTGCTGTGGTGCAGTGTCCTTCTGCAACAGGGGATGCAGGGCCAGCATCAGCCATGGTGAGCTGTGGGCCTAACGACTGGTGTCTGCAGCACCTAAGAGCCAAAGCCACTGCGAAACAACACATGGGGCCTGGTGGTGGTGCATGGGAGGGGGCAAGAAGGGCTGGGGGAGGAGGGGAAAGGCATTGCATATAAATCATTATTGGCGACCATCTCAGCTCTTGAGCCAGGCTGTCGCTTGCTGCTGCTCGTGCTGCAGCCCAGACATAAATCATAATTCCCCTACAATAGATCCTTTTGCAGCCGCCATCAGGAAAAGTGTGTTGGTTTTATCGATTTTTTGACACCGGGGCCCTGGCAACGGCCGCTCTGAATCATTATGAAATGAAACTGATTAGGAATTCATGGAATACTAAATAAACTTTACGAGCCCGTTGTAAGTTTTTTGATGCATGGGGAGCGGAAAATGAAAACTAATGATATAAAAATTACACAGCGTGCTGAGTATTATTATACTGCTATTGATTTGTTTCAAACTGTACATCAAAATCGAAGTGTGCCGGGTGTGCTTGGCTGCAAGGCTGATGCTCAAAAGCTTTGGAGGGTGGTTTTAATGCTGGCTCTGGCATTTTTTGCCAGGCAGAGATGGTTTAGGGCCACTACAGCATAACTGAAGTGCTCCCTGCACCTGCCTGTCCCTCTGCAACCACCCTTTGCATGGTTATCACCCACTTTATTCTCCTGTTTGCATGCGGACTCTCATGAGACAAACATGTATTGATGAGGGTTTTAGCCTAAGTGGATAAGTCCCCCCCTTCACACACACACACACACACCACACTTCTGCTCTAGGGAATTTTACTCCTGTTCCTTGATAGCCAACATTGTGAAAGAAGCCCAAGACACTTGACAAACATTAATGCAAAACTGCACAAAGGGATCATTTGTTCTGCCGCTGACTGCAGCCACCTCGGCACTGAAGGGCACCAGCTGGTTAGAAGCTGCCCATCACTGTGGGGCAAGAAGGGATAACTTAATGCTTTTTAAACTTTCCCTTCTATAAATAGAAGATTTGTAACATGATCATAATAGCCCTGGCCAGACTTAAAATCAATGGGAATAATGAGTGGAATTGGTGTGATCTATTCACTTCCTATCCACTATTTTTTTGACAGTGGAATTTAACAAAATTAAGGAGAAAATAAAAAATAAGGCTGGGATTGTTTCAGTGTAGCCTTGAGACAAACTGCTGAGTAAGAGGAGAGGGTGTGTGGTAGATGTTTTGCTGTGGTGTCATTGCATGGGTTTGTTGAAATAAAAAGGATTCTCATGCTGAGCTTCCCAGGCCAGACCAGGAGGGTTCAGGGCTGGCTCTGTGTCTTCCAATGCTGCTGCAGCTCATTCTGCTGTCACTTCCTTTACAGGGAAAACCTGCCTTTAACTAACCAGCTTGGTACTTCATGGGATCTGTTCTGCTTGGGTCTCATGTGGGGCATCTGGGGTGATCCTGCCCCTCGTGAGCACAGCTGGTGCAGGGCTGTTGGGAAGATGCCTGATCAGAGGGCTTTGAGGATTTCTGGAAGTGCAGTCATGCGGAAGAGCAAGAGCCACTCCTGTAAGCAAGGGGGTGTACCATGGTGGCTGGTAGTGATGGCCTTGGCTCCTGGAGGGCAGGCAGATGGGGTCTCCTGGGGGTACAACTGCTGCTGTAGCATCATCTGGCAGCTCAACTGTGCTCTAATGCAGGTGACTTCAGAGGCTGCTCCTGTGTCAGCTCTATTGTCAGCTACCAGTGCTGGTGATCATCTGTGGTCTAAGCATATTGACTGTAAATGAAAATGTAATACTGGTGAGTAGGAAGAAAATCCAACAGAATCAAGAACAAGAGAGGAGGAGAAAATTTAAGCAACTGGAAATAAGCTGCTGATCCACAGAGAGCTAAGCTGCCGTGTCCCTCAGTAGTCTCCTGAGACTACACTTTGCTGTGTAAGCCTTGTGCAGCTCCTCCTGTATCATTGATGAATTGGGATCTCCCTGCTGCTGGCTGCTTATCAAGCATCAGTCTGTATGCTATGGCCTCCAGTTTGGGGTATTTGAAGCCATGTGGGTTCTTCAGTGTACAAACGGGTTGTCTGGGGCTCCTTTCCATTCCCGAGTATACATAGAACTGAGCATGCTGAGCATTCCCTGTGGATGTTGGTACACTTTGGGCCAGGAAGTTTTTGGTTAGGGGAACTGTCTGTGGCCATGGTGGTGTTGTCCAGCATGCCACTCTCTTCTCTGGCCTTCAGCTTAAATATGTGCTGGATAGAAAGAAGCTGTTATATTCAAATAGCCCTGGAAATTCTGCTAAGTAAGTTTGAAAAGAAATCTGGAGGTAACACTGAGCATCCCTATTTATTTGGAAGAACAAAAACCGTCAGGTAATGCTGTTCCAAATGGGAGGTCCTGCTTCTCTTCCATGTCTGAGCAGTTTACCAGGGTATAAAAATAGTTGTGCTCTTTTTAGCCTTTGAATATGAACATACCACGTATTGAAGTGCGAACAGCTTTAGTGTTTTCCAGTAGACTGGAAGATGTGCTTAACTGTCACAGACCTCATGTACCTGCAGCTCAGAGTGATCAAGGCTTAGTTCAAGGAACAGCAACTCTTGTATGGAGGGAGAAAGGTCTCCATTCTTCTCCTCCCAAGTCCTCACTGGTCCCAGGTTGCCACAGACTCCTATGATTTCTTCGGCAGCTGTGGATTTGGTACAATAATCTGTGTCTATTTACATATTTTTCCTGATGTAAAGAGGGAATCATCTCCAATGGAGCTAGTTTTCCTCTTGTTCCTACACCATGTGCAGCAGCAGCGTCCGCTTTATGTGGCCTGTCAGCGTGCGTGTGCGTGCGCTGGGGAGTTTCCTAAGATATGTATATTGAATTTAGATTTGTGCTCTTAGTACCTTCACTCATTCATTCAGAGCCATATTGACTACATAAATTGAGTGTTACAAGTAAGAGAGAGTTTAGCCATTATTTTCTCAGTGATTTGATTTAATGGCCTGGGTGTTTTGGCCATTACTTCTGCCTTTTCATTTGCATGGCTTCTTGCCTCTGCTCATTAGCATGAGGTTTATATTTGCCATTGAATCCCCCCCCCCTTTGGAAAGCTGAATTTTTCATGATTAAGTAAATCTGTGTCTGTATCTTCTGTGGACAGACAAACTCACATATATACAGGGCTATATATACAGTATACATAGGTTTTTCTTTCTCCCTGATTATACGGAGTTAAATGCAGCTGTCTGTCTGACAGGAATATTGTGTACTGTATGGGGAGTGATATACAGGTCAGTATATTACTGATGAATAAAAGTTTCCTCCTAAGGCAGCTGCTGCAGATTACTTAGTGCTTGACATGGCATGTCTTTGTGTCACTGTTACCGGGTGAAATTAAATCAGAACAGGAAAATATTAATTTAAAGTAGGGGATAGAGGCCGCTCACTTCCAATTACTCTCTACCCTGTCAGCTTTCTATGGGCGCAAACAAGGAAGGAGGCTGGATTAATTGCTTTGGACTCTGCCCCACTACAGGCCCAATTATAGAAACATATTGGCTCCCAGCACTATTATATACACTGCTGTGCAGGAAATTGTGTGAAATTTTAACGGATTTCAGATGTAATAATAGAGAACACGACTCAGGACAGCATTAGCAGGCTGGGTGGAATCTTTACGGATGGGTTAAGGTTAAGCTGTTTGGGGGTCCTTTGTGTATTAAAGGATCATCTGGTTAACCCATGTACTGGGAGCTTTTGATACTGGCCTGGGAGCAAACAGAATAAAAACATTCATCCTCTGACAACAAGGAGCTAAATCCTCAGTCAGAACGGGGGCAGAAACATGCAGCGCAAGGGTGGAGAGCGTGAGGCTTCCGTGTTGGATCCGGGGGGGGGGGAAGCTGGGGGGGAGATGTGGGAACCTCTCCCATGGCGTTAAACATGTTGGTGTTTCTAGATACTATATAGAAACCTGGCTACTGTCTACTTTTGTGTGAGACTCGCATGAAAGCCCAGCTCAGAACAGAGAGCACTAACACGAAGTGAGTAACACAGACATCTTAAATGCTCCTTGGATAATTGTTTCAAAACCAGTTGTAGCAGGAACAAGTTTCAATTCAATGGGTCAGTTTAAATTTGTTTAACTTTTTGCTTCTCTCTCTAAGCTAAGAATTCTACCTGTCTCTTTTCTGTGTGTTTGAACCCATGTGTTGAAGACACTTTGTGTGTGCACATAGGCACTGCTCTGTGTCTCCCTCTTCTAAACATCACAGTTTGACTTGCTGTGGCCACAACATAGGACTTCCTCCAAATACAGAGCAACTCTCAACGTGCGGTCAGATTACTGTGCCCCTCTGTTTGTCCATGTACACGCATGATGTGTGCACATCAGATGTAATTTTGGCATGCGAAATAGGAAAATGCAGAGCCCTTTAAGTGCATGAAGTGCACGTTCATTTCTGCCCAGCTGCTTCTTGAAGTATGCAGAGAGGGGCCTGAGCTGACTGTAGGAGTCCAAAAAGCAGGAGGGGTGAAGCACTGAATTTATGATGTTTGGGCTAGGAAATCTATTTTAGCTCCCTTTAACTGATTGTCTTGCGACCGTGTGTGTTACGAGTGGCGAGCAGTGTATATGGATCTCAGGAGACACACGTGCAGGATCTTATTCACGAGCAGATGACAGTGTGAAAATCCTGTTGGCATTGAAGGCGTGATGATACAGTGAACCGGGGAGGAGGGAAGTGTGGGGGAGGCTGAAGTGGTCCAGCTTGGTCTGAATGGTTTCTGTCTCTTTGGTAGAGAATCAGAATTCCAGAGTGGTTTGGGTTTGGAAGGGACCTTAAAGCTCATCCAGTTCCACCCCCCTGCCATGGGCAGGGACACTTTCCACTAGAGCAGCTTGCTCCAAGCCCCATCCAAACTGGCCTCCAGAATTCTGGAGGTGTTAATGCCAAAGGTCTGTTGAATCTGCTAAGGCAGATCTTGCTGCTGGCATTGTCTGTCACAGCCTGGGAACTGGTATTGACCTAAAAACCTTTGGTATTGACCTGTTCTGATAGGGCTGTGTAGGGTTTTAAATGGTGCTTCCAGCAGCCTGGTGGCTCCATAGCAGTGTGTTGGGACACAGGTTTTAAACTGACTGATCAGGTCCTTGCAATTTCTTTTTGTAGGAGCTTGATAGAATTAGCTGTTGGAGTTTTTAGGGGAAAAAATGGCTTTTAAAGCACAGGAGATGAATTCACCACTGGTCTTTTGAACAGAAAGACTTAAAAGATGCTTGTGGAACTGCAGCAGCATAGAGGGGGTTAACATCTGCTCTGTTGATTTTTGACCAGGGCCCATGGTTTTACTACAGCAGTAAAGTCACTTTCCTTTTATGTTTAAAAGCCAGCAAGGAAAAAGTGCGATTACAAAGACAACTGAAATCTTCACTGGTACCACCAAGGTAATCAGTTCAATTGATTTTATTCCCTCCCCCCCTAGCCAGAAAAGTATCTAAAGTTAAATCTGTGATTTTATATGGAAAAAAAAAATTATCTGTCCTCTGAAATGCTTTCTGGTTTTTAAAATGCTCTATTTTATTTGCCCTATAAATGCAAACTTATAAAATGCGATAAGGGATCTGTCTCTTCTCCCTGCACAGACAAGACCTGAGGAAGCTGCTGCTATTCCTGCATGGCTGCCAGTTGCACAGACAGATATCACTCCATTAGTCATTAGCATCTAAATCATTCCACTTCTCATTCAGGTTTACTGGGCTGTGATGGCTACTAGATTCATAGGACACCTGAGCCAGGTCTTTTGTACAAGGTCTCATGGAGCAATTGATTGTAAAAAGACAGCAGGAGAGAAACCACTGGTTTCTGTGCCTTTTGAACAGGGAGGATGGGCTGTGCTACCGTGGCTTTGCTCTATGAATTATTGAAGTGTCTTTTTCCTGGAATATGGTACAAGGGTTGAATTTGTGCTGTGCACACTGGTACAACAGCCTCATGCATAAACTGTGGGGATTTTGGGGGGGAATTAACAACCATCCAGCCAAAACCCACTTAATTTTCAAGGGTGCTTTAGGATCTCTTATACTGGAGCATGTGAGCATCTCCTCACTATCTTCCCTGGAGTGGGAGGGGAATGGAGACAAAGGAGCTCTATGGTGGAGCAGCTCCATGAGAGTTCTGCTCTTGGGGTATTATAGTTAACATTGTAGTTAAACTTGGAAATAAGGCTTTTCTCCGACAAAGAACATGGAACAGACTTCAACATCTAGTGTGAATGATTCAGCAGCTGCTGGAGCACAGGGTAATGTGTTAATATGGCTTTAAAATAGTGGGACAATTCAATGCAGTTTAATACCAAAGTACTGAGGAAAGGGAAAGGTTTGTCAGTTGTATGATTTGTTTTCCCCACAAGAAATGGAACAGTACAGAGCACTGGCCCATTTTTTCCAATGTAGCAAAAATGTCCTTTGCTAGGGTGGAAGAGGAAAAGCCGAAGAGGTGTTTTAACCACTAACTCCAAATGCAACAGCCTCAAGTCTCATAAATGGAAAGCTTATTTGGGAGATTCTTTTAGGTTTTCCTTGATTTGTGCCATTGAGGAGAAGGTGGTGCAGGGCTGAAGCTTATCTCCTGTGTTGCAGTTTATTGCCAGGTAGAACTGGTCTAAATGCAAAACTGACTCCTTGGGGGCTATCACTTTGGGAAATGGTGAGACCCTCTGGAGCAGCTGGACTGGGCAGTCCCTGGGATGCCCTATCCCAATGGGTTTTAGAACACATATTCGGGGGTTAGAAGATGCCTTTCGGGTTGAGGTCCACAAAAATATCCCGACAGTACTCTTCTTGGAGCCTTACAAGGCAGAGAGAAAAGGAAATGAAAGTGGAAAGCAGTCTGAGGGCTGTTATAGAGCACTTGCTGACAAGGGGTTGGGTAAAATCCAGGAGAAGAGGATATAATGCCCACCACTTGTGTGGTTTTACGTAATGTTTTTTAAAGGAAGCAGCTGACTTTCTGTGCATATGTTGGTTTGGGGTTGACCCTTCCAGCATCCTTGTACCATTCCCATTGCCTCCAACCCATGTATTACAAGCAAGCTCCCATAAATTTCTGGCAACACTGTCGTTCCCAAGCCCTCAGGCTAGAGGGATCTTTAGTAATTTTGGATTGGACTGGATTTGAAAATAGGTCCCTAAGGTGAAGGGCCAGTGTATCAAACCAGTAAATCATGTGTTATACCAACTCCTAATAATGAATGAAGTGCCATTTCATACAATACCTAAGTTAGGATTTTATTGATTAACTCTCATCTTGGTGTTCCACCCAAATCTAAGATATATTGCCTGCTGTAATTTTTACATTAGCTGTCAAATTCATCTTGTCTTCCCAGGGTTATGATGTGTACAGAGCAGACAATAAAAACCATCACAGTTTGGTGTTTATCTAATGAATATACACAGGCCAGAAAGATTAATAATGGTTTGATAGGCAGAGCCAAGAGGCAGGAAATAGCTGGGGACTGTGATTTCAGATCACAGGAGGAAGCGCACACTTGTCTCACCCCTCACCTCCCCTGCCAGGCACTACCGTGTGACACCAGCCTCGAAGCAAAGATGATGGTGTTTTGGTGCAGTGACTGCCGCAAGTAAACACTGGTTGAATGCTCTGATTTGCCAAAGCTTTATCCTGGTGCTGACCCTGGATCCAAATGTACCCGCGTGCACAGACACATCATCCTGGCTTTCCTGTCCTTGGGAAATAATTCTTCTGAGGATCTCCACCCTTATATATTTTCTGATTAATAAATACTTGGTGGTCCCCCAGTCTTGGAGCAGAGTCACTGGTAATGCTTTCTTAATCCAAGGCCTGATCCCCCCCAGTGTCCTACCGCTGCCTTTGCATTTTTGTATGGCCCTGAAGACAGAGGTCACAGCCTCTGGGAACGGGAGAGGGAGCCCTTACCCCAGGCATGGTTCTGGCCACTGCTGTCCCCAGAGGCTGGGATACCCTTTTTTGCCCAGGGGCAGCAGGAGGCTTTGCCTCTGGGTGCTGGTAGGGAGGAGATAGGCTCCCTTGCTTGAAGCTCACGGGATTCAGCCTTAAATCCCTCTGTGCTTTGGTTTTCCCATCTATAAAGCAGAGAGATTTGTGGCTCTCCAGGAGGAGGGGCACAGAGAAGGTTTGATCTATGTTTGTTGGAGTACAGGGGATAAAAGGCACTGTGGAAGAGCAAAGGGCTCGTGCTCATCTACTAAGCACAACCTGGGCCTGCATGCTCCAGTTCCTGCCAGAGGAGGTGGCCAAAGCTCGGGCTTAGGGTTGTGGAGTAGGAGAGGTTTGTGTTCCTGCTGCTGGGAGCCAGAGCTCAGCCGCTGCGTGTGATGCTGCAGGTTTTTGTTAGGTAAATATGTGCTGTGCTGCCGGCTGGGGCCTGCCTGGAATATAATGAGCATTAAAGAAAGGAGGGAATGCTGAGGGGGAAAACCAGGGGAAGCAAAGCTGTTCCTTGCTGTGCGTGTGCAGGCTCAGGCTGACCTTACAGGGGTCTGGAGGCGGGTGGCTCAGAGCTGCTGGTCACCCGCTGTTCCTGCTAGCCACGGCTTGGCAGCTGGGCCCTCCTTCATCATCCTGACCTAGCAATGCCTTTGTCAGTTGTGTGCTCTGCTGCAGTTTGAATTGTGAACTCCTCAGGGCAAGGACTTTTTCCTCTACCCTTTTTTTTCCTACAGCAGGAGGAGCAGCAGAGCCCGGCCTGAGTTTGCTGTGATGTTCTGCAGGTGACTTTTCCAAGCTTCCCATGCCCTTGAGTTCTCCAACCAGATTTAGTGCATGTCACACATTTCACCTGTACATCCCAACCAACCATCATCTAAACAAGTAGTCAGATTATAACCTGTTGAAAAATCTATTTATTAGAAGAGATTAATGAAGCCTCAAACCTTCCCTGCTTCCTTTCCTCCCTTCCTTCCCCTTCGGTCAGTGTTCGTTTGCATTTTCCTTTTATACATCTCAGCACGAAACAGTAACACGTTACAGCACAAAGCAATACACCACTTATCTAATCTTGAATATAATATGGGATAAACACTCTGTGTAGAGGGGGACTGCCACAGAATACATGCAGCAAGAGCTGGCTGGGGAAGGACAATAGATTGCTGCAGATATGGATTGAGTTAGACAATTGAAGCAATTATACTGTTCCGGAGACTTCAATGAGACTGGAGAGCATTGCCTGAGCTCCGGTACAAGTAATCAGCATTCCTATTCATCTCAGCCCCATCCTGCCTGCGAGGCGGCTGTGCTGTGCTGAGTAGGGCTCCTCACCACTTGCAGTCCACAGACAATGCCCTGGCATGCTTTGCATGAGCCATCTCATGGGTTTTACTTTTTGTCCTAGTCAGAATTTAAAACTCATTAATTGTGTCTTTATTTTGTGCCCCTGTTTACGTGTGTCTTCTCGCTGCATTTGGATGAGGGATATTTTCGGCTCTGCCATTTAAATGTTGTTTGGTTCTGTCTGGAAGTGGCTGGTTTTCCCCCTCTGAAATGGCAGCGTCTCAGCAGCTGATGAAGGCACTTGCAAGTCTAAACTGAAGCTGGTGGGTACCTTGCAAAGTGCTTTGTAACACTTTGGGTGAGAGGAAGTAGAATGACCTCTGCTATTTCTTTTTAGCACCATTTAAGCTGTAAAACCAGCCAACCAACTCTCTTGCAGACGTTGGCTGCTGAGATTGACTGCAGTCATGAAGATAACGGTGGGAAGTATTTTTCTCTTAAGTCCACTGCTGTCCTAAATCAGGCAGGTGATCCTGGAGGAGCTGCTGCGTGAGCTGGAATGCTCAGCATCCCAGCCAGGGACATAAAGACACGAGGCAAAATGTCACTTGAGAAGTGTTGCCTCTTTAGCAGTAACTCTGCTCCATAAATGCAATTGATCTCCTGAGAGAGGAGGGATTTCTTCAACAAACACAAGCTTTGTGGGGAAAAAATATATGAGCTGCTAGGCTTCTGCTCCTTCTGTATGTGCTCCATATCCAAGGCCTCCACCAAGTGTCAGAGCATCCACAGGGGATCCAGGGATTGCTGTGTATGGGGTTACTCATTCTGCGTTGGGTTGCATGGTTGAATTAAAGCAGGTCCAGCTTTAAATAACTTCAATCTAAATCACAGTCTAAATTTAGAAGTGAGGTTGTAGTTTTTCTGTCATTCAGTTTTTCACTAGGATATTGTTGCTGTTGTCAGATACCGATGCTTGGTCATGCATTTAAATCAGCATCAGGAGGGTTTGATTCAACCAGGTTTAAATCTTGCTCTAAGAAGCAGCTTGAACCCTTTCAGCTAAAGGCCCGTTTTCCAGGAGGGGCTGGGGAAGAGCATGTGATGGTGGGAGTTTTACAAGTGTCTAAGAACAGAAGCTTATAATGAAAGTGCTTCCTCAGCCATAACTGCGGCGTGCTGGTGTAATTGGAATGCTGAGTGGTGTGCTGGGTTTAGGAAGGTAATAAGAACCGCAATCAGTATTAAATAAAATGTATCTTCCTTTAGGGGAAATAAATGTATATTAAATCAAATATTCATGAATCCAAGTTAGTCTTCATACATTACACAAACAGTTTTTCAAGAATGCAGCTATGTGCCAGGCCTAAGTTGATGTGTGTGAAGGAGAGGGATTAGCTCTTGGGGGCTTGTGGGGTGGGAAGGGCCTTGCCCATCACTACCTGATGGAGCAAAGTTCTGGGCTCCCGTGGGGTCCTGCTGAACACAACACAATTTGATGGTGGTTTAAATTGTGCAGAGCATTAAAAGAAGTGAAACTGCCTCTTTGTGGTATTTAGCATCTGCAGTAAAACCTGGACATCCACCTGGATCCTTCAAGAGTGGGAACCTGAAAGGGGAGTTAGGCCAGTGATGACTTTCAGTATATTTCAGTAAATTCTCTGTTAATGGGGGAGAAATCACTTTTCTGTCATTAGGCAGCTTTTTAAGCTACTGCAAGCTGCTGTTTTCCTGCTCACTCTAAAATGGCAGAGGGATGGGAGAACTTCCTGTGGAAGCCCCATCCCTGGCAGTGTTCAAGGCCAGGTTGGACACAGGGGCTTGGAGCAACCTGCTCTAGTGGAAGGTGTCCCTGCCCGTGGCAGGGGGTTGGGACTGGATGAACTTTCAGGTCCCTTCCACCCCAAACCAGTCTGGAATTCCATGATTCCATTCCAAGAGGCAGAGCAGAGCTGTTCCAGTTCCTGCCAGCCTCTAGTCACACTGTGGACTATCATGCTGGCAGTACTGTGTGATATATTAGGACATGAAAGATGTCAGCTTGGTACCAACTCTGAGTGTGGGTAACACATGTGTGAGAGCTTAAGCTCTGTAGGGGTAGGAGGGCTTCCTGCTTCTCACCTGATGGGAATCCTCTGTGCCACCACGGGATGTGGCTGTGCTTGGCCCTGAGAAATGCATTTCTTGTTTGTGACAAGGGCTCTCTAAGCTTCACAGCCTCAGTCTCAGTTTCCACCCAGCGTGATGCCAAAGTGGGGGGGTTTGGGGAGATTTAATCCCTCTCAAGCCAGGCTGTAGTTGTTAGCTAACACCTATATGCTTAGGAGACAAGGTAGTAAAAGTTCAGGTTTGTAAAAGTAGTGACAAATCTGTAGGTGTTTCCAGAGCAGTTTGTTAGTTTAAGCAAATTGGACTTATTTGGAGTTGTGTCAGCAGAATCCTTCTGTGCAGT
This sequence comes from Pezoporus occidentalis, assembly GCF_034315485.1. Taxonomy (NCBI): domain Eukaryota; kingdom Metazoa; phylum Chordata; class Aves; order Psittaciformes; family Psittacidae; genus Pezoporus; species Pezoporus occidentalis. The sequence goes on along the minus strand of NW_026913673.1, from coordinate 1,855,055 downwards.
TTGTGAAATGTCAGTGCTTTTATCCAACAGCTACAATCAATTTGCTCTTTGATAAAATAAGCAAACACTTCCTAGTCGCATCCTTATCCCTGTCTTTAGAAACAGAGGGGCACAGAGGCCTGGGGCTGGAGCCTGTTACCTTCCTGGGGCGAGGAGGGTTTCATTCCTGAACACTTCCAAAAGAGCTGCACACAGCTGTGGGGAGAGGGCTAATTTGTGTCATTTGCTGAAACCACTGGGCTGCTCTTTCCTGCTTGGGGAATTATTGATTTTATCACTCTACGACCTTACATGTGTCAGTGTCTTGTGCACGCTGGCCTGTAGGAAGTGCTAGCTCCTGATTCACAGCTCAAGGATAATTTTATGTTATTTGTGATTTCTTTCCCTGGTTTGGCTCATCAGCTTTGTGCTCCTTTTACTTCTGTAAGGGAAAATGCACACAGAGATTCAAAATACCAACCCAAAGCGAGCCCTCTTCCCTACTGCCTGCCTCCATGCTGGTGCAACCCATATACTTATAGTCAGTGCAGGAGGAAGGATGCTCTCTACAGACTCATTGTCATCTAATTGATTTCATTATCTGGGTGTCTTCAACAGTTTTCTTGGATCTTTGTAAGCTGGGGAGTGGAGAAATGATTGTAGATATCAATACATGACTGTGTAACCCCTGTGAAGCACTGTGAGGCTGGGTGAAGTATATGGGTGGGGTGTTGTCTGTTATTGTGCAGCTTCCCTGCCCAAAACTCAGTGCTTGCATTCTGAAGTGGAAGGGAGATGAGCAGAGATGCTGTTATGGAGGAGGGGTGGTTGTAGGGAGAAAATATATGGAGCATCTACTAGAGCTTGCATGGTACATTAATTGTCTGTAGCTTTTTCCTTTCCTTCTCAAAGCAAAATTAATTATGGGGAGGTGATGTTCCTTTAATGAACATCATTTAATTTAAAAAATGGACAAGTGCACTACCATTAGGTCTCTTACTTAATGTAGTGTGTTTTCTTAAGCTAAATTTGGTTATTGTTGCATTGTGGAGGTGAAGAGAATCCTCTTTTTCTCTGATCTGAGCGAGGAGAGAGCATCTTGGCTGCTGAGCATCACTTCTAAACAGAGTCCAATCTCTCTTTGCCTGTGGGGGACACTGCTTGACCACTTATTGCATATTTGATCAGTTTATTTCTGGGTCTGAGAGACTCCAGTGGGGGTCAGGGTGACAGGAGGGTTCAGATTCATTGGCACAGGGAAGGATGCAGAGGCCGTGCTGTGCCTGTTGCTGCCAGCTTTGAGTGATTCCCCTCTGCCTTCTTCCTAAAGTACAGGAAGGTGCAGCAGCGCTTTGGAAGTGCGTGTAGGTTGACAAGAGCTTAATAACATCAGCAGTGAAGGGTGGGTTTCTTTTACCTAACAGCAGTGAAAATCAGCTCATCTACAAACCACCTCTGCTCCTCTTTCCAGTGCCACTCTTCATCAGTGCTGAACGACATAACCAGGTTGTGCAGTGTCACTGCAGTGATGGGCTCAGCAGCCTGGTCCAGGGGAGCGCACAGCATCACCTCCATGGGGCTGTCCTGTGGCTTCCCTCTGCACCCTCTTTAGGAAAGGGTACAGAAATTAAGTGCTTCAGATATAAGAGTAAGAAACCATAACAAGAATGATCTTAAGGTCCTTCCCAATCTGAACCACTGTTTTAATTAAAAACAGTAGCAGTGAATTTGTAAATTCAGGTGTGCACTGGCAGCCCCTTTGGTTTCAGGTGTTCTCTGCTGCTGTATCAAATCGTGGTTCTAAAAATGTGACTCTCAAAATGAAGGAGTTGTTTCCTATGGAGAACTATGCTTCTACACTTGTGAAATCCAATGGGCTAATGGGCAGCTGACTCGAAACCTGCTTTTAAATATGAAGGTCAAAATTAGGATGTTTTTATATATATAAGGAAACCAGCTCATGTAGGGAAAAAAGGTCCTGATTTTTTTAATTGCTTCTGCTTTTAAATATCAAAGATGATGTTTCTGGTCTGATTCTTGGCTATTAGCACTGTATATGAAGTGTGATTCTTGCTATGGGTGTCATCTTCAAAGGTATCTTAAATTTAGACTTCTCAGAAAAAACTTAAAATTTCAATGGCTGAAATAGGAGCTATTCCATAGAAATCATTACGAAAGAAAAATCAAAATCCCACTGTACTGAGTTGCTCCTGAAGGATTTAGTAATGTACTTGAAGACCAGGGAGAGGATCCCAAATACACTTGCTGTGTATTATTTTCTTCCACTGTCAAGGGGTTATTGCATCTGTCATCCCCTCTTGCCATGTGGGTGAGGTGCAGTGTTTGTTAATATACAGGGAGATGGCACTTCCACATCTGGGAAATGATGGACTTGAGGAAGTCAGCTCAGGTGAAAAGTGCTCCCTAAGGGTAAAATGTTCTATGCCTGAAGCCATGCCCATGAGCAGGGATCAGCTCAAACACTCACCTCTGCAGGTCCCAGGTTTTGCCACCCAATCTCCTGTGCTCAGATGAACTTGGCAGTGTTAAACAAGCGCCCTCTGCACGCTGCTTTCCTGCTCTCTGCTCCATGCAGTTTGAGCACAGCGGTGCTAGCTCCTATATAATAAAAAGGGCTATTCTTTTTAAACCTAAGGAAAACTGTATTCCATTGTTACTACCTTCATTCTCAAGCTGTGTTTGTACTCCCAAAGTTGCCAGCCTGGTTTCCAGCAATAGAAAAGATCACCTATGTTTTGAGTGGTTTATTGGCTTGTTCAATAGCTCTTTTCTGTTGTTTGCTGTGATGGGGAGGGTCTTATGTGGGGCACCATAGCCAAGAGGTGCCAGCACCCCCGTGGCCAGCAGCAGTGCTGGCTCTGTCCAGCTGTTGTTTCATCTTTAGGTTACTGGTGAGCAATTTATGCTGATGCTCTTCTGGGAGCTTGAACTTGCCACACAATGCATGCATGGATGGATGGATGGATGGAAGGGAATTTAAGAAGTGCATGATGAGACCTGTGTGATGTGGAGTTGCTCCATGGAGCAGGAGGCTTCTCCAGGACCCCTCTTCCCTGTGTGGTTAGGATTTGCTAGTTTGTTTTTACACTCTGTGGTTTGCTTTCAGCGCTGGCTCAGGGGATACTTTGCTGTCCAGGCTGTGAGAGGCTCAGGGCTGCTCTTGGCACGCAGGGGAGAGAGACAGAGCTAATCCTGTTAGTGCATCAGTGTAGCTGGTAACACACACTCACAGTTCTGCGGGTCCCCAGGCAAAAATGGGCCGCTGGTTATGCCATGCGGGACAGAGCAGGAGGGACTGGGGCTGGCCCCGTGTCCCCAAGGCGGAGAAGGGATGCTGGCAGCCTGAGCCCGGCTCTGCCATCACCCACCACCGAGAGCACCCATCCTGCGGCTCGGGCGGTGCTGGGCGAGCGCTTTCTCCGCTCCCTTCTCCCCCACTCCCTGCTTTGCCAACATAAGAGGGCGCTCTGTCATCTCTGCTTCATTTTCAATCGCAGGCATTCCGTTTGGGCGGTGGGGTTTGCAGGCACGGGGTGGAAGTTCTTTACAAACAGGCAAGAGGCTGTGTGGTAACAGAGCCCTGCGCTCCGCCATCGGCACCGCGGTGGTGATCCATCCACCAGCGCTCTCCCCGGCCATGTTCCCGTTCCTTGTCCACGGGGATCATTTGTTTGATATAGTAAATCTGTAGCATCGAAGCGAGGCTCCAGGCTGGGATTTTCCGGGTTGTTTGGAGAGGGAGTGTGTCTAGTTTCAGCAGAAGCAGTGTGTATGGAAATCCTCTTGGGACTCTGCATCAGCAGGAGGGGAACCCTCAGCCCCCCTCATCCATGCACGTCGACTCCTGCTGAGAAGCATAGCCTGAAAAAGCTGCACTCACCTTGTCGGTGCTGTGGTGTGGGTGGTGCAGGATGAGCTCTGGGATCTCTGCTCGGATAAAGCAGGTCCTGGGATGCAGGAGCAGAGCATCTCCCACAGCCAGGTACCGAGAGGTGATGTGCTGTGCACATGCCCCATGGCGTGTGGTTAATTCACCTCCAGCAAAGTGCAGCAATCTATTTTGGCTTTAACACTGTACTTTTTAGTTACTGGAGGAGGTTAAGTAACTCTGCTGATCCATCCTGTTGTTAAGTGAAGGTAGCAGGGTGCCAACAATTAAAGAAGTAATTGTTCAATTGGTTCTGCAATAATACTCATTGATTCTTTGTTTGAAGTGATTCGCTTTTCAATCCTCCTGCATTTAGAGATCTTGTTTCACCTGTGTCAAGGCAAGTTCAGGAAACCTCATTAACTGGGGTTTGGGTTTTATAATTAGGTCCCTAAAATAATTCCTAGGTGGTGTTAATAACCCCATTTAAAAATCTATTAAGCTTTTGGAAAAGTTGGACAGAATCCTTTGTGCTGATTTTTCCTCTCTTCCCTCCTCCTTTTCCCCTTGGAGATGTGGTGCTTCTTCCTTTTACAGCGCACTAATTAAAAACAGTAGGATTATGGTGGGAAATAATATGCATGTGAGGTTATCCTCCACAGGGCAAGAGGAGGCTGCTGCCTCTTTTCCCCTGCCTCGCTCCAAGTACACTCCACATCTTTTAGCCTGAGCTGGCAGAGTTCATGAAAGGACAGATTGCCCGTGCACGCTGCGAGGACCCCTGGCATTGGCGAGCCTGCGAGCTGGGTCCAGAAGGGAAACGACAGGAAGAGATAATCTGTGGAAAACGCTGGGTTTGGATCAGCTGCTGCCGCTTCCAAAAGGCAGGTTTGCTTTTACAGGAGACCCTCCCCTAAGCCTGTCTGCAGAGAGACAGGGTTTATAGATAGTTGAGCATCCATCCCAGCCTGCTCCAGCCCCCCTGCCCTCCCCAACAGGCCACTTTGGGCCTCATGTTAGCTTTTCCTGGCACCGGGGCTGTGCCGTGTGCCACAGCAGCCAGGCTGAGCCGTGGGGAGCGTTTGTGCGGTGCTGCACCTGAACACACGTTTAGACTCCTTTTAGCGGGAGCAAGGAACCAGCTGCCCCATTTTCCACAAGCTGCTGACTGGGGAGAGGCTGCTGCTGGGTTATTTTCTGCCCTCCGCTGGAGCTCTCCCAGGGCCCTGTGCACGGATCTGTCCTTCTGTGTGTGCCAGGCGCGTGCGCTCCTCGCGCTGCTGGCGGCTTTAAGGGTTTCGCTGCCATCTGTGAGCGGGCCCTGCACCCTTAGGCTGCTGTAGTGTGCTGCAGGGAATCATGTGGCCTTTTGGGATGCCAAGACTCTGACATGGATCCTAAGAGGAATTGAAAAGAAATGCTGCCTTGTGGCTAATGCACAGGCATATGCCAGCTTTGGGCTCTGGTGCTGCTGGAGCAGGTATGGGAATGCTTTGTCCTGCCTCCTCCTAAGGAGGTGTTTGTGTAACAGCAAGTATCCCAAGAAGCTTGTGGGATCCCATGGGATGGGGTATTTACTTGCTGGATGGTCAGCATGTGTGTGTGGAGGCATTGCCTTGTAGTGCAAGTCCTGCTGTTCTCCCTGTGTATAAATTCCAAAAGGAGACCTAGCAGGAAGATCTTGCAGTTGAAGCTGGCATTCATTACCTGCAAGGTTTGCACTCAGCATCCTCAGGGAAAGCTGCAAACCACTTTTAGCCTGCCAGAGCTGAGCTGATGGCTTCAGAGTCCAATCTGATGTTTTCTGGGAGCTCTGAAGCATGTCCCATGTCCCGAACAAGCCCCGAGAACCGTGTGTTTCCACCAGCACGTTTTCGTCCTGAAAGTCAAAATGTCAATTGTTTTATCACCTGTCATGAATGTGACAAAGTCCTACTTAAACATGTAAAGATTCCCCTCTCCACATGCACCAGAACGGCCTTTGCATCCCACGTGAAGCCTTCAGGCTCCTGATTTATTACGGAGCTCCAGTGGCTGGAGCAGGAGAGCCAAGTTAAATCTAGAGAAGTGGCTGATGTGACAAAACGAACAGTTGTCAGCAGCAGAGAGGGGAAGCAACCAAAGCTTGAACGTTAACACTCAGCAAACCATGGCTTGGTGAAGTGACGCTGCCTTCACACTCCAATTGTAAGCACCAGGGTGAGGAGGATGCTGAGGATCAGGAGGCAGCAGTGCTGGGAGAGACCTCAAGGACAGAGCAGCCTTAAGGGGGGAGCAGTGAAAATAAGAGGTGCAAAAGCCCCATAGAGGCCTCTTCTGTCAAACCCACTTGCTCTAATGGTGTGAGATTACTTTCTTTGGGAGGAACAGGGTGGGAATCAGGCAGCATTCCTATAGTATTCACTTGGATTTGGGCATCCATAGGTGGAGAATTTTAGGCTCTGACAAGGAGACAGCTCAGGGAGGACAGGGAAGGGAAGGAGGGGTTTGGTTCAGTTGGTGTGAGCCCAGTGCTGAAGCTCTTGGTGTTATTTTTCTGAGCCGACAGGAGGGGGCAGATGTCAGAGCTCGAAGGCGGATCTGAGATTGGGGGGGGGGGGGGGGGAGGTTAATAATGAGGTTATTCGTTATGAACTTCTGAATTGAGATCTTTTGCTGAGTGGGCCGAGTCCTCGATGTGCAGCATGGAAATGTGGAGCCCTTGCCTAAGGAAAAGGTGAATTGTGTGTTTGAAATAGCTGATGGAGGTGCAGGGTTAGAGCGGTGTGTGATGTTTGCTGTCGCTTTCCAGACTTCAGGCATCTCTCTTCACCTTGACTTGCAATCCTGTGGCTTACATATAAATGGCTGTGCCATTCCCACGGGCCCCTCTGTGGTTATTTGTGGTGTTTGGGCAGGAATCAGGCCTCCTGGTAGCTGGGAATTTTCCATGTGCTTCGCTTGAGCAGCTCTGATAAAACAAATGACTTCCTAGATGGGTATTTTAGAACCAAACCACCTCTTCTTACCCAAACACAGCATCCTGAGTTTATGAAACAAAACACCTGAGAACTTGGGCTGACTGACCTGTTACTGCAAGGCACAGGTCATGGTTTGGATGAAAAGCTCTTCATGAGACTCCCAAGCTAGATACTTCCCTCCTAATCCTGCATGAATAAAGGGAAAAGGTTAATACATGATGAATTGAATTATATCAGTGCAAATGGCATCGTTGGAAGAAGCCTCTTCCTGCAAAAGGCACAAATATCCAGTGATGCATTAGGGTCTCCTGCACCAGGAATATTTGTCATCTTGGAAGAAAGTGGAAGAGGCTTCTTGGTCAGTGCCTGACATGTCCCTGCGTGCTGGGAAGTGCAAATAGAGGAAGAAAAATTAACACATGAATGTCCTGTTTCTGCAGGAAAATCCCCAGTGAAAGCTGAGGGAAGGGGCTCCTTTAATAAAAAAAGAAGCAATGTAGCTGAAAATAGCAACAGGGTTTTCTGTTTGCTTTGCTGGATAGGAAAAAAGAGCAGGTTTTTGTACTGCAATTTCCAGCGCTCTGAGCTGGAGGAGATAAGCCTTTGCAGGAGAGGGAGAAATACTTCCTAGGAACACAGAAAGCTGGGACAGTCCTGCCAGAGCTGGAATTCTCAAATCAAAACCAAGTGCAAGGCACATGTAGTCGGGAAGAAGGAGGGGAGAGGAGGAGCTGGGGGTGGTTGCATTACATGCATGGATCTTGCTGGCCAGGCTGGGTGCTCATCCCAGCAGCCCTGCAGCCTGCCCTGCCTTTTCCTCTCCCTTACCCACTTGGACAAAAAGAGAGACTCAAACTGTTGCTGAAGTGTGTAAATGTATTGAGTGTAAAAGAAAATAACCACATTATCCAACTGTGAGGCATTATCCAGTACTTTAGATCCAAAATGTGTCTATTTCTTGCCTTTGTTTTGTGCTTTAGACAGGATTTTGAAGGCTAATTGACTTCTTGACTCATCCCTTGATACTATCAGTTCTTGTGGATTTAGTTGTGTTCCGCTGAGCTTGTGGGGTTGAGCAGGATTGGGTCTATGAAGAGCAGAAGCTTGTCCATGGCTTTTGTTCCTCAAAAGCAGTGCTTGCTTTGGGTTTGATCAGCTGGGGTAGAAGCTGTCAGGTGTGGAGCTGTACCCGGGGAAGCATCAGGAGAACTAATGTGGTTCATTGACTTTGGTCTCTGGAAAACAAACACTGGTGTCGTAGGCATTAAAACCAAGATCAACTCACCTCATCCTCATTACTGTGGAAAATGGATTAGTATCTTCTGATCTCATAGTACATCCTGGCTTTGTCTTGTTCTGTGGCTGCTCAGGCCCTTGGGGGCTGCATAGGAGCTGTGGTGTGAGGTTGGTCCCTGCAAGCACAGACCAGAACATGCTGCAGTTCAGTTGTGCGTCCTCAGTGGGCCCTTGAGCATAACTGCAAGCACTGCAAACCTCCATCTCCTACATCCTAATGCTGTGAAAGGAGATGAGCAGTGCGTGGTGGTAACCTTCCTCCTCCTGCCCCTCTGGGAAGGGCTAGGAGGAGCACATTTAACTTCACAAGGTGTCAATGTCCAGAGCCTCTGTGGCTGAGGTCCGAGGCTGGAGAATCATAGAATCACAGTCCGGTTTGTGTTGGAAGGGACCTTAAAGCTCATCCAGTTCCAACCCCTGCCACGGACAGGGACACCTTCCACTAGAGCAGCTTGCTCCAAGCCCCTGTGTCCAACCTGGCCTTGAGCACTGCCAGGGATGGGGCAGCCACAGCTTCTTTGGGCACCCTGTGCCAGCGCCTCAGCACCCTCACAGGGAAGAGCTTCTGCCTAAGAGCTCATCTCAGTCTCCCCTCTGGCAGGTTAAAGCCATTCCCCCTTGTCCTGTCCCTGCCTTTTCTTATAAGAAGCCCCAGTCCAGCATTCTTGTAACCCCTTTAGATACTGGAAATGCTACCCGTAAAGTGCTATTACCACCAAGCATCTGAGGAAAATGTTAACCCTGTTTATTCTCTTTAAACTTTCTCCCTAAGCTTAAAGCACAGTCTTGAAGCTGTAGACTAGCATGATGTCTCTATTTCCCTGCTCTCCACATCTTGCTACAACAGGACCATCCTGGCCCCAACATGATGATATGCCAGAAGTCTGGGCTTTGCAAGGCAAAGGGCACAAAGGGGCAAGGGAAGACTTGCTCCAGACCTCCTCCTGGCAGCCGCTTTTAATTGCAAATGGTGTGATTTTATACAGGGGGAGGGAGGGAGAGCCCTTGCTCCAGGCTAGGGAGCAGAGATTGAGAGCTCGCTGCTGTGGTCATCAGAGGTGAAGAATAAGTCATAAATGATCCACGGGCAAAGGCCAAATATAGACTGATGGCTGCATTGTTCCCTGTAGCCTTGGGAAGGACCTTGGTGCTGCACTGTGGGCTTAACCCTTCCCTGTTCAGTACTGCTGATGGATTCCAGCAGTGGATGCTCTGTGCTGTTTGTCTGGGTAGGGGTGTCCAGACGGGCTGTTGGGTCTGAATCTCTTGCAGCCCAAAGCCTGCTGACAATTTCTGTGAGGATAGCAAGGAAAATAGAAATCTCTGTCTTCCTATTGCTTAAGCACATACATGGGGTTGTAGGTTTGAAACTCACCTGTGTGAGTTTACATTTATTTGTTCTAAAATGTCCTGTGGTGAATATTGCTATGTATTTGCGTCAGTTTATCCTCTTAAAATGAGCACCATAAAGCTGGGAGCACATGGTAAATCCCTCAGAATTCCTGCACTAAGGCTTTGCTTTTGGTCTGTGTTAGATGGTTGCAGGTCCTTAGGGTGGCACTGTCTGGCCAGGGTGAGCCTCCAGGGGACAAGAACTTCCTTGTAAGCTGATGGGTCACATCCACTCGCTTGGGTCAGAGGCTTCAGGCACTGTGGAGCTTCTCTTTCTTATTACCTATCTGGATGGGCTTGGAGCAACCTGGTCTGGTGGAAGGTGTCCCTGCCCATGGCAGGGGGTTGGAACTGGATGGGCTTTAAGGTCCCTTCCAACCCAAACCTTTCTATGATCTCTGTTAGCCTCTCCTGTACCAGTGTACAGCACAGATCTTCCCTTAGAGTCTCAAAGTCTTGTATACAACCTGTAAAAGACACAAATGGGCTGAGTTGTAAGAGACATTGAATGATGTCTGAAAGCTGGGCAGGGCTGTTACTGCAGCTCATCCCCTTTCAGAGGATCAAATGCTGACCGGGAACCAGTGCTCCACTCCCCAGTCTCTGTCTCCAGCCTCGGAGCATCCAGCCAGGACACACTGGCAAGAACAGGCTCAGCTCACTTGAGCTGATTGCCTTCCAAATCTGACCCCATTCCTCCAAGTGGGGCACTCGTGCTGAGCACAGGGGCCATCTCCTGTCCTCCTGGCTGGCTTTCTGAGCTGGCACCACAGGCACCCATCAGTCACTGTCCATGGTTAATGCTAAAGCAGCGGTGGCAGGCAGCCAGCAGCCATGATACAATCTTCCTGGAGGAGAGAGGAGCTTGTTGGCTTTGTAACTGCACTTGCACCCTCCCCTTCCCCATCCCTGCTCTAAATGAAATGTCTTTCATCTTTAAAAGAAAGTGTAGAGAAAGCAATTCCCTTAAAGCATCTGAGCTGGTGCACAGTGCTGCAGGCTGCTGCACAACTGGGCTGATCTGAAAAGCACAGGACCTTGCAATGGGATGGGTTCTTCTGATAGAGATTTTCCTGCTGAAGTCCCTTAGCACTCTCCTGACCTCTTCCTCTGGGACACGGTGCAGTCAGTGCCACCCAGGCTGGGCACTGCTGTGGCTGGTGGCTTGGTATCACCTGAGCCATGGGTGCCACATCCCCTGTGCCTCAGTTTACCCTTTTCCTCCATTTTACAGATGGTAAAAGTTCCTCAGCACCTGGATTTGTGCATTACCACAGTGAATGTGTGTAGGGCTGGGAAAGAGCAAATTTTAGAGCCGGAGAATGGAGCTGAGATCCGATTCCTTCCATGTGCTATAATTCATTTTACTGTATGTACAAGTGAGGTGTCACTGCCAGGAACTAAGTGAATTCTTATATGGGGGTTTTCTTTTGTTGTGTCAATTCCATTGTGGAATTTTTTCCTTACAAATTTGAATCCATTGATTTTTCTGGACCCAAATTCTCTCAGCATCAGCTTCACCTGAGCTTGAAGGAGCACTGTGGAAAGGGGGTCTTCCAGGAGAGGCAGTGGCAGGATTTTCTCTGTTCATAGACCAGAAGGTGCCTTCTTGCACAGTTAAACAATCAAACCCCCTTTTGGGGGTCAGCAAAGGGTACAGCAGTGTGAGTGCACACTTCTTTCCCTTCCATGCCTTGTGCTGATGGGATTTGGGGAGCAGGAAAGCTCTGTAGGGAAAACCAATGCACACGTCAGCCTGTCGCCAAGCCCCAGCATTGCAGTCCTGTGCCCTGCATGCATTATTCCTCAAATCAAAGGAGGAATCAGCAAGAAGAATGTTTAACTGGAGCCTGTGATCCTCAGGTGTGACACTGGGGGCCCCACCACAATGAGATGCACAGTCATGCTCTCTCCCAGACGCAGGGTTAAAGATTTGCTTGGGGCCAGTCAATAGCACGCACTGAGTATCTTCCTCAAGAATGTGTCTGCTCTTTTCCTGCCTCCAAGTAGCAGCACTTGAGTCTCAGTCCCCTACTTGAATCACTGCACTATCTCCACTTCATCAGAAACCAGAGAGTTGAGTCTTTGATGATTGTTGTGACTCACGGTGTCACAGAACTACTTACCCTGTGATTTCAACTTTAATCACTGATCCGCTATCTATAGAGCTGCCTGTGGAACAGTTCAAATTGTAATTATAGGAAGCTCATCTGCTGCAAGCCACAAAGCAGGCTTTACCATATGCCTTTAAAGGTGAACTAATGTCATGATGAAATAACTGTGTTTTGCTGCAGATTGATACCACTGGCTGGGAAGTTAACATACAGGATGAAAGCTCTGACATTTTGCAAGCTACACTATCGCTCTCTAAGTCATGTTAACCTACCATTCCCTGTTGTTTTACAAGGGATCTGCAGGTAACTGGGAAGCATCCTCAGATGCTGGGGATGGGGAGGGTGTGCTGAGGTGTGTTAGAAGTGTGCAGTGGTACCTGTGTAATACAGGCTCAAAAACATGGAAGTGTTTTTCTCCCTTGCTCCTTGCCTGACCTTGACATTTATTTTGGTCTCTTTTCCCTGCTTTGAAAGGTATTTGCTAGTTTTCTGGTTTTAGGGTTACCGCTGTCTGCATCCATCCCCATGCTCTCACAGACCTCTTCTAGGGGCTGTTTTGTGTCTCCCCTTGCCCGAGTACTAAAAGCCCTGGGAAAGCTCTGCCCTATGCTGGGTGCTTCCTTTGCTCTTAATGAGACTTCAGACACCTAAAGCCCAGTGGTCATACACAGTGGAGATACAGGGCAGGATGCTTGTCCAAAATCTTAGTCAAAATCCATGCAGGGGTTTCTGCAGCTATGCACCCACATTGTGTGGGTGTCTGCAGCACCTCACCTCTCAAAAGCCTAGGAGAGAATGTCAGAAGCATTAGCACATGTTAGGAGCAAGTTAATTTTACTATAGGAAGGAAAATAGGAGCTGCAAGGCACAAAGCAGTTGAGATACCTCTTTTTTCAAGGCTCTGTGGTAGAGTTGGTAATAGTCTCCCAGTCTTTCCAGGTGTACAAGGCTGGGTTTTCAGGTATACTTATATCTGCAGATATAGATGGAGAGGAGCAAAATGGAGATGGCCAGGTGAGTTTGCTGGGAGAGGTCTTCCAAGAAGCCTTCAAGAGGAGTGAACTTGGTGCTGGCAGAGGTGGTCGTGCCTCTAATTCTTTGCTAACCTCCTCCTCCCTGTGTACGGATGCATTTCAGCAGTGACAGCTCCACATGTGAAGGGATGTCTGGGAGCTGGCAGGATCTGTGTAAGCCCAACCCAGCCTCTCTCAGTAGATACCTCCTGCTGCTTTTCTCTTCATTAAGTTTTTGCCATAAGCAGGGAAATGAGATCTGCAAGTCCAAAGTTGGCAACACCTTATGACCCCTGGACCTCCAACTCTCTGCCTATGCTAAACTGCTTCTCTTTCCCCCTGCAAGTGGCCACATAAAGATAAGTAAGGAAGATGGTTTTATTGCAAGCAGCTGGGGAAAATCATGTTGCTTCAGTTTCCATAAACTAGCCGAGCCTGGGCTTTTCATCCTGCCCATCGCACATCCACTATAAAAGGGACATCAGTTATAAACATTTCCTGTTTGTGCATACAGTCTTCCAGTGCTTATGATGTATAGACTGACAAAAGGCTTAATGCTTTGAATATATAAAACACAAGGCCTGTGCAATGGAGGGTGACAGTTGCCCTTTAATGTTCTGCTTTTTAAAGATCAGGGTAGAGTTCAGAAAGCATAGTCATGAGGTTTAATGATTTAATGGGGACGACTGGGGAGCAAAAATAGTTACTACACCCTGGGGAAAAGTGGTTCCTCATACATATTACTTTAGCCTAATGGCCTATGAATGCTTCCTCTGTGGCATAGGAGGGTGTCACGGTACATAGACTCTATAATACTGAATGGGTTGATTAAATGCATATTAAACAATACTAAATTGGAAAAAAAAAAAAAGGCGCCACCAACTGTATTTATTCTGTTCTTAGAAAATGTTGTTACTCATTCAATTTCATTTGTGATATTATTATAATTTTCCCCCCATTTCATGCTCGTGGCAGAGCAAGGGAGCCAAGTGTAAACACCGCTGATGGATCCGAGGTGCCACAGTTCCCATCTACCAGCGGATGGGGAGCTGGGCCCAGGGCGCTGTGGGCTGAGCAGGGCTTGGCTGGGGGGCCAGTGGAGACAGGCTGAGCAGCCTCTGGTGTTGGAGGTGACTGCAGGTGGCACCTCCTGAAGCTGGGAAACAAAGCGTTAGCCTGGAAAATGGCTTTTTGATGCTCTGCCTCCACACTAGTGCAGGTTCCTGCCCTGTGTTCCTTTTGCTGTCCTGCTTTTCCTGCTGGGTTTGGACTGAGGGCTTTGTGCTTTGGTGACTCTGCCATGTAGCTCAGCAGTGCCACCTCCCTGGCACCCACTAAATGCTATTTTGAGTTACCAAACCAAAATCACAGCTGACTTGAAGATTAGACCCGCTCATCCTTCCCCTAAGTCCAGTGTGGGTGGTGGGGAGAGCAGCCCCCGGGTGTTCAGTTTGGGCTGCAGGGCTTTGTTTCCACCCCTGACCTTACCTCCACTCCTGATGTCCCAGTGTCTCCTGTTAATGATTGTACAGAGCCTGCCCTGCCTCGCTCACCAGCATTTTCATGCCATGGTATTGTCTCGTTTAGGATATGTGTATCTCTTGTGTTTCATCTGACATGTATATGCCCTCCCAAATCTTGTTACCTTGATGGATGAAGTTTCTTTTTTCCGATAGCCTTTCCACTGCCATGGATTTTTGTGTTTTCTTTTCCTTTTACTGCTTCGATCAGTTGCTTTATTCTGCACTTTGTAGCTTCAAACGCAATTTACAGTTGGCCATGCCGCAAAGGAGCTGGAGCACTGAGCGCTGCAAAGCAACCCCAAATTAAAGGGAGAGGAAGAATTGCTGTTGTAATAAGGGCTGCAGTAGGCTTGCAACCAACAGATATAGTCATTTGTCTGGAGGAAAAGCAGCAGTGGGAAGCAGAGTGGAGGGTTGTGTGTGTGTCATGTGGGTCTATAGGATATGTGGGACTCTTACTCCAAGGCATCTTCTCTTTGTCTTTGAAGTCCTGCTGATTTGATGAGAACAGTGTTCAAATATTTACTCCCATTCTCTGTGTGAACTGTCCCATGTGCTCTGGAGTGCATGAATATGAAAGGAAGAGTCTTTAAGGTGATCTCATGGCTTTGAAATTAGAATGTCATAGGTTGTGGCTCCAATCCTCAGTTGTCCACATCTGTTTCAGGCGTAGTCCTTAAAACTTTCTTCGTCTCTCTCTATTTTGAGGTAACTTTAAGCATCTGCCTTTGTCACTGAGCATGTCTAGAAGCTTGTCTTTAAGTTTCTGATGACACTTGTATGGCTTGAACCCCTGGTGATGCTGAGGGAGGATCCCATACCCCATACCATGAGCTGCAGAAAGAAGCCTCTTTAATGCTGATGCAGTTCCCTCAGACATAACCAGCCATGGACCAGACCTCTCCCCCTCCTAACAACTTGTTATTGATAGAAGCATTTTATAAATAAACATCTCTAGGTAACATATTCCATAAAATATTTAATTATAGATTATTGGATTGGACATTTCTTGCTTCAATTAAGTGATAGGTTGTTTTTCCCTCAGGAAGCCAGCTCAGTGCTCTTTGTGGGGAAATTATGTGTATTTATTCTATGTTCTATAGGCAATGTCTTTTTATGTTGTTAATAAATAAACTACAGTGCCGTGCTTTACCCTAAATAAAACTAATGGAGGTCAGGCTTTGCATTTAATTGTGGTTTCCTGATCTGAGCTCTCCTGTCTGGTGGTCTGCAGCTTTGGTGTGGGGAGCTTTGTAAGGAGGGAAATGAAAGAAGAAGGGAATGTAGAAACATGCATAGTGCTTTGGAGAGCTGCATTCTTCTACCTCCTCCAGACCAGATGCACTGAGATATTAAAAACACACAAAAAGGCTGAAAGCATAGGATTCAGCACTAGTCTTGAATTTCAGACCCGTTCATCCTTTGGGCAGCTGTTAGTGCCTTTAGATTTGAGAGTTTGAGTTGAACTAAGACAAAGCTGGCAATGTTTTCTCACAAAATGCCTTAGCTCTGGGGTTGAACTCCCCTGGAGGGGCTGTGTTCTGCTGTTCTGCTTGGCTTAAATCAAGGGCTCAGGCTTTTGCCCATCTCTTCTAGATCCAGAGAAGATCCTGCAGCTCTGGGCTGGCCTTTTGTCTGATGCTAGAAGTGGTGGTGTCAGCTTTGATGCTGGAGGAACCCAATCAAATGGGGATGTGTGGTTTTGTTCGTTCCTTAAAGTTGTGGATCAAATATGCTATAGCTTAGAGCAGTTCTCTGGTAGAGCATGTTCAGACCAGGCCATTGCCTGTGGATTTGCCACTCGCTCTGCCTTCCTGCTGCAGCCTTCATTTCCCTGGAGTTTAAGCCGAGCTCTCTGAAGGGACTCGGCGAGCTGAGCCTGTGTGCTGCTTCCACATGTGCAGAGAGCCTTTTGGATGGGGCCCCCCTCTAATGTGCCTTTCATCTGCCTTCAGCCAGCAGTGTAGTGGAGGCACAGGACTGTCAGCAGTGGTAGGAAGGTGGGAGGATGCTCTGAGGTCTCGGAGACAAGCACAGCTCTTCCGCACCCTTGTCCTCAGTGGAAGGGGATACAGCCCCCTCCCCAGGGAGCTGCAGCCTCCCTCACCTGCCTTTTTAAACAAATGCAAATTAAACCCCTCCATCGGGTTGGTTCATTCCCTTCCTTCATGTAACTGATGTTATTGGATTTTTATGCAGCACATTACACCCTGAGCCATGTCTTCTACTATTTTGCTTTCAAATTGTATCTCCTGCCATTTGTGTCACATTTAAAATGCTAACAGTATAGAATGTCATTTACAGAATCGGGGCGTTTGCTGCGGAAAATTAATTTGACTTATTCCTTCTGCCTGTTCCTATCTCCAGGCCAATATTATGCTACTCATTCTACAAGAGTAATACTTAATGAATAGGACTATTAATAATGTCAAGGTCCATGGGGGTCTTATGGGTAACGGATAGGCGTAGACTGTGAGGGGCAGTCACCTGACTTGGGTTAATGTTCCATGAAAATATCAGGCAGTGCAATGTAATTATGGAGCAGAGGATAGTAAAAGAGGCAGGAACTTGGAGTTTCTTCAGTATTTCCTCAAATTAGTCAATGCTTTTTTCCGTCATTTACTTGCACCTTTGTCAGCCCAGGTGTGGAAAGCGTTTAAAATGCAAAAGGGAAAGCCAACAACCAGGTACCTCATTCATAAAGAGGGTTTATGGGTGAGTTTGTAGTGTGAGGCTGGAACTGTGTGTGTCTGGCACTCCATGCAAGGGGATAGGATATATTTGTGTGTGTCCATTCCTATTTGCAGGAAATAGGAATGTGAGGAAAGGGGCTTTGGGTGGGGTTTTTCAGCTTGTACGTGTCTCTAGAATTTAAAAGATGAAAAACTGTTAAGGCAAACACAAAACTAACATTTTTATAATGGGAAGAAATGATAAGCAGAAGAAACAAAATCATCTTTCTGCTTTTTATTGTGGTATTTGATGTGCAGATACCAGCCAGGGTGAAAGGGCTCAATGCACACGTAGGGGCTTGGCAGAGCAGTGCTTTGGTTTGGGGTTTTTATCCCTAAATTCAAAGCTGCCAGTGTTGTTAATGCAGGTGTGACCAGCACATTGAGGGGGAAATCAGAAGCTGCTTCTAGGGCCTAATCCTGCACTTCCAGAACCATTCTTTTAAAGTGGTTTATGGGGTATTATTTGATCCTCTGTTTTTTCCAAGGTCCTTGTTTCTAAATCCTGGTGTCTAGAGTTCTGCCCAGGATTACTGGGTATGCGTGCAGGAGGAAAGGCATAAGGAAACCGGCTGCTGAGATGCTGCTTCTCAGAGCAGATCTTCAGCTTTTGCCATCATTTTTGGTAGTTATGTCAGAAAATGTCATATGGCAGCTAAATGTGAAAAGGGACCTTTGGAGACCTGTTCAGATGTGTGTAGTTTTGGTTCCTATTCTCTGCATGAAAACTGGATGCTCCCCAGCTCTCTCTCTTGTATCTTTCTTCATTTGTCTTTGTCTTGCTCTTGGGACCACTGAGACTGAGGGAGCAGGCTGTAAAATTAGGCCTCTGATTTCCAAAGAGCAGGTGAAACAGGCTGTGAAAAGGATTGGTGTTATGCAGCAAAACCACTTTGAGTCTCCTGTCTCCCCTTCCTGAGGAGTTAACTGTTTCCAGAGGCAGACTGTGCTGAGATTACGTTGGGAACACAGAGGTTGTGAGCCAGGCTGTAGTGAAAGCATCAGGAAACGATGCTGGCAGTGACTTGGGGTTCTGCCTTCCCATCCATAGAGCTCAGGTATGGCCCAGGAAACCTCTCCCATGTCTCTCCAGCACTCGTCAGATGGAGAAGGTGCTCTAGTGCATCCCACCATGACAGCAGCTGCCAGCAGAGGCTATGTTAGCACAGAGGAAGGCAGAAATCCCAAACTGGTTTGGTTTGGAAGGGATCTTGAAGCTCACCCAGTTCCAACCCCCCGTGGAGCTGTTTGACAGGGTGTGTGCACATGGCCTGAGGCCAGCACCCACATGGAAGGAGGACACCTTTGCAGTGAGCGTTCACACAGCGCATGGGGCTCCCCCTTGGTTCCTCCTCCTCTTCCTCCTCTATTAGTGTTATTTTTTCCCCTCGAAGAAGCTTTATTCATTTCTGAGGCGTGCGTTAATACGGGCAGCATTAGGCAGCCCCAGTGTGTCTCGTTGCTATGTGCCTCACTAATTCTCACTATTAGGCCACCTGCTGACAGCTCCCGAATGGAGCCGGATCCTCTGTCAGAGTTCTCCATGAATAAACATGAAAGAGACAAATGAGGCCTCGCTGGTGGCTGCTCTGCAGCGTTATCCCTCCCCACCGCACGCAGATGGCTGGGCCGTGGGCTGGAGGTGCTCACCTACCTCCTGGTGGGATGGCTTCTCCTCAGGAGTGGTCTGGGGGTGTTTGTTCAGATGCAGGGGCTGGACTCAGTTCAGCCTGGAGAGGAGAAGGCTCCTGAAGGGGAGATCTTAGAGCAGCTCCTGTGCCTAAAGGGGCTGCAGGAAACCTGGAGAGGGGCTTTGGGCAAGGGATGTAGGGACAGGCCAAGGGGAATGGCTTTAACCTGCCAGAGGGGAGACTGAGATGAGGTCTTCAGCAGGAGCTCTTCCCTGTGAGGGTGCTGAGGCGCTGGCACAGGGTGCCCAGAGAAGCTGTGGCTGCCCCATCCCTGGCAGTGTTCAAGGCCAGGTTGGACACAGGCTTGGAGCAAGCTGCTCTAGTGGAAGGTGTCCCTGCCTGTGGCAGGGGTTGGAGCTGGATGAGCTTTAATGATTCTATAACTCCTCTTCCCAGCTCTTGGGAACCCAAACTGTGAACACTGTGGCACAGGCACGCTTGGTGAGCAGGTTGAGTGTGGTTCCAGAAGCTTTTTGGATGTCCTGTAAGCCACATGTGCCACTAGAGTTCAACTTGTGTGAACTTGTAAGAGGTCTCAGCAAAATCAGTGAAGTCCATGTCTCATAGGTGTAACACGTAAATTTAGGGGTATCTCTGCTATTGTACACATCACACTTAAAATACACACATGTATGTATTGCAGAGGCATGGTTTTTGCTCCTGGAGGTGGCCAGGAGCAGTGCTGTGGTGTGCTCAGTGTTTGCAGGGCAGCCAGCCCAGCAAATAGGTCTGTGTATGTGAACATGCTAAATCCCTGGATCACAACAGCTCAGGGGCCATACCCACAAACCAACACAGCTCCTTTCCCTTTGACCCCCATCTTCTCCTGCCACTTGCTTTCTCCTCTTACCTCCAATTTACAGCTACCTTGTCCAAATATATTACAGGAAATAAAGGATAAAATGCTTTAAAACCCTCCCTTCCCCAGCAGGAGACCAGGCTGTGGTTTGTTATATTGCCCAGGCTCTGGCACGTGAAGGTGAGGCCTCCTTTTCTATTATTATTAGTTTTTATTGCCACCCATTTGCCTTCATTCTAATTTATTTGTTAATCCATGCTCCAGCTCATGAATTTTGCATTTGGGGAGGTGAAGGGAAAGGAGAACGGGGTTCAAAGCACCTAAAAAGCTGCGGGCCCGCTGCAAGGTGAAGGACACAGTTGGAGGGCAGGGCTGCCTCCTTCTGCCCTTCCATCATCCCTTCTAAAAGACAAAGATGCAGTCAGCAAAATAAGAAAAAGAGGAGGAAAAAAAAAGCTGAAGACTTCCCAATTAATAATTATTGTGATGGTCCCGCTGGGATTTAGAGCCTCACAGGTCAGAGAGGACAAATTCCAACCCCCTTTTGCCGAGCCTTTGTCCTCAGGTGAGCCGATGGCTTGTGCGCTGTGCTTCCATGTCTCCCATGCCAACTTTCCTTCCTTCCTTTTCTCTCTTTTTATGAGGCATCCTGAGTGTAAAAAATATGGCCTGCCTTTATGGTGCTCCAGCACGAATGAAGCTATAAAATTATGAACAGTTTTTATGATGGCTATTCAGGGGATGCTTTTATATTGATGGTGCGCATGCTGTATCTATCTTTTTTTCCCCCCTTTTCTTCTTTACATCCCTTCTTTCCCTGAAAAAGATGGCAGTAGATGCATGTGGGGGAAGGATCTGGTGGGGGGGCCCCCTGTGAAACTATTTTTCATGCATTTAATATATTAATTATCCAGTAAATGCTCCCCAGGCTGTGCTTGGGATGCCAAGGAATGACAGCTTTTCACTGACGCTCCAAAGGCAGCCCATCAGCCCACAGTGTATTATGTCGGGGAGGTCAGGGTGGGGTTAATGTAACTTTTTATTTGCTGATTTTTCATAGATGGGAGCAAAGCTGGTAAAGGGGAAAGAGAGAGAGAGAGCCTGAAAAGAAGGTGCAAAAGGAGCAGAGATGATGGCAAGTGTGTGACATCCCTCTCTTGCCTCCCAGCCCGATCTGTGGCAGAGAGGTTGATAAGACAAACAAGAAGGATGCTCGCAGCCTTCTTGGGATGCTCCTTCTCCAGGGGTTTCCCTGCAGAAAAGGGGACAGAAGTCTGTCCGAGAGACAACAATCCTACATGCAAGAGCTTGACTCAAAATAGATCATCCCTCCTCACAGAAAATAGCTATATTGAGGCAAAAATAAAGTAGGAGGGAAGCTTGGCTGCTCGGGGGGCTGTAAAGCAGAAGGCACCAGTGAAATCTGAGCTGGATGTGCATGAAAAGAACTGGTGTGGTGGGATCTTGTTCCTGCTTCACTTGACTATTTTGCCTCTGCCAAAATGGGGGTCTTGGGCTCCAGAGTTAGGACTGAAGCACTATGAGGACAACTACTCCTTCCTGCCCCTCTCCTTTCCTCCCTCCCTCCCCTCCTTTATGAAGGGTGCTGGTCTGGGGCAGCCCTGCTCTAATGGCCTGCTGTATCGAGTATTGATCCAAGAGGTAATAGGGGTTTAATTTTCCTTTAAAAGCCTGTAAATGGTCTCAGGAAAGATAGTTTGGTTTGGGGTTGTTTTTTTTTAATCTCTAAATCATGGTGGACAAGCTAAAGAATTTAAATCCTTTAGGTAGAAATTCTATAGCAAAGTCTGCTGTGGCTGTGCAGGAGGAGGGTTTGTAGCATCACCTTGTCAAGCAGAGGTAGTTGCATATACAGTATAGGGGAGCTTTTTATTTCAGCTAATAAAAATAATCTTAGTGTTGTATATATTTGGTTTCAAAGTATCTCTTGTGCATGCAATATACATTTGAATGAAGAACGTGTAGAGGGAGTGTTCATGTGTGTGCTTTTACCCAGTCGCTCAGTGATGCTCCTGTTACGTTTGAATTGAGTAAAGTACGTCCCACTGAGTGTAATTACTACAGCTTTGTTCTTCTTGTTTTCCTTATTTTAATGCTCCAAACAAGTAGGATTTGCTTATCCTGTATTCTTTGAGAAACCGAGCTTGTCCTGCATCACCCTTTGCTGCTCACAGCCTTGAGTGCAGGAGGCGGTCAGCACATCCTAAGCTTGGGCTGTAGGAATGAAGGGTGTGAGGGGCGTGTGGGGCATTTTGCAGGAGAGATTACATCCTGTATTACATGTTTATGTTAATATTTTAGGTTTTAAGTGCAAAATAGAGTAAGAATTGGCAGGTGATAGAGGGTGGGCCCAGGAACTTCAGCACAAACACACACAAATACAGGAACAGCTTGAACGTCTCTTGCCTGGCAGAACTTGTTCCTGTCAATATTTCTAATTTCAGCTTGTGGAGTGCAGACTGAATGGGATGAACTGAGCTCTAAGCAGATGGTTATTAGTGAACCGATAAGCCTGTTCTGCAGCCAAATACCCAAGCACAGAAACCCACACGGAAGGCCAGAACCTTCAGCTTCCTGCGTGCACTGGGAGAACTTGTGAGCATCTTAGAGCTGTCTTTGCTGGCCAGTTTATGTAACAATGAAGAAGTGTGTTTAGATAATTGTGCTTTATTGCAAGCTAATATAAGCTAGGAAATAAATGTGAAATAAGTACAAAGCTGCATCCTCAGATCACCAGTTGTCCCTCCTGTAATGTTCTTGAGGTGATGTTAATTCACAGAGCTGCCATAGCTGGCTGTGCATGACCTGATGTGTTTTACTAAGTGTAGTATAAGCAGAACAGCTTAAAAATTTATCTCACAAAATGATGCCTTTACTATTTATGGGCTAATGTCAGTGCTAAAGCCCTGAAATGGACTGGAAGCATAACTGTAGCCAGCTGACCTTTCCTTACTCTGCTTCAGTGACTGCATCCACAGGGAAGAGCAACTGAAACACCAAAGCCTGGGTTTGTTCCCCACCTCTTTGGAAATTTCATGCAAGCACTGGAATGGGAAGGCACAGGACGTGCCACTGATCTTGGACACTTTCTTTGCTGCAAGCTATTGTTTCCTTCCAGTGCTTCCATGTGGCTGGAAATCTGTTTGTTCTCTGTCCATCTGTGCCAAAACCCTCCTGAGCTGGGATCCAAATTCTCTCTGGTTCTTCAAACAAAGGTTTATGTCACTGCCAAGCCTTAGCAAGGTTGACAGTGCACCAACAATAGCATCTGAGCAAGAGTTTATACTGTCAGTACAGAGGAGGAAAACTGGGGCAGCATCTTCCTCCAGAGTTTGCATAGCAACTCAACAGGAGACCCCAGATGTTGTGGTATCTACTCTGGCTCTTGTGATGAGAGGGGGTATACATTAACCAGCTTTAACACCAGGTTTAGGTATTACAGAGGTATTAGTAAAACTCCTCAAATGCTGGAGAAGGTCTTAAGGAGGTCTGGATGTAAAATATTCTTCCATGGAGAAGTAATGGCGATGTGCTGCCTCGTGTTGGTTGTAGGCTCTGGCTCTGGCTTGTGTCAGGTGTCTGTGCCAGCCTTCCCCATCTCCACTAACCATAAACCAGGTACAGGGCAGACTGATTGCTTTGAAACTTCATAATAAAATAGATGCTTTGGATGAGAACAAAGTGGGGTCATTCTGCCAGTTGTAATCACTCACAACTTGGTGTCTTTCTGTAGGCACAGCAGCAACAGTGAAACATAAATAGGCTACAATGCAGGTGGACACAGGGTGGATCCTTCCTGACTTCTCTTGGCATCCGTGACCATGTAGGATGAGTTCAAGGGAGTGAGACCAAAGCGCATGGAATCAGAGACCCTTTTGGGACAGCTTTATTGGGAGCTGGTTTGTCACTGCAGCTCTTGGGTGTGCACAGCCTGAGCCATCGACAGCCTCTGCCACAGGAGGAGTGCTGGACCAATAGTTCTGACCTCATAAAACTGGATTGGAAATGCAGGCATGATTAACTTGCCATAGATTTATGTGGAATTAGTGTGTGTTTCAACACTGGTGTTATAAATACAGGTTGCCCTCATCTAACCAGCAGGGCTTTACATAATTTCAGAAGGGCCCTCACAATGGCAGCTTTAAAATGACAAAGAAGGAAAGAGGAAAGGCTGAGGGTGGCAGGTCCTGTATTAACTGCACCCCAAATCCTGCAGTGCGTTGTGTTGAGGGGAAAATGTACTTCTGAAGAATGAGCCTCCAAAGGGGAGAGGATGTTGGTACTGAGCACGTGTTGTTCCACACAGTATAGCTCAGCTACAGGGGTTAGAACCAACCTGGTACCATGGCTGTGCCTCATCTCCTGGGGCCTTCATCCCATCCCTGACATCCCCTGTGGCTCCAGACCTGCCAGCATGCTGTCAGACCTGAGATTCTATGAACTCGTGCAAGGGGGAGGAAAACTCAGTCCTGGCATCCAAGCAATACATCCCTGATCTCTTCAGTGCATGTCAAATCTGAGGCTCTGCTCAGGGACGTGAGCTAGAGAGGAGCATGCTTTAGAGAGGAGGCTCAGGTCTCTTCACAGTCTGGCTCACAGGCTGGCCCTGCTTTCATTTTCCAAGTTATCTTCAGCATTAGAAGAATGCTTCTTTGGCATCCCCACATGACAGGTTGTCTCTCTGCAGAAGCATTGTCTTGTGGTATGTTCAGGTGGTGCTCCAAAAGCTGCCTCAGCTCTGGCTTGTACTGCTACTGCAGCACTACACCTGGAAGGGTACCCTACGAGGAGAGGGTCATGCTGGTGGTCATACAAGTGCATTGCAGGAGACTGCCTCCAGTTTCATCCTTTCCCTTTGGACAGTGATTTTTTTAGAGCTTCTGAATCTTCCAATAACTCATGTTCTCGAGTGAGTGCCAACCATCCAGACGAACTGCGGGTGAAGGATCTATTTTTGCTTTAGCATATTTTTAACCTCTTCTTTTGTTGTTCCAAACGCATTCACGCCAGGTTTAAAAACCAAACAAAACCCCCAAGGCGCCCAGTGAGACTCATTTGTTCATACCTGCAAGAAGCCTGCTGGGATTCAGGGACCCTCTTGTTCTCTTGGAGTAAGTTACACAGGGGCAGGCTGAGCTATTGAGCTGCGACCTGCCACCATGTGTGCTGCCCTCTTAGAAGGACCCCATCATCCTACCTGAGACAGGTTGCTCTCTGTCCTTCCTGGGAGGGGGAGCTGAGATATCTGCCCCTAACTTAAAGTGTCTGTATAGATGGAAGAGTGTAATTGGAAGTTCTGATACCATACAGAGCTTTTCAAACTGCATTTTGTTACAGAGCAGGCTCAGCTCTGTGCTGATGCTCTTTGCAATCTTAAAGCTCGTCCGGTTCCAACCCCCTGCCATGGGCAGGGACACCTTCCACTAGAGCAGGCTGATCATATATATGCATACAACATATATATACACACACTCACAGTGTATATATACATAGTGTATATACATATACAGTATACTAGGCCTTGATTCTTTCATGTCTCATTTTCAGCCTGAGTAGTGCAGTTTGACTCTGTAAAGGTATTTGTGGTGAAATGAATTAGAGTTGGAGGGTTTATTTCTTTATTAGCATTCCCAATGTTATCCCTCAGTTATGCAACCACAGATGTGCAAGGATTTGGGCATGTTTCTGCTTAAAACGCAAGCCAGCAGCAGCGTTGCCTCCAGCAGCGCACTGAATCTGCAACTTAGGAGGGCTGCTGGGGGCAGGCTGGTGAGGAGAGGCGAGGAGTGGTCAGTAAAATCCACACTATTACTGGGAATAATCAGGAGCAGTTGGCAACCCTGCTCCTGCATATTCGCCAAGTGCTGGGTGATTCAGCCCCTCTCCATTTTCAGGCCAATGCGGCCGTCACTCTGAATTATTTTCAGTGAGCACTTCTATATCTCATGTCAGTTCCCAGTTCGAACCCATCACCGAGTGTCGAGGCTGCGACGTGCCGCACATGCCGATGAGCAGCCCCCCCTTCCCCTGCTTTGCTATTAACCTTTCCTTTTACCAGAGTTACCCCTTTGTCCTGCTGCAGTTTGCAGTGCCTGATAGAAGCAGCTGCCTGTGGCCAAACGAACATCACATTTACATTTTCTTTCTTGAACCGGGGAGTGAGACACAGAATTGCAGTAAATGATCTCCCCTTTCTCCTTTTTTTTTTTTACCTCCCCCCCCCCAGTCGTCTTTAATGCATTGCCTAGAAATCTATTTCTTATCTAATTTTTGCTGGATGGATCAACAGGGCTGAGAATGTAACCCTTTGTCAGCTGTGGAAATCTTTTTATCCCATAAAAATGATTAGATTTGATGCAATTAGGATTATGAGGAGGTGGGGGGAGCTAGGACAGTGTGCCTTGTCTACTGCTGTCTACTGACACATTAACAGCCTGTTTATTAACTGCTTTACGTCTGAGCTACGAGCAATGCATTCTTATTCCCAGTAAGCCAGGAGAAATGGGCACGTGTGCTGATAGGAAATGTGAGCCTCACTCTTCTTTTTGGCTGTCCCCCTCCCATCTTTCTGCATATGAATCCAGGAGGAGGGCTCTGACTTGAGGCAAAACCCCAGCGCCTGGAAAAACGCCTGTTTCCATCTGCCACTTCTCCAAGGGGTGGTTTGTGTTTGCATCTTGTCTAGCTGGGAATACATGGACATGGAGCTGCCCCTCTCCTTCCCCACTGCCCCCTTGGTATCCCTTTGGATGGCTTTGAGGGGGTTTGCACTAGAGGCAAACGTGTGTGTTGGCTCCCTCCTTACCAGACCTGGGGTTGAATAGCTCATCCTCTTCTACCATTGCCACCCTGGGATTCCACTGCACGTTCAGCTTGGATGTGCTTTTGGGGAATTACCACGTTAGTTTTGTGAGACAACCTGCAACGGTGGTTGGGTATGGGTTATATCCCAAGGGATTTAGAAGCACACCTTCTGCATTCGCTTTGCCTGCATTCCTCCCTTGCACTGCCTGGGCTGTGCTCATGTAACTTATCCAAGGGTCTGAACACCAGTGGGTGACCCCAGTGCACAGAGCATGATGGCATCACAACAGAACAAATTCCTCCTGGTTCAGTGGGAAAACACAGTGTGTGTGGGGGGTCATGCTGAGCTCAGAGAAGTGTCTTTATACTGCAGCGTCTGTGTGTGCTGGCCCCTGCTGCAGCTACTGCTGCCCACTGTGCTCCTGGGGTGATGGTGTGGGTGAGAATGTGGGGCCCTGGAACCATTGCAGACAGGGCATGAGGGCACCTGAGTGCGTTCTCTGTTAGGCTCTTGTAGTCCTTTACATGCATCTCTTCAAAAATTGCTCCTTCTGTGGGGAAAACTGCTCCTGAGCCTCCCTTTGCCTCTGTTTCCCTGTTTGATGAATGCTGAATGACAGCTCCTAGCTGAGAGGCCAGGATCTGAGCACAAGCTGGTATAGGGCTCAAAGAAAACTTTATATAAAACCAGAGGAACAGATTTATTGCAGGTCCTAGAAATCAATTAATAAAACAAGGCTAAATAAATCCTATTGGACAAACTGTGTGTAAGGTTCCCACCTGAGCATCATCTCCATGTGAGAGGCTTTAAGGTGCGTGCTGGTGTTAAAGCAGACACAAGTGAAAGGCCAACATCCACCCTTTGTTTCTCATGATTGCCAACACTGGATTTCCAAACATCTCTGTGTTAGTTAACAGCAATGCAATTATTTTTCCTGGTTTGTTTGGAGATTACAAACACTTCCATAATGGCATCATTCACCATTCCCCCCCACACTTTAACTGCACCTTGTTTCATGCCTTGCTTTCTAGTTGCCAAATATAACTTCAGAAAGAACTTTCCCCACAGCACCAGGGCACTCCCCTGTGTCACACTGTGCCTGCCATGGAGATCAGAGCCCAGCGTGGATGCTGGGAGGGCACAGATGCTGTGAGCCAGCATCAAAATCAATTCTCCTTTCTGTTATCCTCTTTTTTTTTCCCCTATTTCTTTTACTGTGAACTGGATACTTTTGTTGGACAATGGTAAATCTCTCCCATTCCCTTGCACTGAGAGCAAGAGAGCCCACAGCAGCATTATGTGAGCACTGAAGAATCAAGGCAGTCACCCTGTGGTTTGGCCCCAGCTTGCCTCTGTATCAGAGCAGAGCCATGGAATAGGGATGAGCGTATATAAGAATAATATATGTGATATATATAATACTATATATAGAATATAGGTACAATATTATATCTAGAATATATATTAGACTCCTTACTAGGGGGACAAATCACCCCTCATCATTAGGAACGAAGCAGCAGTCCCCTGTCGGACAGTACCAAGACCTTGGTAACTTCAGCACATCTTGTGATGTACAACTAACATGCAGCCTTGCCAGCACTTCCACAGCCACTCCTTGCTCTAGCTAGATAAGCCCAAATCCCTCATTTGAAATGCCAGTAACAAGACCCTTGAAGAGTTTATGGAACATCTTCCCACCCCTTCTGCCCCGCTCCAGGGAAAGCGAAGACCCAGCCTAAAGCCGTCTTGGATTCTGAATGTTGTGCCTCCCCCCTTGACTTCCAATTGAAAAAGATTACAAATAATGTTAAATAATATAGTTTATAACCTTGGGGCTGTTTTCAACCGTGTATAGACCAGTTGTCAACAGGCAGAGAGGAAGGGAAGGGAAATTATAGGCTGCACAAAAGAGGAAAGTAAAAGTGAAAGCTCCATAAAAGAAAGTGGAACTATTATGGAGCAAAATGCCAACTCATTACAAAGCAGCCAAATAAGAGAGAAATACAGCTTTACCCGTAATAGCAGTTTACAAGGGAACATTGTATTGCAACATAGCGGTGGTGCTATAATTTGCTCTAACAACTCCAATTATGCCTTTTATTGATTTGGCAACACATTTAATAGGAGTAGCCACACCTCTTGTGTTACAAATCATTAAAGGTGTTGAACAGTGTAATTTTAAAATTGTCCTTCTCCTACAGATGTCAGTGTGACAGCATAATTTCCCCTGATTTCTGCTATATAAACACTGCGTTACAGTCATTTCCCCCTTACAAAGCAGAAATGTTGTCAGCCTGGGTTTTTTTTTGTGCAGAAACATCCATTTAATATTTCCCCCCCCCCCAGTCTATTCTCCTAATTGCTGTTTTTTTTCCCTTTTTTTTTCTTTTCCTCTTTCTTTCGCTCCTTTTTTGCCTTCTCTCTGGAAAATAAACACTCTGTTTTGCCATCTTCTACAGCAACCTTAATTGCTACTTAAATCTTCAATATGCACTTAATACCGGGGAGGTAAAACCGTTTTGGTTCAATCCTGTTCCACTTCACTCGAGTAGCGTTTCAGAGCTGGTTAAAAGCAGTGTTATCTCCTGGTAGCAATTTTGACAGGTGATAGCCATTCCAGAACCTTGCAAAACTCAGCAAACAGCTCAGAAAAAGAATCAAAACTTTCTCATGTTGGTGTTCTTCCCATCACACGGGATCTAAATTTTGCCTTCTCTGGACCCCGAAGCAAAAGCTTGGCTTTAGGAAGAGCAGGATGAGGTGTATGACAGGGCAGGTCTTGACATTCACACTGCTTCACACACAGGCTGGCAGAGGATAGTGGCCTTTGCTCCCAGAGCTGGAGCGCAGGGTGATCCAGGAGGATGCTTTTTCCTGCTTGCAGCTCCAGCAGCCCGCTGGTCCCAAGGCAGTGAAGCTGCAGCGCTCACAGGGAACGGGGCAGACAAAGAATGTGTTTCCCCTCTCTCTTTAAGCCCATGCAGGCGGTGACGTGTGTAAATGAACCTGACAAGCTCTTTGATAAACAAATAGAGGCCACCAACCAGGCTTTTGGCACGCCAACATACCACATGTTTACACCAACAGTGCCCCATTGCCCTGTGTGCCCGCTCCCAGCGCCGGGCCCCGGGCAGCAGCCGCCCAGTGCCTGTCTGCGTTTGGCTAGCTCCAGCAAACTGTCTCATTAACAGCTGTGTGGAAGGGGAAAGGGAAGAAGCAGGGAATCGAACGCAACCCAAGCCCGAGGAGGGTGACGTTTTTCACGCTGCAGTGAGTAAAGCGGCTCTGTGTTCTGCTGCCAGGGCTGACCCCCAGCCCACCCCATCTGGCAGCACCACAACAAAGCGCCGTGAGCCAGCCTGACACCAGCCATGGGTGGCTGGGGCTGCAGAGAGGAGCTTTGAGGCATTTCACACGTGTGTGTGTGTCCCGAGGTGCCAGACAGAGCTGTGGGGTTCTCCTCTTCCTCGGCACCTCACGCTGATTCAGGTTAAGGCAGAGTGATGGTGGCCATTGCTGCAGGAAAGAAGATCCCACCAGTTGGGTAAAGGAGGGAGCAGCCACCCATGGGTGTGGGTCAGTCTGTTGGTAATGGTGGGATGCCAATGGTGCTGGAGGCAGTGTGGAAGTGCAGGGCTGTCTCCACGTGAGGAGCTTGGGTTGTGGTAAGCTTCAGGTTTTGGCCGTCCCCAGCCACATGCGGCTTGGTGCAGGGACATGGTGCATGGAGATGCTTCAACATCTGTAAGTCTTTCTAGCCAAGAGGACTGGACTGCAGCTGTAGGTGCATGGAGAACAACAATGTCTGGTGTTTGCCAGGCAGACCCCTATAGAATTATCACCCCTGCCTGGTAATGTTGAATTGAACTGGAAGCTGTAGCTTGGCTTCTTGGGAAGACAGTGGCAGAACTAAAACACAGTTCTTGGAAGGCATTAAACTATTGCTTCCTTCAGGAAGTTGGATTATGCTAAAGAAGCCCAATACAATGGGGTTTCAATCCCTTTTAGAGACCAAGGGCCAGAGGTGTCTTCATGGAAGGAGAGCTGGCTGGGGTGGGGAGCAGCAGCATGGTCTGTGGTGTGGCACCAATGTGCCGTTAACTCCAAGCTTTTCTGGGAAGGGAATTTGTTTTGCTAGAACTAATCATTCCCATGCATTTTTCATTAGCATTATTATCCCAAAGAAAGGCTGCTGCAAAGTACTTGCAAGGAGAGGAATGTTTGCTACCTCTAGGGGAGTTTTACACAAGGAGAAGGAGCTCCTGTTGGTATTCTGGTGTGATGTCTCTGAACTGATCTTCCCAATCAGTTCAGACTTAATGCCAAAGCCTGCTCAAATATACAAATCACAAGGAAAGCTTTCAGAGGGTTTATGTATAGCTTGGTTTGCCTACATCTTCCCTGGATGGAAATTGTGAATTATTTTGCTCTTCCTGGTTTGTGCAACTCTTAATAGTAAAAATCATTCCATGGAACTGCATGATCTTTAAGGTTGCTTCCAACACTAACCATTCTGAGGTTAGTCTGAGTTTCACCTTAACCACTCTAACATGATTCCAGGCTTGTGTAGACCAAATGGGAATCCGGGAGGCCTCCTCTCTTGCTGCTTTAATGGAAGCAGAAAGCAGGAGCACAGTGAATCTGCCTCTCTTTGTATTTTTATCTTTATGCATCCTCACACTCAGGAGATCCAGGTGCCTTTTTAAACTACTGTGGTACAGTAGAAACGGGGTGGCAGACACTGAGGAAACTGTGAGCATCTCTGACCAGAGGGCCTTGAGTGCTGAGTGAGGCTGGATGCACACCAGGGTGATAAACTAGATATAACTGGGGGTATGGAATTCCCACTGCCTGCCTCATGCAGCAGCTTCTGTGGGAGCTGAGCTGTGAGCGGCTGAAGAGAGGCCCCCAGGAGGCAGAGGAGGAGATGGATGCACACCACGGTTTCTCTATGAATGTGTGTATAGCCCAGTGTAAATAACTTAAAAATCAGGAGAAATTCCCTTGGCTTAGTGAGGAATCCTTACCCCAGCATGGCTATAAAACAAATTAGCTGTGATATAAACACGAGGCTCAGAGAGGCTGTGATTGCTGGTGGAAGGATTCAGGAAGGAGGGTGATTCCTCTTCTCCTGGTTCCATTTCAGTTGGAGATCAGATGCTTCCCAGTAAAGATATAAATTATCAAGGCACTAAACTTCAGTGCCAATAAGCTCCCCAAATTTATTTGCATTTGTTATCTGGCAGTTTCATTTAGAGTGAAGAAACTTTCACTGTGGATCAGGTCTTTTTAATATTTCCTCATAACTTCCCAGTGACAATCAGTTTTTCCATTAGGAGAGATCAGACACATAAGTAATACTGAGAGAGCTACTTGAATACCAAGTCATTCATTAGGAGCAATGCCAGTGCCATGAATGCTGAATGAATAGACAGCGAAGGGACACTGAAAATTAAAGGTTATCCTGGGTTCATTAACTTCTGCACTCCTTTCTAAAACAAAACCTTGGGTGAGAGCAACCTTTGACTCTTAAACTGGATCTCCTTGTCCCCTAATCTAAAAAACATTAACATCATTTAACTATTTCCCCTTTCTGCTCACTATGTGCAAGAAAAGAAGTGTTTGAATTAACGCTCATGGAAGTGATGTGCAGCGACAGAGCCGTGCGTGTGAGCATCCGCCTTGCTTTGCTTTCAGCCTTTCCATGCACCTCTGGCTTTGATATGCAGCACCTTCTGCTTGTATTGATTAGCCCTGATTTCTTCCTCAGAGTCTTACGTTTCTGCTATTTTATTCTGATTTTCTGTTTGTGTCCCCGATCTGTCTTCAGCCAAATGAAAAAATGAACTCAAAGTAGTTTGGTGCTAGAAGTAGTTTGTCTCTGCTGCAATCTCAAAGGCAGATACAATAGGTAAGAGAGGGGCTCATGCGCGTTGGGAGATGTTAGAGCCTGCAGAGAAAGTGTCATTTGGGTGGTCAGAAAAGCCAGCTGGCCCCATGCTATTTTCATCCCAGACACCGTAACACAGTTCTGCTTTCCTGGGCTGGTGTGTTAAGCCTTTGGGTTATTATCCTGTAAATGTCACTTACGTACGAGTGATATTGATGGGTGATGTGCAGATCGGTTAAGGACCAATAGCCAAAAATGGATTCTTTTCATGCTGATTGGCACATGGGAGGAATGACTGCACAGTCCAGCCCATGAGTGTTTAGTTCATGTGTTAATCCCAGACAATTATTACCCCAAAGACATGACTTTGGGGATGGAGAAGAGTGACTTCTCCCGGAGAGAAGCTTTTGTTCAGAAGTGAGCAGTAGAGGTGCTGTGTAAATAGCTTTAAGGGAATTCTGATGCTGAAATTGCCTCTTCCTCTCGGCCCTTGTTTCTCTGGGCTTGCTTGTTCAGTTGGGCTTGTTGCAGTAGTTGCAGAGCAGGCGTCATCACTCGTCTCTATGGGCTGGTTGGTCCATCTTGATTCAGTCTCCAGAGCTTAAGCCTTAATTTAGGAAAGCTCCAAAGCTGTCTCCCTCTAGCACAATGTTAAGCACATCCTCAAGTTCATTTGCATCACCTGGGGTGCTTGTGGTACCTTTTGCCTCCGGTTGGGAAACCTCTAAACACGGGATGCTGTTCACTGAGCAGAGGTGACTCTCAAAGGCACCACAAGTGCCTTGCGCAGACAGGGGCAAAGCTCCTTCCCACCCTGCCCGGAGCATCAACCACCTTTCTCTCATGGAGATGGATGGGCTGCCTGGCCATTTCTATCCCATGCA
The DNA here is from genome assembly GCF_034315485.1 of Pezoporus occidentalis. Taxonomy (NCBI): domain Eukaryota; kingdom Metazoa; phylum Chordata; class Aves; order Psittaciformes; family Psittacidae; genus Pezoporus; species Pezoporus occidentalis. The sequence continues at coordinate 1,822,067 of NW_026913673.1, read as the reverse complement.
GCGTGGATCAGGAGCTGGGCTCAGGCACTGGTCCCTGTACATGAATTTTTCCTCTTCCTAGGCTATGCCCACCCTGACTCCCCTGCATGGCAAGGAGTGAGATACAACAGTATTGTATTTGTGTTGTAGAGCCAGAACCCATGTTCCTGCCGGGAGGGGGAAGAAGCCTCATGTCTCATTTTGTTCCTTCCCCCTCTCCCTACACGACTTAATCTGTTTAGCTTTTGAACCTGTGAGCCGGAGGAATTCTCAGCCACCAACAATGGGAAGCTTCTGAGCTGGAGATGGGGAGGGTGGAGAGGAGAGAGGATGGGGAAAACATACGGGAGGTGGGGCTGGTTGGCGAGATATAAAATATCCTCCTGAATTTCTGGCTGGAAAATTATAGCGATGGTGGAAGGCGAGAGGTTAAACTGAGGTGGCAAAGTTTGTGTCAGCCCTTTTTTGGTTTCTCCCTTCTCTAATTGCCACCTCCTTCCCCCCCCCCCCCCCCATTCCACCATTCCCTCCCCGCTCCCCACCATTCCATCCCCCCATTCCCCCATTCCATCCCCGCTCCTCGTTCGGGCAGAAGGAGGTTGGCTGGCTTTGTATTTTAACTGTAGCACCAAGATTAAATTGTTTACGAGCTGCGAGCCCCGGCTGCCGGGATGAGCTGCGAGAGACAAAGATAGACAGTCTAATTCCCCGGTGTACTTTGTGCTTCCGTCCCCCTGCACTGCCACTAATTCTTTTATCTGGCCCCAACACTCCAGGCATTATGTGCATTCATAAAAAAAAAGAGAGAAAAACCTTAAAAAAAAAGAGCCCCAACCCGAACTGAAGCAGCAAAATTACTGTTCTCTGCGCTTTGCCTCCGATAACAATCTCTTGAATACTGATTACTTTTTTTTTCCCCCAACACAAAGCGACCAACACAAGTTGGTCTTTAACCCTTTATCTTTAGCAAGCAGAAAGACACGAGGAACATCTTACTCAGTTGGAAAAAAAAAAAAAACCAACCCAGCATACAGAAGAATTACTGTTATCTCCTAGCCAGAAGAGGAACAGCAGAGATAAGAAAAGCCTGAAGAATTAAAAGGAACGTTGCATTTGGGCTGTAAATTCGTGCTGAAGCTGGTTCTGTTTGTCTGTCACTAGGGTTCATAATTTTTCGAGGTTGTTTTGATAGACTTATTGTGAAGACTGCATAGAAAACTCATCAGCATTTGTTGCCTCTGAGCATTATTGTCAATGGTAACCGCATGGTTATAGACTGGAGGAAGATAATGGTTGAAGTATAAAGGAGATAAAGGCAAAACCTCTTCTCATTAAGGGCTATCTCCACCTCTGCAGACTCTACAGTATTGAGTGACTGGCGCTAGTGCATTGGGCATAAATTATAGCAAAAAAACTAAAGGCAGCATCATTATTTTGCAGAAGTTATAATGACACAGGCTTGAGCCCTGTTTACTCCACAGCCTCGCAATAAATACCAGGAGCGCTTACTGTGGAGTGACCAGCACTGCCTTCCTATCGATTGCACCCCTGCACACATCTGTCTGCAGGCAGGCAGCTCCAACAGTAGCATGGACCATGGAGGGGATCTGCTCAACCTCAACTGTTCCTACAAACCCCTAAGCCTGGTGGTTTCCTGATGCAGGTCAGGGAAGGCATTCATCCTCACTTTGAATCTCTAGAGCAAAAATGTCATTTTGCTTTGAGATTCAACTTCTGTCTTGGAAAAGCCACCCTGGCCAGGGGCTGCAGTTGGAGTAACCTAAAAGGGTAACAGGACAGTGAATCTCCCATGCTGGTGGTGGTGATGTCTTCACTGGTGCCATTGCATTGCTTCCCTGCCCTTTCCATTAATCCTTTTTCTGCAAAGGGATAAAGGTCTCCTTCCCATTGATCTTTGTAAGTGCTGCTCTTTTCCCTTTTTGTCCTCAGTCACCTACAGTTTGATCTTTTATGTTCGGTGTGGTGGGGGAAGAATTAGGTTCAAATTCAAGCTGGGTCCACAGCAGATAAAGCACACTCCTTCAGTTGTTTTTACAGGCAAGCTTGTAAAAAGCACTCTGTAGACCCATAACTACGATTATCAGAGGTTTTCACAGGTACTTCCTAAACTGGAATTGGTTTCTAATGGTCCTGGGGTGAGGAGAAGGCTTTTTTGCAGTTGTAGAAGCTGAGGCCCAGGAGCTGGGTGAAGCTGTGAAGCTGCTTTGCCAGAGCCCGGTCCCAAGGCCCAGCTTTAATAACTAAACCAAGTGCCTTTTTAGTGATTGTGCTGGATTAGTGGCCCCAGAGGCTCCTAATCTGCTCTCCATATGGTGCATGCAGGGCAAGGATCTACCCACTGAGCTGCCGGTGTATTTCAAGGCTGATTAGATGGGGCAGTCCCCCGAGATCAGAACCCAGAAGAGTCTCTGCAGCCCATTCATGTTAGATTTGCTGCTGCAGTGCCCAAAGGATGCAGCTGCCCTCGCTGCTTCCCTCTGCCTATATGCCGTGGCCCACAAAGTGCTGTCCTCTGTGGGTCAGAGCCCAGTCCATCTGCTCATGACGTGAAATGCATCCGCATCTTCTGTTGTCATTGTAGGGTGGTTTGGTGGCAGGAGGAGCAGACACTGCCATGGCTACTCAGCAGAATGCAACCTTGGGAACGGGGCAGACATGGCACATGGCAGCTCAGTGAGGTCTCTTAGAAGCTCTGGGGCATTGCAGACTTCCCAATAGCTCTGTGGGCATCGTGACCATACGAAGCAACAGTCTTGCATCTTGGTGCTCTTGGGTGAGGGTATAGAGCTGGTATGCATAGTCCTTGCATCTTGCGCCATGGGGAGAGGAAGGATGCCACTGCCATTTCTCCCTCCGTGCCTGAAACGCAATGCACGTGATAGTCCTGGGTTGTGTTGGTTAATCAGGTATGATCGGATGCCTGGCAGCACATTGACTCCATCTTTAATTCTGGAAGAAAATTGTGAGGAAATGTGAATTCTGGTTTAATTTCTGCAGCTTCCCAGTGAAACAGTGCCTGGTCTGCAGGGAGATGAGAGCAGCAGTGAGGCTGTTGCACTCGATTTGGAGGTTTTTCTGCTGTTGCCACCAACTTACTGATAATTCTGTGCTTGGCTAGAGATCAAGGCAGGCCAAAGGGTTGGTTCTTGCTATCTGGTTGTGTTCCCGGCTTCAGCTTTGCCATGGGCACCAGAATTAGATCCTGGGTTCGGTTTCCAGCTCAAAAGTGAAGTTGTGTGAGCTCTTCCTGACAAACCTGGTGTTGAAATGATGGGGGGAGGGTGAACGTTTGCACTGGTTTGGGGGACAGGGCTGGATTTGGGGTAAGTAATGGTGTGTGGCATTGCAGCTACTGGGCCTGAGGTGGTTGGGATCGGGGGCCTTAACATGGGCAGCGTTCTCCTCCGCTGCGCAGGCATGCAATTAGATGAGGATTCAGGAGTGAACTAAGGGAAGCTCAGGAATTTCCTTGCAGTGCCTTTCTGGGATGATTGGCAGCCGGAGGGGAGGAGGTTGCTGTGTAGATACAGTGTTTGTGTCTCTGTCCAGAGTGGGTTTTCCAGATTGGTGATAACCCCAGGGTTGGCTGAAGAAATGTCACTCTAAATACAGGTATTGACCTCGGTAGAAATATTCTCATTTTCGAGTGTGAAATGCCAGCAACAATCTCTACCTGACGGCTCTCAGATTATAATATCTGTTCCTTACCAGCATGGGGACGAGCCTTCCATTCAGGCTTACAATAAATCCAAACATGGGTTGCAGTAATATTTCATTCTTGATGGCATAGCCGTGGGTTTTGATTATATAAATCAGGCTTTAGAAAAGGAATACAGCTTTGTGACTGACTGAATAAATAAGTAAATGCAAATGTAAAAGTCCTTACAAATAATGATAATAATACTAATAATACACCCCCCCCCCCCCAGCTTTCGAATGGACATTCAGGATCAACTGGAAAACATTGCACTCTTGGTGTGAATAGGAGAAATCAGTTGGGTGCAGCATGCAGGCGGGTTCCTGATAAACTAATGCTCCTTCACACAATTTACAATCCAACTGAATTCATTTGCATGACAAAATTGGCTCGGGTATTCATGTGTTGCAGCAAGACAAGTGTAACATTACAAAGAACAAGTAACCATGGGGAAGGTTAATGCAGACAATAAGGAAATACAATGACATGAATCGGGTTCTTCTTTTGCCAACCTTTTATCTGAAATAGAAAAATAACAAGCTTCCACCCCCCATTCCTTCTTGGGAATAAAAGAGTTGTTTTATGGGAAGGGAGGGAGGTGGAAAATGTGCAAAGTTGGCAAACAAAGATCTGTAATGTCCCTTTTTCTACCTCATGGGTTTGAAATGCATGTGCGTGTGTCTGCATGTGTGTGTGCAAGGGAGGTGGGAGAGAGGAAGGGCAGGGGATGGGTGAAGCAGGCGAGCAGGTTGATGTGACATCCAGGCACATGGTGAAGGACACGTGGCTGGTGGCTGTAGTTATATGCCCTGGGTCATTCACTGCTGTTGTGTTGAATCCCATCCTCTTGTAGCAGAAAATCTGGGCTTTGTCAGCTCAGGTATAGCTAAACTAGAATGAGCTTTGCAGGACACAGGGTGCTAAGTTCTCTGGGAGACCTGTAAAGGCAGGCACTCTGAAGGTGCTGAGCATCTTCTGCAGCTCAAGGAGTTATGTGCATACCTGTATGGGAACGGGCATCTTTTGAAGATGACATTCCCAACTGGCCTCTTGATATATTAAAGTCCAGATCACTGTATAGGCTTCTCTGAGCACATGAGACTTTTTCCCCATGTGAGTCCCCATGAGACTACTCTGTCGTTAGGCACGTGATGCTTGCAGATAATGTAGTCCTGGTTTCATTTGGAATGACCTGGGCAGCCTGCTTGAAGGTCTTCTTGATAAATTAATATTTACAAAACCAGCTCTAAAGGGGGGAGAATGTGTTAATTGTTCACAGGCGGTTTGGTGATCAGTTTTACTTTGCAGCTTCCTGTTTTGAGGACTTTCCCTTAAGGCTCCAAGTGTAGTTTATTCCCCCCAAAGGCGATTTTGGTGGGCATAAAACTATGCAGAAATCATAAGCTCAGGCATCATCTTGCCTCATGTGAGCACTTGGAAAGCTTGGCAGGCCGGGTTAGCTGCATCTTGACTTCTTGTACAGTTGCTGGGACTGCAGGCTTGCAAAGCTGCTCTGGTTCTAAACTTGCATCTGCTTCTCCTTCATGGGAGCACTGTTTGGTGCACACCAGAAGGGGTTTGGTAGCTCCAAGGTTGAAGAACTGCTTGGAAAGGCAGGGTGGAAGGGAGCTGAGGGCTCGGGGATGTCTCTGCTCCTGGACGCCTGGGTGTGATGCTGCAATTTAGCTCAGCACTTTGGGTTGCTGGCACAAACCTCTTGCAGCAGGAGAGGCCACGTTAAGTGCAGCTTCTAATTACTGCAGCCCAGAGGTGCTGAGAGAGAAGAGCTGAATGCTCATAGCAGGGGGAAGCTGCCTGGGAGCAAGGACCACGGTGCTCTCTGCAAGCAGGCAGCATCCTTTCCCTCATTGTTCCCGAGCTGGAGTGCTGAGCTCCCTTTCCAGCCGGGATTAGAAGCTGTGACACAGACACTCACTAAGCACGAGGGCCCCTCTTTAGATCAGCTTTGCTGAGTGCCGCAGCAGGCTTGTCCCTCAGTTGCCATCTGCAACAAAGCTGGAACAAGTTGACAAACGACTGATTTTCATTTAATCTTTCACTTGCCAACTTAATGATGACAAACCCCCCAAAATGCAAGGAAAGGAAGTGCTCCCCCCCCCCCCATCTTCCCCTCACACCACTCACTCAATGGGGGAGTTTCAGAGCAAAACTGGGCAGGAGCACAATAAGAGCCTTAGGTTTTTGAATTAAATTTAACCCCGGGGTGCCACTGCTTCAGAGCCTTTGGAGGCAGAGTTGTAAATCATGGCAGCAGATTCGGCTTCTGATGAGCACTTCCCATCATGATGACATTTAAACTATTAATTAATTAGGAGGGAGCAAGATGAGAAGATTTGGAATTCTCCCCTTTGGATAATTACCGTCGAACACATTTGTTACTGTAATGAAGGAACAGGATGTGACTTCAGCCGCCGCGCTCTCCCTGCGTGTGTGGCTTTTCACGTTAGTATTGCTTTAGCCTGTAGTAAAAGGAGAAAGAATATATTGTTTTCCCCTTGTAACTGTAAGTGGAGGTCATTTGTGGTGGTGGCATTTTGGCAAAGCTGTAGTTGGGAAGAAGGGAGTAAGTGGTGAGATCGAGCGCAACCATCAGATACCTGCAGCATGGGGCATGTGCTGCATCCTCACGGTGCAAATCCAACTTGGGACCTCCAGTGGAGCAGCTTTAGGCCACTCAACCATCAAAGCCCATCAAAAATGGTGGCGATGTTCCTCTTGAAACTTGCTTTGGAGAGATCCCAAGTCAGGGGCATGAGCTGTGCAGTGGGAACCTGAGGGTGCTGGTGGTCCCTGCACACACCACTGGTCTGGTCCTGATCCCTTCCATAAACCCTGTGAACACTGTCAGACTGAACTGTGACAACCAGGATCTCATTGGGCTTTTCCTGTGCTGGGAGCTGTACTGGGAGCCCCACCAGTGCTGCTCTCCTACACAAACCATCCTTCTCTCCTGTTCAGAAGGAATTCTATGAAGTTTTCCTGGTTTTCCCCATTTCCAGAGGATTTTGTGCTCTCTGAAAGCAGAGTCACTACTGTCTCATGGCATCTGCTTCCTGCTAGCAGAGATCCTTGTTTACTTCTCTAGTGTTAATATGCCCTTTCACAGATAATCAATCTTGCTTGGCAGGATCAATTAAAATGAAGTGGGGATGCTCCACGTACCTTGCCCTGGAAATTTAACTCCAGTTGTACTCCCACGTCTGAACCTGCGTTTGCACAACTCCTGGGCTGGATTATCCCCATCTCCAGGGACTGCAGCAGCACTAAGGATCTAACACAGGAATATGTTCATGCTGGCTCTTAGAAGGGGGTTATTAATTACTGAGATTGGTAATGTGAAAGATAGAGCCAGAACCTCCCTACTGAGGTCATTGCTTATGAGAGCATCAGCAAGAGGCTTTATGTCATGCAGGTTGTCGTTCTCTAAACACCCGCAGCACTGGGATGCTATGGGATGTCTGAGTAGGTGAAGCAAGGGGAAAGTTGGGGTCCCCTCTGCTGCACCCCACTGCTGCCCTGAGATGGAGGAGCCTGTGGGAGTGCTGGGGCTGTGCTTTGGGTCACTTGGAGCCCCCCAAGAGCTCCCAGGCATTCCAGGAGCCTGGTTTTCCAGAGGAGAGTGCTCTCTCCCTGTCCTTAGCTGCAGGGTCTGGCCCAGGAGAATTATCCTCAGGTGATCCCATGATTTTTTTTTGCATAGAAACATTTAAATCTGTTATTTTAAGCAGAGCTTGTCTCTAGGTACCTCTTTTCCATCTTATTCATTTAACCTTCCGAAAAGAGCTTTTCCTCCTGGATGTTTCCATGACCTATTGGTATTTTTCACTTTAAACATCTCTGCTCAAAGTTGTCGTGGTGACTCTTTGCTGTCCTACATGGAGTGAGTTTAGGCTCCCTCTTCATTCCTGGTGTATAAATAGCCACCTTGAAAGAACTGCTATGCTTTAACCTGGATACGTGCTGCCTGCAGTCTCTAAGGGCTCTGACCTTCAGGGCTGCTCTCACCGGTGCAGACTCTGCTCAGTCATCAGGGAAATAGGGATGGGGATGACTTGAATCCTTTTTGTTTGCCAGATTTTCCTTAATTGCTGCTGCTGTTCTGGAGCAGAGGGTTGAGCCTGGACATTAGGAATGGCCCAGCCATGTGCTGGGCAGGGTTGTGCCAGAGGATGGTTGTTTTGGGCTCTTCAGGGTGGATTTTCACAGGAATTGGGCCAGTTTAAGAGCCACGGTCATCTTCAGTAGGTAGAAAATGTTGTAGAAGTTACTGTCATGGAAAAGACAATATACATTTATTTTGTGGTATCTAAATACGTGGTCTGCCTCAAGCAGAACAACCTCTTTGTTCTCACCTTTGCTGCCGGAGCACCCGTGTTGTGCCAGGGATTGGGTGAGCAGAGCTGGAGCAATGGGCTTTGGGAGCCAAATCCCCAGTTCTACTCCCAGATGTGTTTTATAATGGATGGGTTTAATTATGTGTCCCTCTGCCAGTGCCCACACAAGAGATGGGGACCCAAATGAGACATAGACACGCTCAGATGCACCCAGCCACAGGGGAATTAATGCCAAGGAAAAGGTCATCATGAGGTGGAATTCATTTTATTTATGGAGCATTTTACTCCTTGGATTTGAAGTTCCAGTGGTACTTTTAATATCTATAATATAATTGGACAGAAAACATGGTACTGGATGTGGGAAGGGCTACAATTTGTATTGAAATGGAGGAACATTTGAGGGGTGTGAGAGAATTAATTTGTTTGTGCTCTGGTATCAGCACAACTGATACCAGAAACCTTTGGAGGCAGCTAAATACATCGTGTGGGAGTCAGAAAACACACAATCAGGCAGCAACAATCATCTTTCTGGAGATTCTAGATAATCCGTGCTTCAAAGCAGAACCTGTGTTTTGGAATATTCATTCTCTGATATTCAAATGGCCAACTTTGTTCTTCTAATTATTATTAGCCTTTTGATGTTGTATCAGGCAAGTGCTATAAGGGCCTTAAAAAGGGCAAAATAATTATTTCCTTTCTATCTTAATAGCCATGTGATGCAGAGGCTTTGGTGCAGAAAGGAGGCTTTTTTTGTGACAAATCCAAAGGGGGAAGCTTGGCAACATGGTATAGTTGAGTGTAACCATAAATAAAACCCTGTGTGAATTCCCCCTTGGAGACACTACAGATCTATTGAACAGGGCACCCTCTCTATAAAAATTGTTCTGGAGAGGTAATAGCAAGCTATACATTATGAAAAAATATAGCACAGGGATTTGCTGTACTTGGAACAAAACTATGAGAAAAATGGTGGGAGGTAATAAGGGATTGTCGTTCCATCCCATTAGAAATGTGTTTTATTCCAGACACCCAGATTTTATCTTCCCCCTGCACCTGAATTAGAAATGAAACTGCCAACTTTCTCAGATGTGCAAGAATCCACACAGTAATGTGGTTTGCTTTCCTTTATCCCTCTTCCCCCCCCCTTTTCTCTTTGGGAAGCTAATTAGGACAAACGGAGATAAACCACACTGTGTGTTATGGGCTTGTAAATAACACAAAAGAGTTTCCTTAGGAAATTAGCACTAGGACATCCAGGAAGCTATGAAATCAAATGCTACAAATATATACTGTATTCTCTCCATAGATTAAACTACTAATAAAACCCTTCTAAAGCCAGTCATATACAGGAGGGAATCCTCTAGGATTTGACTGGCACCATCCTGTAAAAGAAGAAGTTCCGTAAAAAAAAAAAGAATCCACTCATTTCTAAAGAAATTTCCCAGATTAGATTTGTAAATCAAAAACCAATATATAACATGCAAGAATTGATCTGTTTTATATTCCTCAGTTACATTTTTGTGAAGCACATTTAGAAGATTTAGAACGTATTTGCGCCTGCTGGTTGAGCCATTATATGCTTGAGTTCATACATCTATTTGTGAGGCTATAAAACAGGCATCGACTACCCATGTAAATTGTGTTCTCCACAATAAATTATATGCATACTTGCAAAAATACATAACTGCTGTTGGTTGGCTTACGTAGACTGAATACTAATGATGTTTAAAGTTGTATTGTCCCTCTTCTCGGGCCTAATTTAGCCTCTACATCAAAAATTATGTAGGAAAAAACACTTTATCCTCTCACTGAGAAATAAAATGGCACTTACGGGCATCCACATATCTTTCTTTTATGAAACACCACCATTTTCATACTAATTTTAGCTGCATAGGGTTCATGGAAAAGTCTGCCTCGTGCAAAGCTCTTAGGAGACTTCAGTGTGTATGTACATACACAGCGGGAGAAAATGGCTTGTCGTGCGGTTCATAGAAACGAGTTGGGTTTGCACGTGTGATACACACTCACAGGCAGTAGAATCCTTTAGGACAGCCAGAGTGCTTTTAATTCCTAAAGTTGAGAGAGTTTTTGAATCGCACCCCAGGGTTTAGTGCAGCACCAAGAAGCCCCGGTACGAATAGGCAGCCCTGTGCAGCGATGCACAAAGGTTGCGCATCTCCCTCTACCTGCTGCCCATCAAGGCACTGCCGGGTTAATGAATTGGTGTTGCTCCTATTTCAATTGTCTTAAGAGCTGTGAGAGGTGCCTCCTCTCACAAAGGAGCTGGGGCTGACCCTGGCTTCACCATTTTGGGTCATTTATTCTGGAGCATGAGGTCGTGCAGCCCCTGTGGCTCTTTGGTCACTTTATGTATTTTAATGGAAGCCAGCATCCTCGGTGCGGAAATGAATGAAGGTGCCACATAACCCTCACACGTGTTCTTCCTCCCATCTCACCCTTTGCTCTGCTCTCCCCTCCTCTCATACCAGCATATATTGACAAGATTTCCCTGTGCGTTTTGCAGTCTCTTCCATTAACCTGCTTTATTTATTACTCTTCCCATTCATTCTCCCCTTGCCTTTTCGCACAGATCTCTCCAGGTTTGTCTGCCTCCCTCGGTGTGTTTTCACTCTTTATTCCCTTCTTTGCTCCATTCCCTCCTCTCTGTTACAAACAGTCCTTCCTCCAGCTACAAATTATGTGTCTGCTCCTGCAGCCCATTTCTCTGTGTGCGATGGATCACTGCGAGGCGGCCGGGTACCCCCGGCTCTGCCGCTGTGAGTGGGAGAGAAGAATATTCCCGTCCTTCTCCTTCCCTACCCAGCCTGTGCAAGGAATATGGAAGCTGTCACACACTTCCTCTCCTGCCCAATGATGTGTAGGAGAATAATATATCCCTTTTATTGGGCTCACGACTGGGTAGAGGAATGAGGGAAGCAAACTGTCACCTTTTTCCTCACCCAGAATATCCTGACTCCCTTTTAACGCTAACACACGTTATCACGTTAACATCCCAGCAACGATTTTGTGGAGCCCCCTCAAAAGGCTTAAGCTGTGTCGCTGGGGACAAAGCCCGTGTGGATGCAGGGATAGCACCTTACAGTGACACAGGGATGTGCTGCACAGCTGAGAGCAGAGGCAGGGCTGCAGGGAGCTGAACTGCCAGGCACAGACACGGGCCGGATAACTCAGCGCTGCTTTTCCAGCCTGAGCTCTTCCACCCTTGTGCAGACACAGAGGTTCTAGCACTGTAAAATGAGTGCCAAAAAGCAAGTAGCAAGAGTTTGCTTTTCCAGAACCAATGTTTCCAGTGCCTGGAACTGGAAAGGGATAAAGGGATGAGTACAAAGGTGTGTGCATCACACAGCACTGGAGAGGACATGAGTTTATGCAGGGAGGACAGAGGATGGCTGCTCGAGACCTGTGTACTAGAACTAGTCCTGGGTTTCCATGCACCAGCTCTGGATGGCTGCATCCAACCCCAACTCCAGCTTGGAAATAAAAGCCCGGAGGGCCCTCTAATGAAGGGTTGTGATGTGCACGAGGGTTTGTATGCAGTTAGTACATATCTGTATCATTTCCTATCTTGTTTTATTTAGTGTGTGATCAAAGTTGCAACTTACGGAGGAAAAACCTATTCCTGGAAGGGCTCTGCAGGTGACACAGCCAGGGAGCTCATGGGGTTTGTGGGCAGCTTTTGGGAGCCAGGTTTGTGGAAGAGCATGTGTGATTTCTGCAGCTTAGTGAAAGGATAGACAAAGAAATGATGCCATGTTCCCAGCCCATCCTGTTGTTATCCTGGGAACCTGTGAGGCAAAGCCATGGGACAGGGTGCCAGGATGGAGCACCCACTCTGGGGGGCAGAACTGGGTGTTTGTTACTAACACAGCAAAGTCCCAGTGCTGGAAAATCACCTTGGGACCAGGGAGGTGAGCAGTGCCATGTATCCCTGGGCCACCCTCATGGGGCAGAGCAGAGCACCGCTGAGGCTGGGACTCATCACAGCCCATTAGAGAGCATGTTGCTTTAACACCACGTCTCAGGGATGCAGTGGCTGGCAAAGTAACCTAGATATAATTTTCCTTTGTGTCAGTTCTAGCCACTAAAATTAGTATGAAGAGACACAGAAAGCTCAGTGGAGTTTCCCCACTTTATCCTGCAGCTAATCTTTTTATATCTATCTTTTTTTCCCCTTCTTTAAAATCAGGGGGAGGGGAAGCCCATCCATCCTCTGCAGCTGGCATGTCTAAACTCCAAACATATGTGCTGCTTAGCCAACATACAGTAGCTTAGGACTTTTCAAAAACACCAAACCCCTGAATCCAATAAAATTGCAAATTTCCCTGTATTTCACAATATCCTAAATAAACATGAACAGCGTGCATTTCTCTTTCTGGCATCAAATATTAATCTGGCCGTGGTTGGAAATGTGCTTTCCATCTTGTGTGCGCTCACATTGGGTAAACACTTGGGAGATTGCTATTCCAGACCTTTCATTCTCTCCCAGAGTCAAGAGCATGACAAATTTTTCTCCTAATTACACCTGCCACTGTTTGCCTTCTAATACTGTAAATCCTCCATCACATAGTTTTTCCGATTCAGGATTAGGTTCCTTTTCTGTCATACAAATGATTGGAGGTGCAATATGCAGTTAGCAAGGCACGTTAGGAATGTTTAGGATGGGATAGCTTCTTGTTTTAAGTGAGGTATCTGCATGAACAGAGCTAGATCCACATTTAACTTGTGGTCTTGAGCCAGGACCTCTGGGTTGGTTTTTGTGGCTGTGGTGAACCAGAGCACTCTCCTGTCTGAATGCACAGCTATGTGCTTGTCTCTGCTTTTTAGTTTGTCTCTGATCCTGGAAGTTAATAGCTTCCCATCCCTCCTTGTGTGTCTTGGTATTTGTGGGACGGTGTGGAGCTGGGCAGAGTGCAGCTTCCTCCTCTCTAGGGAGGTGATGCTGGTGTGATGTTCTTTACCACCAGGACAAGAACATAGTCCCTGAGTGCTGTAAGGGGGTGACTCCTTTGGGCATTGCCAGTGCTCCCATCTGCCCTTCCTGCAGGGCAGCTTTCAGCATCTTGCATCTTTTCTAGTGACAGGCCAAGGGGAATGGCTTTAACTTGCCAGATAGGAGACTGAGATGAGCTCTTAGGCAGAAGCTCTTCCCTGTGAGGGTGCTGAGGCGCTGGCACAGGGTGCCCAGAGAAGCTGTGGCTGCCCCATCCCTGGCAGTGTTCAAGGCCAGGTTGGACACAGGGGCTTGGAGCAAGCTGCTCTAGTGGAAGGTGTCCCTGCCCAAGGATGGATGGATGGATGGATGGATGGATGAGCAAAACATGGCAAAATTGTTAATGGAGAAAGGAGATGTGGCTGAGGGTTGTAGGGGCTTTCTGCATCGTAGCCTGTTTATTAGAGGGAGCAAAGTCTTTTTAACTGGCTGCAGAGGAGGGAGCACAGGAGCAGGTTGGTGGCTTGGTGTGGCTCCATCAGCTGGTCCTGCAGGAGGACTCTGGTCTCTTAGGTTCCGAGTAGATCATTCCTGTTGTAAAGCTGACATAACCCCAGCCGCCGTACTGATGGAGAAGTGCCCACACTATTGCCAAATCCCTTCTGCTCAGCTCTGGATTTCTTCCAGTTCTTCCAAAAGAAGCAAGCACCACCAAAACCCCATTTGTGCCTGATTGCCACCCATTACCATCTCCAGGGGTGACTGGAGGCCAGCCTGGGCACGGGCTGCATCCCAGCCCTGTGATTTACGGGGAGTGGCAGCAGCGGGGATGGTTTGTGGCTGTGACCCGGTTGTGACCCCAGCAGATAGCAAGGCAACGTTTCTGTGAAACACAAACAAAAGGTTAAATGCTCCAGTTCTCTGCTTAGACAGGGCCAATCATTCTGAAGAGTCTGTTCCCCCCTTTAATTGGTTCTTTATTCCGTGCAATATTTCTTTCACTCGAGGCATGTGCGCACTCTCCCTCCCTCTTACACTTGCACACCCAAACTCACCCTCTTTAAAGCATCTTCACAGCAGCCACTTTCAAATATGCAGCAGCTATTTTCTAGCCCTCTTTACAAGGTGCTGGGTAACATCTCCATCACATGTGGCACATTTGATGAGTTAAATCTCTCAAGGGTTTCAGCATTGGCTTCCAGGGCTACGAATGCCCTATTTTCCTGTGGGTGGATAGTGCCGTGCCTGGCAGAGGGCTCTGCCTTTGGCAGCTCTCGCCCTGGGCCCAGCGTGGGTACCGCGGAGGCATCCCGCATCCCTCCCTCCCTCGCAGCTTGTTCACTCTGCTCTCGAAACACGAATGAGTCAGAGACAATATGTTACAGATCAGCAGTGAGGGGACTGTGTGCGCCAGGGAGCTGGGAGCCACAGGAGCATCGCTTTTGTCTCCTGCCCTCAGCAGGGAGAGGAGAAGGAAAGCAGCCAGCACCTCCCAGACCGCCTACTGCCCATCTCCCCCTGCACTTCCCAAGTGGGAGAAATGGAACACCAAAGAAAGAGGCTGAAAAGCATCAAATTGATGTTTAAAATTTTCTAGAAAATCTTAACTTCTGCCTATCAGCCCCCATGCTCTGCTTTTGTAGGTGCATAGGGTAAAGGTAAAAATGGAAATGTTCAAAGTTTGTCCTGCTAAAGAAATGTGGCAGAAAACCCAAAGGCAGATGGCTCAGTTTCCTGCCCTCTGGCTCACCCTTACAGGAGAGGGTTAAAATAATCAGCATTTAACTCAGCAGACACGGCTCTGCATGTCACACATACCTACTTTGCAGCTGATGAACTGGCTCTCAGGCAGGTTAGTGACATGCTAGAGATCAGACAGGGAATTTGAGGGGGTTTATGCTAAACAGGACCAGCTGGGATCATCCAAACTGGCTTTCTGTGACCAAACTTCCCTGATTCTGCAGAGCTGGGAAAGAAAAGCAGAAGGAAAACCCATGTGTCCTCACTTGGAGCGGTGTTGGCTCTTCCCACTGATGAATGAGCGCGGGACATAAACGTTGAACTTTGATTAATTCCCAGTGTCCAAAACCTGCTAGAACTTGGCCATTTGGCCTCGTTGAAAGCAGCACTCAGATGTCACCGTGATAGGAAAAGCAGAAACCTCCTACCAGCAGCAGTGGCTGTAAAACATCGGGAGAAGAAAGTGACAGCTCGGAGTCATCTCACTTACCATCCCTAAAGGACTGCGCCGGCATAAAGCTGCACGGCATGAACGGATCCGCTCACAACTTACATCAACAAAGCTATGATGAATTGAACTAAATGAACTGAGGCAGTCCATAAAAAGTGTTTGCCTTCTTTTTAGTCCTGGAATTGGAGTTTATGAAGTCATTGTTCAAGATAAATAGGAGCTGCTGCAATAAGTTCAACCTAGTTTAGAAAACTATATATCCCTATCCCATAAATGGTATTTTTTTCGCCTCTGAGAGCTAATGTTTTTCTTTGGCTTGTTTATGGTTTCAAACTCGGCTTTGACCTGAATCATCAGCAGTGTTAATGACATTTAAAAGTAATAGCATGGATTTATGATACTGTCATTTAATTCAGAGGTTTCAAAATGCCAGATAAAACATTAATTTCTGTTATTGCCGGTGGTGTAGGTCAGTGTTGTCCTCAGCATGCTGTGAGGAGATGGCCTCAATTCAGCCTCAGCTTGTGAATTTGTGCAGAAAGGCCCTACCTGCTTTATTCCCCATCCAGTACTGAGCTCCAGAAATCTCAGCGTTGAAGATGAAACATAAGATCATAGGATGGTTTGGGTTCAAGGGACCTTAAAGCTCATCCAGCTCCAACCCTTGCCATGGGCAGGGACACCTTCCACTAGAGCAGCTTGCTCCAAGCCCCTGTGTCCAACCTGGCCTTGAACACTGCCAGGGATGGGGCAGCCACATGGGAAAGGTAACCCTCAATCTGCCCATAGCTTGTCCCCTTCTAACTACCAGCCAACACTTGTTAAAAGCAAGGAGTTGTATTTGCCTGCACAGAGCTGAGGGTACCTTGCTGTCTAAATACACCGTGCTGCAGAACAAAGACATTGTAATTCCCCTGGTGAATATCAGAAATAGATGCACATATGTACAGAGCTTTTCACAATATTGTAATTATATTTATCTTGCTGCTCTTGCTTGTACATTTTCTTCCCGTGGAAGATTAAAGCCAGTGCTTTCTGATCCAGACTGCTTCCCTCCATCCCGTGCAGCAACCTGGCACGATGCTGTCGCACACTGCCCTTGTGTCACTCACATTTGTCAGTTTAAAGGTGTTGCCCTGTTTGCCATAAACCAGTATATAGCGGCTGTAGCCTTTCCCTGCAGTAAATTAACAGCTGAAGCATCAGCTGAGCTCCCAGCGCTGGCTCAGCATCATCCCAGTGACACTTGACCGCTGCTTGGACACCAACTGCCGCTGCACGACTTAGAGCCAGCATGAGCATCCTGGGCAGCATTACCAAACCCCACACAACTGGTTACCTGATGCTGTGGTCCTTCTGGAGGAGGGGACTGGGAGTAATTGCAGTTCTAAAATAAGCCATTGCTGTCTAGTTAGTGGTAATGAGTGAATGGGATTTAATTAATTTGGTCCAGCAAATGGGTCACCAGTTTCCCCAGCCAGAGGAAGGTGGTGTGGATGGGGAACTCAGCAGAGGATGCTGCCCCTTAAATAGCCACCTCAGGTTTTATACAGTGGGGTTCTGGGCTTTTCTCTTCACTTTATGACCTACTCAAAGCAGTTGAGTATTGCAGCTTGGACCTAGCAAGGCACCAGATAAGAAACTCAGCCCTAATCAGGTGGCTAACGTGGTGGTTGTTTGCCAGCCAGCTTCTGCTTCACATAACATGGATAATTCTAGCTTGCATGAAATTAACCCCCCCTTTCTGCACCCCCACTTCTTCTCACTTGTTAAAGTAATAAAGCACCAACTCCTCCCAGCTCTGCCTGTGTGGAAACAGGGCTAATGTAGCAGCAAATCAGCATGGTTTGAAACGCCACTTCCCGAGCGGGACGCAGGGGATCAGGGATGGAGCGCGGGCCTTGGCTCTGGTTTCTCACTTCTGCTCGGTCTCTCTGACTCGAGCTGGTTTGTATCCACCACCTTTTATTTAAACATAGGAGGGTTTTTAAAATTTAAATGAGATCTCAGAAAATAGATACTGTGCACCTTTGTGTTGGTAAGAAAAAGAAGTGGTGTCATTCATGTCAGATAATTGGTGGTTTTAGCTCTCTGCAGAATAAATTACAGCAGTCATATAATGGCCTTTCATCCAATCACTTCTCTACTCCAGATCTAGACTTGAAATGAGGTTTGTTGAAAACATCATTTCAGGGATTATTGACCACAGCAAAACCTTGTTGTACATGTTCTTTGTATGTGTTGAAAATACGTGAGTTAAAAAGGTAATAGTTGGTGCTTTGCCAGTGAATTGGAAGCTGCTCCCTGGGATCGGTGGGAGGTACGAGGCTCTCAGGGGGCACATTCAGGCTCTCTTCTCCCTCCAGAAGGAAGATGGGAGGTGGGGGTTCAGTGCTCAGGCCATGGGGAAGCAGGCTGTGCCATCCTTTTGATGGTTTTCGGGTTCAGACAGCGGGGAATGCTGTATTTAGCAAGAGAGGACTTTCATTTAGCCCATTTGTTTGCCCAACAGGCCAGTTATCGGGGATGCTTTGATATCTTTGACTTCTAAGTCATTATCTTCTGTGTGTTTAAATGTCCGTTGTTTAGGTAATATGCAAAGAGGCAGCATGGGTATGATGAGTTGCACAGGTTGCTCTTTAGGGCTTGATTGCCTTTCTTCTCATATATGTACAGTCCCTCCTGCCTGCCATCCTTGTCCCTTTCCAGCGCCTCTCTGTAGTGCAGGAGTGCATTAGGATAATCTTCTATCAGGTGCCAAAGAGTTCAAACCAATCTTTACGTGAGAAAAGGTTAAAAGACAATGTGGTCATAATCTACAAATACCAGCGTGGGGAAGAGGAAAAGACAGTAAAAGACTCTAAAGCTGAGCAGAAAGAAGAAGAATGCATAACTAGGTTCTATTGGAAAGTGCTGGCAGAGAAATTCAAATGAGGATTGAAGTGTGTGTTTTGACAGTCACAGTAATTAACCAGTGGAGAAAATTGCCAGGGGATATGGTAGATGCTCCATCACTCTCAAGTTTTATAAATAAAGGCTGAATGTCTTTATAAAACAAAATGCCATTTCTTGGGGAGGGGGGGAAGAGAAAGTTGTGGATGAGCCACTGGGACTGTGTGTATTAAATTCCTGTGTCTCAGTTCAGGTTGGTGCCAGCCAGGAGGAGCTCAGTGGATCTTGTGGTATTTACATCCAAGGACCTGCGGGTTTGGAGCCCTTGTATTGCCTTGTGCTCTTTCAGTCATGTTTTACTCTTGCAGGGATTCAGGGATGCGCTGGCTCCGAGCTGAACAAAGCCCTGCTTGAGGACCATAATAGACCCCCCAGAGCCGAGCTGCTCCTGCAGCACTTGACACAGAGTGCAGCAACTCTGATGGAGTAATTGATCAAATAATTGATCATTTGCTTGACTAAGGATCAAAGCACCTGGAAGTTGGTCACCTCTGTCTTTTCCATGTATAGGATTTACTGCCTTTTCCCACTTGTTCTCATTTCAATCTAGTGCAAAGCCTGACAGCTCAGAGGTCTATGGGACAGTCATAGAATCATAGAATAGTTAGGGCTGGAAAGGACCTTAAGATCATCCAGTTCCAACCCCGTGCCATGGGCAGGGACACCTCACACTAAACCGTGTCACCCAAGGCTTCGTCCAACCTGGTCTTGAGCACTGCCAGGGATGGAGCATTCACAACCTTCCTTGGCAACCCATTCCAGTGCCTCAGCACCCTCACAGGAAAGAATTTCTTCCTTATATCCAATCTAAACTTCCCCTGTTTAAGTTTTAACCCGTTACCCCTTGTCCTGTCACTGCAGTCCCTAATGAAGAGTCCCTCTCCAGCATCCCTATAGGCCCCCTTCTGATACTGGAAGGCTGCTATGAGGTCTATGAGTCCTAGAGCAGCAACCATCCCCTCCTACATCTATAGTTTTCCAAAGCAAACTAGGTGATCTAGGTACCCGGTGTGTGTATAGATGAATGGGAATGAGGTTTGCTGAACTGCAGCTCCTGTTTCTGTTGCACTCTTTAACTTGTGGTACCCAGGGAAGCCCCCGGAGCTCCTGCCTGCTGAGCCCAGGAGAGAAGAGCCTCCCTAGATGTGCTCCCTCATTCATTTGAATGCAGTCCCTAGGAGGATTTTGCTGTAGCAGGGGAGGAGGAGGCAGGCTCTGCCTTTGTGATGGGGAAGTGCTTTCCTTGCCTGCTTGTCTTCCTTTCAACCACATTACATGACCTCTGCCAATAGGCTGGAGACCAGTAAAAGCAGAGCCAGCCGAGCGCGCGGGTTCCGTGCTGATCTAAATGAAGTCTGTAGCTTTTGATTTCTCTGGGAAGTGCTTCCTGCACCGTGGCTCTTTCAGTGCTCAATAGCTTTTATGTGAGTGCTGCTGCTCCGGTCGCTAACGGTTCCTTTGCTTTTCTGATGTCAGCCTACTGTGGCTGCCTCGCATTTCCCTCCTGCTGCATTGTTCAGCTGGGGTGGATTTGCTTCCAAAATGCACCAAGTGTCTTTTATTTTAAGTCTGCAGATGGATACTCACTGTTCCCAGTTTCTTTTAAAGCTGTATCATTTGGGGAGATTCTTGTAGCCTGAAAGGAATAATATAGGCAGGGTGGGAAAGAAATAATCCCCTTTTTTGCTTCTAGGTGGAGTTCACATCTAGAAAATTGGCAGGAAAAATCTCAGCACTTTGAGAATTACAAAAATCCTTCATAAATAGGAAACAATTTCTCATTTTCTCCCCAGTTGTAGTGTGTGGATGTGTGAAACTGTGACTTTCCCCTTCTGATCAAAACCTGGCTTTGGAGAAATACGTGAGGCAGGAATAGGCTCAGTGCAAGAATCTGATCCGGAGCGAGGAGGTGTGATGCTGGATGCAGTAATTCAGGAGGTACAGGTTCCTGGGGGGTTTTCCCAGGGGTTGCTGTGGGCCGGAGCAGAGATCAGTGTGGATGGAGATACACTTTGGTTGTGTCCGTGCAGCTTAACTTGCAGAGCTTGATCCCAGATTATAGATAATGGGACGATGGTCAAACCCACAGTCCTGGCAGCCCATGCCAGGGTGTGCTGGTCCCAGAGATTAAAGCTCTTCTTGTGGAGAGTATCTTATCTGTGTCTCCTTTCCCTTCTTTTTCTAACACTAGTATTGAACCACACAGGGTTTTGCTTTCAGCGTGTTTCACTCCCTCTCGTTTCATATCAGTTGATGGCACATTACCATATAGACATAGATACTTGTATTAGTGCAAATACAAGCAAGTGAGGGGTGTTTATGCCCAAGAGCTATCCATCAACCAGAGGAATGACACGAAGGGTCTGATGTGCTCCCTGCTCTCCAGCGTAGCCCTCTGCATGTTGCATTAATTCATACTAATGTGCTTGATAAGGCTTGATAAAGCCCAGTAGCCTCTCGCTGTTGGTCCCATCCCTTGGCTCAGCTGCTGCTTCCCAAGGTTGGCTCTGCACTCCTCTTGCTTTCTTTTCTCCTGTTATTGACGGTTTGGACCAATTATCCCCCATGTTCCCATTGTGAATCAAAGGTACTTCTGAGCTCTCTAAAGGCAGGAAAGCATCGAAAACCCAGGAGAAGTCCATCCCTTCTGAGAATTACAAAAAGCCCAGCTATGCAGGTTAACCCTTGCAATTGTGGCATTATCTAAACCTTTGCCTGAATGGAAAATGCCACTTTACAGGGCAAGAAAAGGAGGTAAATGCTCTGTGTTGGGGTGGAGGCCCAGCCGGTGTCAGGTCTCACGTGCTGAGTGTGGATATAGATACAGAAGAGAAGAATACCAGTTCAGGAGGATTAAATACTGGACTTTTTGAAATGTCAGGTTAATTCAAAGGGTTAAAGGAAAGGCATAAATGTGGTTTTGGAAGGTGTAAAGAGCTAGTGTGGGGCTGGGAGGGTTTCAAGCCAGAGCAAACTTTTACAACCACATTACAAGCCCCATGAAACCGGGGAGAGGTGGAGAAGAAACCTTGACCCTTTATAAGGCCACCAGGTGCTGTCGTGGTGATAGCGTGGTCCTGCTACAGCCTTCATTAGCCAGAGGGAAAACGTCTTCATCCTCTGGAGCGCTCCCGGGGGAGTCGGGTTAATAGGAACCGGATCACGGGCAGCGCTGAGACTTTGTCAACTCCGGAGAAACAAGTTGGGATTTGATTGTTCCCTCCACGAGGAGATGAGGCAGGAGATAGGGTCCAGCTGTCCAGCCATCGAGGAGACTAATTAGTCCAATTAATTAAGAACTTGCTCCATGTTTCCCCAGTGTCACACGGGGCTCTGAGAGAGAGAATGACAAGGGTGGAGAGAGCGAGAGGTCATAGGGAAAGCTTAATGTCTGTTGGGGTAGATACACAGTAATTAAGTGACAATAGACAGGAACTTTGCTGCTGGAAGAGTGCTAATTAAAACCTGTAGGGTACTGGTCTCCCTCCGGGTATGCAGCACATGCCCTGTATCCCACTGGGGTAGATGGGACTGATCCAGCAAGGAGCAATTTATTTGTACACCAGTGAGTCTTTTGCTCAGTTACCATTTAATATATAATGCATGTGCCCAGGATCTCAGACAGCTTCTGGAACTCAGTAACATAGAATCATGGAATGGTTTAGGCTGGAAGGGACCTTAAATCTCATCCAGCTCCAACCCCTGCCACATGCAGGGACACCTTCCACTAGAGCAGCTTGCTCCAAGCCCCTGTGTCCAACCTGGCCTTGAGCACTGCCAGGGATGGGGCAGCCACAGCTTCTCTGGGCAGAACATTCTTCTCCGGGCTCATGTTCTTGGACTTCTTCTCTGGGTCCGTTTTATGGGCAGGAAGAATGAGGCCCACAGTGGGTGCTCCTCCATGGCCAGGGCTTGTGTAGG